>NW_026609629.1:0-325000 GCF_029499605.1 Hyla sarda | reverse complement strand
TAATATGTAGTGCTTGTATCCATATAGTCTGTATGTACCTGTATATAATATGTAGTGCTTGTATCCGTATAGTCTGTATGTACCTGTATATAATATGTAGTGCTTGTATCCGTATAGTCTGTATGTACCTGTATATAATATGTAGTGCTTGTATCCGTATAGTCTGTATGTACCTGTGTATATAATATGTAGTGCTTGTATCCGTATAGTCTGTATGTACCTGTATATAATATGTAGTGCTTGTATCCGTATAGTCTGTATGTACCTGTATATAATATGTAGTGCTTGTATCCATATAGTCTGTATATACCTGTATATAATATGTAGTGCTTGTATCCATATAGTCTGTATATACCTGTATATAATATGTAGTGCTTGTATCCGTATAGTCTGTATATACCTGTATATAATATGTAGTGCTTGTATCCATATAGTCTGTATATACCTGTATATAATATGTAGTGCTTGTATCCATATAGTCTGTATGTACCTGTATATAATATGTAATGCTTGTATCCATATAGTCTGTATGTACCTGTATATAATATGTAGTGCTTGTATCCATATAGTCTGTATGTACCTGTATATAATATGTAGTGCTTGTATCCATATAGTCTGTATGTACCTGTATATAATATGTAGTGCTTGTATCCATATAGTCTGTATGTACCTGTATATAATATGTAGTGCTTGTATCCATATAGTCTGTATGTACCTGTATATAATATGTAGTGCTTGTATCCGTATAGTCTGTATGTACCTGTATATAATATGTAGTGCTTGTATCCGTATAGTCTGTATGTACCTGTATATATAATATGTAGTGCTTGTATCCGTATAGTCTGTATGTACCTGTATATATAATATGTAGTGCTTGTATCCGTATAGTCTGTATGTACCTGTATATAATATGTAGTGCTTGTATCTATATAGTCTGTATGTACCTGTATATAATATGTAGTGCTTGTATCCATATAGTCTGTATGTACCTGTATATAATATGTAGTGCTTGTATCCGTATAGTCTGTATGTACCTGTATATAATATGTAGTGCTTGTATCCGTATAGTCTGTATGTACCTGTATATATAATATGTAGTGCTTGTATCCGTATAGTCTGTATGTACCTGTATATATAATATGTAGTGCTTGTATCCATATAGTCCTTATGTAGCATGTAACCTATGCATATAATATGTAGTGCTTGTATCCATATAGTCTGTATGTACCTGTATATAATATGTAGTGCTTGTATCCATATAGTCTGTATGTACCTGTATATAATATGTAGTGCTTGTATCCATATAGTCTGTATGTACCTGTGTATAATATGTAGTGCTTGTATCCATATAGTCTGTATGTACCTGTATATAATATGTAGTGCTTGTATCCATATAGTCTGTATGTACCTGTATATAATATGTAGTGCTTGTATCCATATAGTCTGTATGTACCTGTATATAATATGTAGTGCTTGTATCCGTATAGTCTGTATGTACCTGTATATAATATGTAGTGCTTGTATCCGTATAGTCTGTATGTACCTGTATATAATATGTAGTGCTTGTATCCGTATAGTCTGTATGTAGCTGTATATAATATGTAGTGCTTGTATCCGTATAGTCTGTATGTACCTGTATATAATATGTAGTGCTTGTATCCGTATAGTCTGTATGTACCTGTATATAATATGTAGTGCTTGTATCCATATAGTCTGTATGTACCTGTATATAATATGTAGTGCTTGTATCCGTATAGTCTGTATGTACCTGTATATAATATGTAGTGCTTGTATCCGTATAGTCTGTATGTACCTGTATATAATATGTAGTGCTTGTATCCGTATAGTCTGTATGTACCTGTGTATATAATATGTAGTGCTTGTATCCATATAGTCTGTATGTACCTGTATATAATATGTAGTGCTTGTATCCATATAGTCTGTATGTACCTGTATATAATATGTAGTGCTTGTATCCGTATAGTCTGTATGTACCTGTATATAATATGTAGTGCTTGTATCTGTATAGTCTGTATGTACCTGTATATAATATGTAGTGCTTGTATCCGTATAGTCTGTATGTACCTGTATATAATATGTAGTGCTTGTATCCATATAGTCTGTATGTACCTGTATATAATATGTAGTGCTTGTATCCGTATAGTCTGTATGTACCTGTATATAATATGTAGTGCTTGTATCCATATAGTCTGTATATACCTGTATATAATATGTAGTGCTTGTATCCGTATAGTCTGTATGTACCTGTATATAATATGTAGTGCTTGTATCCGTATAGTCTGTATGTACCTGTATATAATATGTAGTGCTTGTGTCCGTATAGTCTGTATATACCTGTATATAATATGTAGTGCTTGTATCCATATAGTCTGTATATACCTGTATATAATATGTAGTGCTTGTATCCGTATAGTCTGTATGTACCTGTATATAATATGTAGTGCTTGTATCCGTATAGTCTGTATGTAGCTGTATATAATATGTAGTGCTTGTATCCATATAGTCTGTATGTACCTGTGTATATAGCTACTAGTGTTGCTCGCGAATATTCGCAATTCGAATATTATTCGCGAATATCGCATATTCGCGAATTCGCGAATTTCGCGAATATAGCGCTATATATTCGTAATTACGAATATTGCTTTTTTTTTTTTCTTCACAGTACACATCACAGTGATCACCCCTCTCTGCTTCCAGCTTGTGTGGTGTAAAGAAGGCTCTAATACTACAGTGTGAGACTGGCGTGCTAAAATTCGCATATGCTAAAGTTCGCATATGCGAAAATTCGCAGATGCTAATTTTCGCACATGCGAAGTTTCACGCATGTTAATCTTGCATGTGCTAATATTCACATATGCAAATTTTCGCATACGCGAATATTCGCATATGCGAAAATAAAACGAGAATATAACGAATATGCGAATATTCGCGAATATAAGACGAATATTCGTCCATATATTCGCGAATATTCGCGAATTCGAATATGGCCTATGCCGCTCAACACTAATAGCTACTGCTCTCTGGTAGCAATCTGTCGGCATGAAGTCTGTTGTGCCTGACATAGTCTTCATAGTCTGTATTACTGTGGTGAATACAACCTGTGGCTCACTATACTCCCTGTGAATACGACCTATTGTTCACTTAATCATATAGGCTGTATTAACCCTATAGTGCCTATGAATACAACCCTTTCCCTGTGGTCAGTCTTAGTCTGCATAGAAAGTGTAGATCTTGTAAATTGTAGCTGCTCCTGTTGTCAGCTATATATTTGGGTGGAGGTTGTAGTACTTATATATACAGATTGTTCTCTGTTATCAGCCTTGTTTAGAGGGGTATTTTCCTTACTCTTTAGTTCGGCTTTGTTGCCTATCTATGTTGCAGATAACGTCTAACCGCACATTATATATAGATATAGATAGATAGATAGATAGATATATATAGATATATATATATATATATATATATATATATATATATATATATATATATATATATATATATATATATGCCCTGTATACTGTCTTATGGGTCATTTCTTGTGTATAGGGCCCTGGGTCAGGGTCTCTTATTTTTATAGCTGGACCTGGCACTAATATGTTTCTACCACCATCTGCTCTGGTGGTTCTGTGGTTGTCATCTCTATCATGTACTAATATACAGATGTCAGGCCCTTCAGATGGAGCCTCTGTGTAAGAATACATAGGTCTGATCCGTGTAATATGCCAGAAATCTTCTTCCTGCTCATCTTTGGCTCAGGAGTAGCAGATCTGTTAATAGATGTCATTACATTATAGGCATCTAACTAAAGTAGATTCCTTTCCATGGGCCTGATTAACATCAAGCAGATGAATTGTACATTATCAGTTATATATATATATATATCCCCTGTATACAATATATCCCCCTGTATATAATATATCCTCTGTATACTATATATCCCCTGTATACATCTAACTAAAGTAGATTCCTTTCCATGGGTCTGATTAACATCAAGCAGATGACTTGTACATTATCAGTTATATATATATATATATCCCCTGTATACAATATATCCCCCTGTATATAATATATCCTCTGTATACTATATATCCCCTGTATACATCTAACTAAAGTAGATTCCTTTCCATGGGTCTGATTAACATCAAGCAGATGACTTGTACATTATCAGTTAAAGCTTCAGCTTCTAGTTTGGCACATGACAGTCAACATGATAGTAGATATTCACATCTTTAAATATAGACTTTACTGTTCTAAACGATTTATTCATCTTCTCTTTGTTCCAGGTCCATTCTTGAAGGAAGACGTTGTAATGGTTTCCATAAGATCTGTCTCCTTAACTCAAGGATCAGGCTTGTTGTCCATGTGGTGCTCGTCTCCACAGAGTCTTAGGCTCTTTGTTGTCTCTGGTCCAATGATATTATGAAGTGTCTATTGGGATAGTAGCAGATCTGTCTCCAGATGGCTCATGTGGTGCTGTACTCTAAGCATGGCGGTTTACAAGCAGTAATTCTTCTTCTTTTCCAGAAGGTTCATAGTTTAATTCTTTACTTTTATCACCAGAATAATTCCAACCATCGACTCCGGGTCTCTTGTTGAGGATTGCGGATTGAGTGTCTTTTGTACTGAGGAGACGTTCACCATCTCACTTCTGCTACATGATTGTGTTTTGGACAAAGAGCCACTTCAGAGATAATCAACAGGAGATCCTCCGGTCCGGTTGTCGGTTTTCCTTCTGGCATAATGAAAGGTGGTAATTTTTTGTGCGCCATCTTCATATCAAAGTGGATCTCTAAAGAGAATACATTCCGTACTGGACATGTGACGGACTTTGTAGCAGTTTGACCGTATCAAAGAAATCTAGTCCTGATGATGATCCACAAGAAAACAACAACCAGTCCATACTACAAGTCTATTAGGATTCAGCAAAGTTTATCCTAGAATCTTAGTCACAATAGTTTTAATGTGAGAGAAGAGACTTTACCATCAAAGTGTGACTCGAACCTCTTCTTGTTAAATCTAGAAGATCCGGAAATACTCTGGTGCCTCCGAGTTCATCAGAGAGGTTGTACCTCCATAGGATGCTGATCTACCAGGACGAGATGTTCTCTGCTAGTGAAATAGTTTCTATCAATCTTCTTCATAAGGAAATCTTACAGAAGGTCTTCACTGTATCCATTGTGATGTCTTTCTGTTTGGCTTTCAGAGTCTGGTTATTCCAACCATTGAGTATTTAGGAGAGAATTCTGTAGGTTTCCTCTGCACCAAGATTTACTGTAGACAAAATTCCTATAATCTGTACAACCGGCTTCGATTGAACTGAGATGATAAAACTCTAATTCCTTCATTGTTGATCCTTTCCTTAGGAAATACAGCTACACTTGAGTCTGTAAGCATCTATTATGAATGATATTCTGCTCTTGAAGAACCATCATATAATGAATACAGTATGTGAAGTCGCCATGTCCATAGGATTCCATAAAGGGATGAGAAATTTGTATTTGATTTAGAGAATTTCTTTCGTTCTGTAAAGAATCTACCAGAAGGATAGAAGAAATGGTCGTTTTCCTTCATATATCCATGGCCGCTGGCCCTGAACTGTACCTGAAGGCTCGTATTGCAGAACAGTAGAGGAATAATCTGTATTGGATAGTAAGAGGCTCTCGCCTTGTCCTAAACAAAGTGTTGTCTAGCTGAGATCTGCAAATGTTTTGTCCTTCCAGGCCACAAGAGCTTGGAGTTCATAAATCTGAGGTGGAGTTGGGTTTTTCCATCTCGTGATTTGGAGCAAAAAGAGAATTTTTCCTTGTAGTTTCTTCAGTCTCTTCTACTAGTTCAACTTCCTCCTGATAAGCAAAGAGGGTCCAAATTTTGAGTCTGTAATGCAGCCTCCTGGTCCATACTGCTTTCCTGTCTCAAAGTATAGGCTAGTAATTCAGCCTTTGAGATTGTAGTCCTTTTAGGAATTACCCTCCCATTGGGTTTCTATGTAAGATCCCATCTGTGTGCTGCCTTGGGACGATAAGGAAAAACAAAATTGTTCTTACCTGTAATTTTGATTTCCTTGAGTCCCAAGGCAGCACACCAATACCCTCCCAATACTATTTTTTTCTGTAATTCGTCTCTATTTTATTAACACAGGTGTGATCTGTAGGAGAGGGTCTTATCAGGTCAGCAATTAACTATGCTAATTTCTTAATTATCTTGCTAGGTGGACGGTCCTAGGTTGGAGACTGGGGGATGAAATATCCCATCTGTGTGCTGCCTTGGGACTCAAGGAAATCAAAATTACAGGTAAGAACAATTTTGTTTATATTATGTCACCATCATACAGGAGATATCTTTATATTATTATATACAATATATTATGTCACCATCATACAGGAGATATCTTTATATTATTATATACAATATATTATGTCACCATCATACAGGAGATATCTTTATATTATTATATACAATATATTATGTCCCTATCATACAGGAGATATCTTTATATTATTATATACAATATATTATGTCCCTATCATACAGGAGATATCTTTATATTATTATATACAATATATTATGTCACCATCATACAGGAGATATCTTTATATTATTATATACAATATATTATGTCACCATCATACAGGAGATATCTTTATATTATTAAATACAATATATTATGTCTCCATCATACAGGAGATATCTTTATATTATTATATTATATACAATATATTATGTCCCCATCATACAGGAGATATCTTTATATTATTATATACAATATATTATGTCACATCATACAGGAGATATCTTTATATTATATTATATACAATATATTATGTCCCTATCATACAGGAGATATCTTTATATTATTATATACAATATATTATGTCCCCATCATACAGGAGATATCTTTATATTATTATATTATATACAATATATTATGTCACCATCATACAGGAGATATCTTTATATTATTATATACAATATATTATGTCCCCATCATACAGGAGATATCTTTATATTATATTATATACAATATATTATGTCCCCATCATACAGGAGATATCTTTATATTATTATATACAATATATTATGTCACCATCATACAGGAGATATCTTTATATTATTATATACAATATATTATGTCCCCATCATACAGGAGATATCTTTATATTATTATATACAATATATTATGTCACCATCATACAGGAGATATCTTTATATTATTATATACAATATATTATGTCCCCATCATACAGGAGATATCTTTATATTATTATATACAATATATTATGTCACCATCATACAGAAGATATCTTTATATTATTATATTATATACAATATATTATGTCCCCATCATACAGGAGATATCTTTATATTATTATATACAATATATTATGTCACCATCATACAGGAGATATCTTTATATTATTATATACAATATATTATGACACCATCATACAGGAGATATCTTTATATTATTATATTATATACAATATATTATGTCCCCATCATACAGGAGATATCTTTATATTATTATATACAATATATTATGTCACCATCATACAGGAGATATCTTTATATTATTATATACAATATATTATGTCACCATCATACAGGAGATATCTTTATATTATTATATACAATATATTATGTCCCCATCATACAGGAGATATCTTTATATTATTATATACAATATATTATGTCCCCATCATACAGGAGATATCTTTATATTATTATATTATATACAATATATTATGTCACCATCATACAGGGGATATCTTTATATTATTATATACAATATATTATGTCACCATCATACAGGGGATATCTTTATATTATTATATACAATATATTATGTCACCATCATACAGGGGATATCTTTATATTATTATATACAATATATTATGTCACCATCATACAGAAGATATCTTTATATTATTATATACAGTATATTATGTCCCCATCATACAGGAGATATCTTTATATTATTATATTATATACAATATATTATGTCACCATCATACAGGAGATATCTTTATATTATTATATACAATATATTATGTCCCCATCATACAGGAGATATCTTTATATTATTATATTATATACAATATATTATGTCACCATCATACAGGAGATATCTTTATATTATTATATACAATATATTATGTCCCCATCATACAGGAGATATCTTTATATTATTATATACAATATATTATGTCCCCATCATACAGGAGATATCTTTATATTATTATATACAATATATTATGTCCCCATCATACAGGAGATATCTCTATATTATTATATACAATATATTATGTCACCATCATACAGGAGATATCTTTATATTATTATATTATATACAATATATTATGTCACCATCATACAGGAGATATCTTTATATTATTATATACAATATATTATGTCACCATCATACAGGAGATATCTTTATATTATTATATTATATACAATATATTATGTCCCCATCATAAAGGAGATATCTTTATATTATTATATACAATATATTATGTCTCCATCATACAGGAGATATCTTTATATTATTATATACAATATATTATGTCTCCATCATACAGGAGATATCTTTATATTATTATATTATATACAATATATTATGTCACCATCATACAGGAGATATCTTTATATTATTATATACAATATATTATGTCCCCATCATACAGGAGATATCTTTATATTATTATATACAATATATTATGTCACCATCATACAGGAGATATCTTTATATTATTATATACAATATATTATGTCACCATCATACAGGAGATATCTTTATATTATTATATACAATATATTATGTCACCATCATACAGGAGATATCTTTATATTATTATATACAATATATTATGTCACCTTCATACAGGAGATATCTTTATATTATTATATACAATATATTATGTCACCATCATACAGGAAATATCTTTATATTATTATATACAATATATTATGTCCCCATCATACAGGAGATATCTCTATATTATTATATACAATATATTATGTCCCCATCATACAGGAGATATCTTTATATTATTATATACAATATATTATGTCCCCATCATACAGGAGATATCTTTATATTATTATATACAATATATTATGTCACCTTCATACAGGAGATATCTTTATATTATATACAATATATTATGTCACCATCATACAGGAGATATCTTTATATTATTATATACAATATATTATGTCACCATCATACAGGAGATATCTTTATATTATTATATACAGTATATTATGTCACCATCATACAGGAGATATCTTTATATTATTATATTATATACAATATATTATGTCCCCATCATACAGGAGATATCTTTATATTATTATATACAATATATTATGTCACCATCATACAGGAAATATCTATATATTATTATATACAATATATTATGTCACCATCATACAGGAGATATCTTTATATTATTATATTATATACAATATATTATGTCACCATCATACAGGAGACATCTTTATATTATTATATACAATATATTATGTCCCCATCATACAGGAGATATCTTTATATTATTATATTATATACAATATATTATGTCCCCATCATACAGGAGATATCTTTATATTATTATATACAATATATTATGTCCCCATCATACAGGAGATATCTTTATATTATTATATACAATATATTATGTCACCATCATACAGGAGATATCTTTATATTATTATATACAATATATTATGTCCCCATCATACAGGAGATATCTTTATATTATTATATACAATATATTATGTCACCATCATACAGGAGACTTCTTTATATTATTATATACAATATATTATGTCACCATCATACAGGAGATATCTTTATATTATTATATACAATATATTATGTCCCCATCATACAGGAGATATCTTTTTATTATTATATACAATATATTATGTCCCCATCATACAGGAGATATCTTTATATTATTATATACAATATATTATGTCACCATCATACAGGAGATATCTCTATATTATTATATCCAATATATTATGTCACCATCATACAGGAGATATCTTTATATTATTATATTATATACAATATATTATGTCACCATCATACAGGAGATATCTTTATATTATTATATTATATACAATATATTATGTCCCCATCATACAGGAGATATCTTTATATTATTATATACAATATATTATGTCACCATCATACAGGAGATATCTTTATATTATTATATTATATACAATATATTATGTCACCATCATACAGGAGATATCTTTATATTATTATATACAATATATTATGTCACCATCATACAGGAGATATCTTTATATTATTATATACAATATATTATGTCCCCATCATACAGGAGATATCTTTATATTATTATATACAATATATTATGTCACCATCATACAGGAGATATCTTTATATTATTATATACAATATATTATGTCCCCATCATACAGGAGATATCTTTATATTATGATATACAATATATTATGTCACCATCATACAGGAGATATCTTTATATTATTATATACAATATATTATGTCCCCATCATACAGGAGATATCTTTATATTATTATATACAATATATTATGTCACCATCATACAGGAGATATCTTTATATTATGATATACAATATATTATGTCACCATCATACAGGAGATATCTTTATATTATTATATTATATACAATATATTATGTCACCATCATACAGGGGATATCTTTATATTATTATATACAATATATTATGTCCCCATCATACAGGAGATATCTTTATATTATTATATACAATATATTATGTCCCCCATCATACAGGAGATATCTTTATATTATTATATACAATATATTATGTCACCATCATACAGGAGATATCTTTATATTATTATATTATATACAATATATTATGTCCCCATCATACAGGAGATATCTTTATATTATTATATTATATACAATATATTATGTCCCCATCATACAGGAGATATCTTTATATTATTATATACAATATATTATGTCCCCATCATACAGGAGATATCTTTATATTATTATATACAATATATTATGTCCCCATCATACAGGAGATATCTTTATATTATTATATACAATATATTATGTCACCATCATACAGGAGATATCTTTATATTATATACAATATATTATGTCACCATCATACAGGAGATATCTTTATATTATTATATACAATATATTATGTCACCATCATACAGGAGATATCTTTATATTATTATATACAATATATTATGTCCCCATCATACAGGAGATATCTTTATATTATTATATACAATATATTATGTCACCATCATACAGGAGACTTCTTTATATTATTATATACAATATATTATGTCACCATCATACAGGAGATATCTTTATATTATTATATACAATATATTATGTCCCCATCATACAGGAGATATCTTTTTATTATTATATACAATATATTATGTCCCCATCATACAGGAGATATCTTTATATTATTATATACAATATATTATGTCACCATCATACAGGAGATATCTCTATATTATTATATCCAATATATTATGTCACCATCATACAGGAGATATCTTTATATTATTATATTATATACAATATATTATGTCACCATCATACAGGAGATATCTTTATATTATTATATTATATACAATATATTATGTCCCCATCATACAGGAGATATCTTTATATTATTATATACAATATATTATGTCACCATCATACAGGAGATATCTTTATATTATTATATACAATATATTATGTCCCCATCATACAGGAGATATCTTTATATTATTATATACAATATATTATGTCACCATCATACAGGAGACTTCTTTATATTATTATATACAATATATTATGTCACCATCATACAGGAGATATCTTTATATTATTATATACAATATATTATGTCCCCATCATACAGGAGATATCTTTTTATTATTATATACAATATATTATGTCCCCATCATACAGGAGATATCTTTATATTATTATATACAATATATTATGTCACCATCATACAGGAGATATCTCTATAT
This sequence comes from Hyla sarda, assembly GCF_029499605.1. Lineage (NCBI taxonomy): Eukaryota > Metazoa > Chordata > Amphibia > Anura > Hylidae > Hyla > Hyla sarda. Next base: position 312,930 of record NW_026609629.1, on the reverse strand, counting down.
TATTATATCCAATATATTATGTCACCATCATACAGGAGATATCTTTATATTATTATATTATATACAATATATTATGTCACCATCATACAGGAGATATCTTTATATTATTATATTATATACAATATATTATGTCCCCATCATACAGGAGATATCTTTATATTATTATATACAATATATTATGTCACCATCATACAGGAGATATCTTTATATTATTATATACAATATATTATGTCCCCATCATACAGGAGATATCTTTATATTATTATATTATATACAATATATTATGTCACCATCATACAGGAGATATCTTTATATTATTATATTATATACAATATATTATGTCACCATCATACAGGAGATATCTTTATATTATTATATACAATATATTATGTCACCATCATACAGGAGATATCTTTATATTATTATATACAATATATTATGTCCCCATCATACAGGAGATATCTTTATATTATTATATACAATATATTATGTCACCATCATACAGGAGATATCTTTATATTATTATATACAATATATTATGTCCCCATCATACAGGAGATATCTTTATATTATGATATACAATATATTATGTCACCATCATACAGGAGATATCTTTATATTATTATATTATATACAATATATTATGTCACCATCATACAGGGGATATCTTTATATTATTATATACAATATATTATGTCACCATCATACAGGAGATATCTTTATATTATTATATACAATATATTATGTCACCATCATACAGGAGATATCTTTATATTATTATATTATATACAATATATTATGTCCCCATCATACAGGAGATATCTTTATATTATTATATTATATACAATATATTATGTCCCCATCATACAGGAGATATCTTTATATTATTATATACAATATATTATGTCCCCATCATACAGGAGATATCTTTAGATTATTATATTATATACAATATATTGTGTCACCATCATACAGGAGATATCTTTATATTATTATATACAATATATTATGTCACCATCATACAGGAGATATCTTTATATTATTATATACAATATATTATGTCACCATCATACAGGAGATATCTTTATATTATTATATTATATACAATATATTATGTCCCCATCATACAGGAGATATCTTTATATTATTATATACAATATATTATGTCCCCATCATACAGGAGATATCTTTATATTATTATATACAATATATTATGTCACCATCATACAGGAGATATCTTTATATTATTATATACAATATATTATGTCCCCATCATACAGGAGATATCTTTATATTATTATATACAATATATTATGTCACCATCATACAGGAGATATCTTTATATTATATACAATATATTATGTCACCATCATACAGGAGATATCTTTATATTATTATATACAATATATTATGTCCCCATCATACAGGAGATATCTTTTTATTATTATATACAATATATTATGTCCCCATCATACAGGAGATATCTTTATATTATTATATACAATATATTATGTCACCATCATACAGGAGATATCTCTATATTATTATATCCAATATATTATGTCACCATCATACAGGAGATATCTCTATATTATTATATTATATACAATATATTATGTCACCATCATACAGGAGATATCTTTATATTATTATATACAATATATTATGTCCCCATCATACAGGAGATATCTTTATATTATTATATACAATATATTATGTCCCCATCATACAGGAGATATCTTTATATTATTATATACAATATATTATGTCCCCATCATACAGGAGATATCTCTATATTATTATATACAATATATTATGTCACCATCATACAGGAGATATCTTTATATTATTATATTATATACAATATATTATGTCACCATCATACAGGAGATATCTTTATATTATTATATACAATATATTATGTCACCATCATACAGGAGATATCTTTATATTATTATATACAATATATTATGTCACCATCATACAGGAGATATCTTTATATTATTATATACAATATATTATGTCCCCATCATACAGGAGATATCTTTATATTATTATATACAATATATTATGTCCCTATCATACAGGAGATATCTTTATATTATATACAATATATTATGTCCCCATCATACAGGAGATATCTTTATATTATTATATTATATACAATATATTATGTCACCATCATACAGGAGATATCTTTATATTATTATATACAATATATTATGTCACCATCATACAGGAGATATCTTTATATTATTATATACAATATATTATGTCACCATCATACAGGAGATATCTTTATATTATTATATTATATACAATATATTATGTCCCCATCATACAGGAGATATCTTTATATTATTATATACAATATATTATGTCACCATCATACAGGAGATATCTTTATATTATTATATACAATATATTATGTCACCATCATACAGGAGATATCTCTATTATTATATACAATATATTATGTCCCCATCATACAGGAGATATCTTTATATTATTATATTATATACAATATATTATGTCCCCATCATACAGGAGATATCTTTATATTATTATATTACATACAATATATTATGTTTGCATCATAAAGTTGAGATGTTTTTACTTTTGGAGACATCAGAGGCTTCAAAGTTCAGCAGCAATTTTCAAATTTTTCACAAAATTTTCAAAAACGAAATTTTTCAGAGACCAGTTCAGTTTTAACCCGATAACGACCATGCACGAGTATAGACGTCCAGGTTGGAGGCCGTTCCCGCACCTGGACGCCTAAACTCGTCCATTATTCTCGTGGGTGCTGCCCAGTGCACCCACGAGATCGCGGCAGGGACTATCACACAGCCGGGACCCTGCTGCACTGCCAGGACCGAAGTAAACTTCGGTCCCGGCAGTTTTAACCCTTACAGCCGCGGTCGGAAGTGACCACGGGCTGCAAGTGTTATGACAGAGGGAGGGAGCTACCTCTGTCTCCTCTGCAGCACCCCGCATCGCGATCGCGGGGTGCTGCGTGTAATACGCGGCTGGCCGGGACCTGCCGCACTGCCGGGAGTGAAGTTCACTTCACTCCTGACAGTTTAACCCCTACAGCCGCGGTCAGAAGTGACCGCGCGCTGTAAGGAGTTCTGACAGAGGGAGGGGGCTCCCTCTGTCCCTCCTGCAGCACCCCGCATCGCGATCGCGGGGTGCTGCTGCATACCTGGGCAGCCGGGGGTCCTACAAAGACCCCCAGGTCTGCCCTGGGTATTGCCTGCTAGTGAAATATGCTGCCTGCTAGTGAAAACTGGCAGGCAGCATATAACGGCAATGCTTTGGAATACTAAGTATTCCAAAGCATTAAAAAGTATAAAAATAAATAAATAAAATAAAAGTGTAAAAAGAAATAAAAATTTAATAAAAGTGTAAAAAAAAAATATATATATATATTAAAAATACATTTATTAAATGAATCTAATTTTAAAAAATGCATAATGAGTAGGATCGCATTGGCGGACATCTTCAGCATGTAATATGCTGCGGATGTCCACCATGTGATCCTACACATTGTGCAGCAGTCACGGTAATGAGCTCGCTGCTGCGGCTGGGTAGCTTTGTGCGTCCACTCATAGCGGCGGATTTTCTGCCAGCAGTCATGAGCGGACACACTGAGCTACCCAGCCGCAGCAGTGATGGATATATTCGCCATGAGCGGGTGCTTATTCCAACATGGCGGATTTATCCATCAGGAGCCTTAACTGTCACAGACAGACGCGTTATACTGCCAGCCGACCAAGGACCAATCAGAGAGGTCCAGCCAATAACTTTTAGGGGTGCGGTATATAAATGGGGTCACTTGTGGGGGTGGGGGTACTGTTCTGCCCTGAAAGCCAAATGGCGCTACTCTCCTTCTGAGTCCTACCAGGAGTCCTACCAGGAACCATATATGGCCAAAGCGGGGGTATTGCGGAACATGGGACAAGCAGCTAAATAAAATATAGGAGCATTTCTTTCAATATCAGAAGTGATGTACAAAAAATATGCCCCCCAAATGATGCATTTGTGAAAAATTGCAATTTTCGAATTTTTAACACTGACTTTGTAATAATTCCTGCCAAAAAAATATGGTGTTAAAATACTCACTGTACCCCCTAGCGAATACCTTGAGGGGTCTAGTTTTTAAAATGGGGTCACTTGGGGGGGGGGGGGGTGTTCCTATGTTCTACTACCTTTTAATTTCTGCAAACCTTGCATAGCACATAAAAGAAGATGTACTTTTCAAATTTTCAAAATTTTCAAAATTTCAAGTTAAATTGTTCGGCTTCTAACTAATTTAAAATGTTAATTAAAAACTAAAAAAATGATGTCAAAATAAAGTAGACATCTGAAAGTATAAGTTTCATAAACTATTTGGTCAGTAAGTATAAATATATACACCCTATTAGTGTTAAAATAGCAAAAAATCTTAATTTTTTGTAAAAATTTCATGATTTTTTGCATTGTAAAAAAAAAACTACAAATGATATCGGCTACTTTTACTATGTACATGAAGGACGACGTGTGACAAAAAAACAATGTCAGAATTATCGTGATTGGCAAAACGTTACCAGAGTTATTCTCTAATAAAGACGGACATCCCCGATGGGGAAAAACAGGCCTGGTCTTTCAGGGGCGTACAGGTTTATTTGCATTGGTCCTTAAGGGGTTAAAGTGGATTTGAAGGGTCTTCATATTGGAAATACCCCATAAATAGTGATGTCGCGCGAAGCGGCGAACCGCCATTGACTTCTATGGGCAGGCGAATTTTAAAACCCACAGGGACTCTTTCTGGCCACATTAGTGATTTAAAAGTTGTTTCAAGGGGACTAATACCTGGACTGTGGTGAGCCGGAGCGGGATCCAGGGCAAAACTCCCAGGGAAAATGACATAGAGGATGCAGAGTCTGGTATTAATCCATAAAGGACATAAATCACCTATTATTATTCCTAAAGGGTTTGGAATAGACAGCACATAGAGCCCCCATTTAGGCAGCACATAGAGCCCCCATTTAGGCAGCACATAGTTAGATCCCCCCTTTAGACAGCACATAGTTAGATCCCCCTTTAGGCAGCACATAGAGCCCCCATTTAGGCAGCACATAGTTAGATCCCCCCTTTAGGCAGCACATATTCCCCCATATTAGGCAGCACATAGTTAGATCCCCCTTTAGGCAGCACATAGTTAGATCCCCCCTTTAGACAGCACATAGTTAGATCCCCCTTTAGGCAGCACATAGAGCCCCCATTTAGGCAGCACATAGTTAGATCCCCCCTTTAGGCAGCACATATTCCCCCATATTAGGCAGCACATAGTTAGAGCCCCCCTTTAGGCAGCACATAGTTAGAACCCCCCTTTAGGCATCACATAGTTAGATCCCCCTTTAGGCAGCACATATTCCCCCATATTAGGCAGCACATAGTTAGAGCCCTCCTTTAGGCAGCACATAGTCCCCCATATTAGGCAGCACATACCGTATTTATCGGCGTATAACACGCACCCCCATTTTAACAGGGAAATTTAAGTAAAAAAATAAATAAATACATATAAGATAAATGAGACTAAATTCCTTATCATCCCTCTAACTTTGATTTTATATATACTGTAGAGCAGTGTTATAGTGGCACTATACTATATACTGTAGAGCAGTTTTATGGGGGCACTATACTATATACTGTAGAGCAGTGTTATGGGGCACTATACTATATACTGTAGAGCAGTGTTATGGGGCACAATACCATATACTGTAGAGCAGTGTTATGGGGGCACTATACTATATACTGTAGAGCAGTGTTATGGGGGCACTATACTATATACTGTAGAGCAGTGTTATGGGGCACTATACTATATACTGTAGAGCAGTGTTATGGGGGCACTATACTATATACTGTAGAGCAGTGTTATGGGGGCACTATATTATATACTGTAGAGCATCGTTATGGGGGCACTATATTATATACTGTAGAGCAGTGTTATGGGGGCACTATATTATATACTGTAGAGCAGTGTTATGGGGCACTATATTATATACTCTAGAGCGGTTTTATGGGGCACTATACCATATACTGTTGAGCAGTGTTATGGGGCACTATACCATATACTGTAGAGCAGTGTTATGGGGGCACTATACTATATACTGTAGAGCAGTGTTATGGGGGCACTATACTATATACTGTAGAGCAGTGTTATGGGGGCACTATACTATATACTGTAGAGCAGTGTTATGGGGGCACTATACTATATACTGTAGAGCAGTGTTATAGTGGCATAATATTATATACTGTAGAGCAGTGTTATGGGGGCACTATGCTATATACTGTAGAGCAGTGTTATGGGGCATAATACTATATACTGTAGAGCAGTTTTATGGGGGCACTTTACTATATACTCTAGAGCAGTGTTATGGGACACTATATTATATACTGTAGAGCAGTGTTATGGGGCACTATACTATATAGTGTAGAGCAGTGTTATGGGGGCACTATACTATATACTGTAGAGCAGTGTTATGGAGCACTATACTATATACTGTAGAGGAGTGTTATGGGGGCACTATACTATATACTGTAGAGCAGTGTTATAGTGGCATAATACTATATACTGTAGAGCAGTGCTCTAGTGGCATAATACTATATACTGTAGAGCAGTGTTATGGGGGCACTATACTATATCCTGTAGAACAGTGATATGGGGCACTATACTATATACTGTAGAGCAGTGTTATGGGGCACTATACTATATACTGTAGAGCAGTGTTATAGTGGCATAATACTATATACTGTAGAGCAGTGCTCTAGTGGCATAATACTATATACTGTAGAGCAGTGATATGGGGCACTATACTATATACTGTAGAGCAGTGTTATGGGGCACTATACTATATACTGTAGAGCAGTGTTATGGGGACACTATACTATATACTGTAGAGCAGTGTTATGGGACACTATATTATATACTGTAGAGCAGTGTTATGGGGCACTATACTATATACTGTAGAGCAGTGTTATAGGGGCACTATACTATATACTGTAGAGCAGTGTTATGGGGCACTATACTATATACTGTAGAGCAGTGTTATGGGGCACTATACTATATACTGTAGAGCAGTGTTATAGTTGCATAACACTATATACTGTAGAGCAGTGTTATGGGGCACTATACTATATACTGTAGAGCAGTGTTATGGGGCACTATACTATATACTGTAGAGCAGTGTTATGGGGCACTATACTATATACTGTAGAGCAGTGTTATAGTTGCATAACACTATATACTGTAGAGCAGTGTTATAGTGGCATAATACTATATACTGTAGAGCAGTGTTATGGGGCACTATACTATATCCTGTAGAGCAGTGTTATGGGGCACTATACTATATATTGTAGAGCAGTGTTATGGGGCACTATACTATATACTGTAGAGTAGTGTTATGGGACACTATATTATATACTGTAGAGCAGTGTTATGGGGCACTATACTATATACTGTAGAGCAGTGTTATAGGGGCACTATACTATATACTGTAGAGCAGTGTTATGGGGCACTATACTATATACTGTAGAGCAGTGTTATGGGGCACTATACTATATACTGTAGAGCAGTGTTATAGTTGCATAACACTATATACTGTAGAGCAGTGTTATGGGGCACTATACTATATACTGTAGAGCAGTGTTATGGGGCACTATACTATATACTGTAGAGCAGTGTTATGGGGCACTATACTATATACTGTAGAGCAGTGTTATAGTTGCATAACACTATATACTGTAGAGCAGTGTTATAGTGGCATAATACTATATACTGTAGAGCAGTGTTATGGGGCACTATACTATATCCTGTAGAGCAGTGTTATGGGGCACTATACTATATATTGTAGAGCAGTGTTATGGGGCACTATACTATATACTGTAGAGTAGTGTTATGGGACACTATTATATAATGTAGAGCAATGTTATGGGGGCACTATACCATATACTGTAGAGCAGTGTTATGGGGCACTATACTATATACTGTAGAGCAGTGTTATGGGGGCACTATACTATATACTGTAGAGCAGTGTTATGGGGCATTATACTATATACTGTAGAGCAGTGTTATGGGGGCACTATACTATATACTGTAGAGCAGTGTTATGGGGGCACTATACTATATACTGTAGAGCAGTTTTATGGGGACACCATACTATATACTGTAGAGCAGTTTTTTGGGTACACTGTACTATATATTGTAGAGCAGTGTTATGGGGCAGTATACTATGTAGTGTGGAGCAGTGTTATGGGGGCACTATACTATATACTGTAGAGCAGTGTTATGGGGGCACTATATTATATACTGTAGAGCATCGTTATGGGGGCACTATATTATATACTGTAGAGCAGTGTTATGGGGGCAGTATATTATATACTGTAGAGCAGTGTTATGGGGCACTATATTATATACTCTAGAGCGGTTTTATGGGGCACTATACTATATACTGTAGAGCAGTGTTATGGGGCACTATACTATATACTGTAGAGCAGTGTTATGGTTGCACTATATTATATACTGTAGAGCAGTGTTATGGGGGCACTATACTATGTAGTGTAGAGCAATGTTATGGGGGCACTATATTATATACTGTAGAGCAGTGTTATTGGGCACTATACTATATACCGTAGAGCAGTGCTATGAGGCACTATATTATATACTGTAGAGCAGTGTTATGTGGCACTATTATATACTGTACAGCAGTGTTATGGGGGCACTATACTATATACTGTAGAGCAGTGTTATGGGGCACTATACTATATACTGTAGAGCAGTGTTATGGTTGCATTATATTATATACTGTACAGTAGTGTTATGGTTGCACTATATTATATACTGTAGAGCAATGTTATGGGGGCACTATATTATATACTGTAGAGCAATGTTATGGGGGCACTATATTATATACTGTAGAGCAGTGTTATGGGGGCACTATATTATATACTGTAGAGCAGTGTTATGGTTGCACTATATTATATACTGTAGAGCAGTGTTATGGGGGCACTATACTATGTAGTGTAGAGCAATGTTATGGGGGCACTATATTATATACTGTAGAGCAGTGTTATTGGGCACTATACTATATACCGTAGAGCAGTGCTATGAGGCACTATATTATATACTGTAGAGCAGTGTTATGTGGCACTATTATATACTGTACAGCAGTGTTATGGGGGCACTATACTATATACTGTAGAGCAGTGTTATGGGGCACTATACTATATACTGTAGAGCAGTGTTATGGTTGCATTATATTATATACTGTACAGTAGTGTTATGGTTGCACTATATTATATACTGTAGAGCAATGTTATGGGGGCACTATATTATATACTGTAGAGCAATGTTATGGGGGCACTATATTATATACTGTAGAGCAGTGTTATGGGGGCACTTTACTATATACTGTAGAGCAGTGTTATGGGGCACTATATTATATACTGTAGAGCAGTGTTATGGGGGCACTATACTATGTAGTGTAGAGCAATGTTATGGGGGCACTATATTATATACTGTAGAGCAGTGTTATGGGGGCACTATACTATGTAGTGTAGAGCAATGTTATGGGGGCAGATATAGCGGAGGTGTAATGCTGCTCTACCAATGACTGACATTGTAAGTCCTGCCCCCTCAGGATTGACACGGTATGGACTCACCAGGAAGAGGCGGTATGCGTGCGCTTCATTCATGTCCACGTTCATCATCTTCAGCAGATCTTGGACCTCTTTGAAGTTCATCCTCCCATCTCGGTTCTTGTCGGCTTTCTGGAACCAATCACAGATCCATCTGAACCGTGGTCAAGGAAAAAAAAACAACTCGTGCCAAAGGACGCTGAGAGGTCATGTGACCGTATTTTTTTCACGTCAGTTACATCCCGTGGTCAGTGACCGTGTCCCACAATGCATTGCTCCCAGGGAGGGGACAGCGGACTGAGCTCTAAATGGGGAGAAAAGATGTAAAATAGCTGAGGGTCTGCCACAATGTAACAGCACAGGAAAGTCTCTGTGAGCTCAATACATCAGCACAATGAACACGCTGGACTCACAGATACATTGTAATGAGGTGCAGCTGTGTGATCAGGGTAATGTTCAATGGGATTGAAACTACACTCACAGACCCTGTTACATGCTGTCAGGATTAGGAGACACCTGGGACCGGCCCTATATCTGTCAAAATGGAGAACAAAGCTTTTATTCTCTGGTGCCAAGTGTCCTAGAGGCGGTGCCAACCCATGAAGTGTTGAGGAGCCTTCTCCTTCCCGATTGATTGACAGCTGGAAGCCGAGCCCTGTCTATACATCTCCTTCATGTTTACAGATTGTACTCAGGTGTGAGCTGTGTAGACAGGGCTCAGCTTCTACCTATCAATCAGGAAGGAGAAGGCTCCTCGACACTTCAGGGATTGGTACCGCCTCTAGGACACTTGTCATAAGAGAATAAAAGCTTTGTTCTCCATTAAGACAGAGATAGGAGCAGTCCCAGGTGAATCCCTTAGATTTACAGAATGTTCCATCCACTAAAAACATGGAAGAAGAAGTGTCCCCTGGTACAGAACACAATGGACTCTGCTGTACTGGACTGTAAGAAGTGTCCTCTGGTACAGAACACACTGGACTCTGCTATACTGGACTGTAAGAAGTGTCCCCTGGTACAGAACACACTGGACTCTGCTGTACAGAACACACTGGACTCTGCTGTACTGGACTGTAAGAAGTGTCCTCTGGTACAGAACACACTGGACTCTGCTGTACAGAACACACTGGACTCTGCTGTACTGGACTGTAAGAAGTGTCCTCTGGTACAGAACACACTGGACTCTGCTATACTGGACTGTAAGAAGTGTCCCCTGGTACAGAACACACTGGACTCTGCTGTACAGAACACACTGGACTCTGCTGTACAGAACACACTGGACTCTGCTGTACAGAACATACTGGACTCTGCTGTACAGGACTGTAAGAAGTGTCCTCTGGTACAGAACACAATGGACTCTGCTGCACAGAACACACTGGACTCTGCTGTACTGGACTGTAAGAAGTGTCCTCTGGTACAGAACACACTGGACTCTGCTATACTGGACTGTAAGAAGTGTCCCCTGGTACAGAACACAATGGACTCTGCTGTACAGAACACACTGGACTCTGCTGTACTGGACTGGAAGAAGTGTCCTCTGGTACAGAACACACTGGAATCTGCTGTACTGGACTGTAAGAAGTGTCCTCTGGTACAGAACACAATGGACTCTGCTGTACTGGACTGTAAGAAGTGTCCTCTGGTACAGAACACACTGGACTCTGCTGTACTGGACTGTAAGAAGTGTCCTCTGGTACAGAACACAATGGACTCTGCTGTACAGAACACACTGGACTCTGCTGTACTGGACTGTAAGAAGTGTCCTCTGGTACAGAACACACTGGACTCTGCTGTACAGAACACACTGGACTCTGCTGTACAGAACAAACTGGACTCTGCTGTACTGGACTGTAAGAAGTGTTCTCTGGTACAGAACACACTGGACTCTGCTGTACAGAACACACTGGACTCTGCTGTACTGGACTGTAAGAGGTGTCCTCTGGTACAGAACACACTGGACTCTGCTGCACAGAACACACTGGACTCTGCTGTACTGGACTGTAAGAAGTGTCCTCTGGTACAGAACACACTGGACTCTGCTGTACAGAACACACTGGATTTTGCTGTACTGTAAAAAGTGTTCTCTGGTACAGAACACATTGGACTCTGCTGTACAGAACACACTGGACTCTGCTGTACTGGACTGTAAGAAGTGTCCTCTGGTACAGAACACAATGGACTCTGCTGTACAGAACACACTGGACTCTGCTGTACAGGACTGTAAGAAGTGTCCTCTGGTACAGAACACAATGGGCTTTGCTGTACAGAACACACTGGACTCTGCTGTACTGGACTGTAAGAAGTGTCCTCTGGTACAGAACACACTGGACTCTGCTGTACTGGACTGTAAGAAGTGTCCTCTGGTACAGAACACACTGGACTCTGCTGTACTGGACTGTAAAAAGTGTCCTCTGGTACAGAACACAATGGACTCTGCTGTACAGAACACACTGGACTCTGCTGTACTGGACTGTAAGAAGTGTCCTCTGGTACAGAACACAATGGACTCTGCTGTACAGAACACACTGGACTCTGCTGTACTGGACTGTAAGAAGTGTCCTCTGGTACAGAACACAATGGACTCTGCTGCACAGAACACACTGGACTCTGCTGTACTGGACTGTAAGAAGTGTCCTCTGGTACAGAACACACTGGACTCTGCTGTACTGGACTGTAAGAAGTGTCCTCTGGTACAGAACACACTGGACTCTGCTGTACTGGACTGTAAGAAGTGTCCCCTGGTACAGAACACATTGGACTCTGCTGTACTGGACTGTAAAAAGTGTCCTCTGGTACAGAACACACTGGACTCTGCTGCACAGAACACACTGGACTCTGCTGTACTGGACTGTAAGAAGTGTCCTCTGGTACAGAACACACTGGACTCTGCTGCATAGAACACACTGGACTCTGCTGTACTGGACTGTAAGAAGTGTCCTCTGGTACAGAACACACTGGACTCTGCTGTACAGAACACACTGGACTCTGCTGCATAGAACACACTGGACTCTGCTGTACTGGACTGTAAGAAGTGTCCTCTGGTACAGAACACACTGGACTCTACTGTACAGGACTGTAAGAAGTGTCCTCTGGTACAGAACACACTGGACTCTGCTGTACAGAACACACTGGACTCTGCTCTACTGGACTGTAAGAAGTGTCCTCTGGTACAGAACACAATGGACTCTGCTGTACTGGACTGTAAGAAGTGTTCTCTGGTACAGAACACATTGGACTCTGCTGTACTGGACTCTGCTGTACTGGACTGTAAGAAGTGTTCTCTGGTACAGAACACAATGGACTCTGCTGTACTGGACTGAAAGAAGTGTTGTCTGGTACAGAACACATTGGACTCTGCTGTACAGAACACACTGGACTCTACTGTACAGGACTGTAAGAAGTGTCCTCTGGTACAGAACACACTGGACTCTGCTGTACAGAACACACTGGACTCTGCTGTACAGAACACACTGGACTCTGCTGTACAGAACACACTGGACTCTGCTGTACAGAACACACTGGACTCTGCTGTACAGAACACACTGGACTCTGCTGCATAGAACACACTGGACTCTGCTGTACTGGACTGAAAGAAGTGTTCTCTGGTACAGAACACATTGGACTCTGCTGTATTGGACTGTAAGAAGTGTCCTCTGGTACAGAACACACTGGACTCTGCTGTACTGGACTGTAAGAAGTGTCCTCTGGTACAGAACACTCTGGACTCTGCTGTACTGGACTGTAAGAAGTGTCCTCTGGTACAGAACACACTGGACTCTGCTGTACAGAACACACTGTACTCTGCTGTACTGGACTGTAAGAAGTTTCCTCTGGTACAGAACACAATGGACTCTGCTGCACAGAACACACTGGACTCTGCTGTACTGGACTGTTAGAAGTGTCCTCTGGTACAGAACACAATGGACTCTGCTGTACAGAACACACTGGACTCTGCTGTACTGGACTGTAAGAAATTTCCTCTGGTACAGAACACAATGGACTCTGCTGCACAGAACACACTGGACTCTGCTGTACTGGACTGTAAGAAGTGTCCTCTGGTACAGAACACACTGGACTCTGCTGTACTGGACTGTAAGAAGTGTCCTCTGGTACAGAACACACTGGACTCTGCTGTACTGGACTGTAAAAAGTGTCCTCTGGTACAGAACACAATGGACTCTGCTGCACAGAACACACTGGACTCTGCTGTACTGGACTGTAAGAAGTGTCCTCTGGTACAGAACACACTGGAATCTGCTGTACAGAACACACTGGACTCTGCTGTACAGAACAAACTGGACTCTGCTGCACAGAACACACTGGACTCTGCTGTACTGGACTGTAAGAAGTGTCCTCTGGTACAGAACACAATGGACTCTGCTGTACAGAACACACTGGATTCTGCTGTACTGGACTGTAAGAAGTGTCCTCTGGTACAGAACACAATGGACTCTGCTGCACATAACACACTGGACTCTGCTGTACTGGACTGTAAGAAGTGTCCTCTGGTACAGAACACACTGGACTCTTCTGTACAGAACACACTGGACTCTGCTGTACAGAACACACTGGACTCTGCTGTACTGGACTGTAAGAAGTGTCCTCTGGTACAGAACGTACTGGACTGTAAGAAGTGTCCTCTGGTACAGAACACAATGGACTCTGCTGTACTGGACTGTAAGAAGTGTCCTCTGGTACAGAACACAATGGACTCTGCTGCACAGAACACACTGGACTCTGCTGTACTGGACTGTAAGAAGTGTCCTCTGGTACAGAACACACTGGACTCTGCTGCATAGAACACACTGGACTCTGCTGTACTGGACTGAAAGAAGTGTTCTCTGGTACAGAACACATTGGACTCTGCTGTATTGGACTGTAAGAAGTGTCCTCTGGTACAGAACACTCTGGACTCTGCTGTACTGGACTGTAAGAAGTGTCCTCTGGTACAGAACACACTGGACTCTGCTGTACAGAACACACTGTACTCTGCTGTACTGGACTGTAAGAAGTTTCCTCTGGTACAGAACACAATGGACTCTGCTGCACAGAACACACTGGACTCTGCTGTACTGGACTGTAAGAAGTGTCCTCTGGTACAGAACACAATGGACTCTGCTGCACAGAACACACTGGACTCTGCTGTACTGGACTGTAAGAAGTGTCCTCTGGTACAGAACACAATGGACTCTGCTGCACAGAACACACTGGACCCTGCTGTACTGGACTGTAAGAAGTGTCCTCTGGTACAGAACACACTGGACTCTGCTGTACTGGACTGTAAAAGTGTCCTCTGGTACAGAACACAATGGGCTCTGCTGTACAGAACACACTGGACTCTGCTGTACTGGACTGTAAGAAATTTCCTCTGGTACAGAACACAATGGACTCTGCTGCACAGAACACACTGGACTCTGCTGTACTGGACTGTAAGAAGTGTCCTCTGGTACAGAACACAATGGACGCTACTGTACAGAACACACTGGACTCTGCTGTACTGGACTGTAAGAAGTGTCCTCTGGTACAGAACACACTGGACGCTACTGTACAGAACACACTGGACTCTGCTGTACTGGACTGTAAGAAGTGTCCTCTGGTACAGAACATAGCGTGTACATAGAGCGTGTGTACAGTAAAAATCCTACGAGCGTGTGTACAGTATAAATGCTACGAGCGTGTGTACAGTATAAATGCTAAGTGCGTGTGTACAGTATAAATGCTAAGTGCGTGTGTACAGTATAAATGCTAAGTGCGTGTGTACAGTATAAATGCTAAGTGCGTGTGTACAGTATAAATGCTAAGTGCGTGTGTACAGTATAAATGCTAAGTGTGTGTGTACAGTATAAATGCTAAGTGCGTGTGTACAGTATAATTGCTACGAGCTTGTGTACAGTATAATTGCTACGAGCGTGTGAACAGTATAAATGCTACGGGCGTGTGTACAGTATAAATGCTACGGGCGTGTGTACAGTAAAAATCCTACGAGCGTGTGTACAGTATATATGCTGCGAGCGTGTGTACAGTATATATGCTGCGAGCGTGTGTACAGTATATATGCTGCGAGCGTGTGTACAGTAAAAATCCTACGAGCGTGTGTACAGTATAAATGCTGCGAGCTTGTGTACAGTATAAATGCTACGGGCGTGTGTACAGTATAAATGCTGCGAGCGTGTGTACAGTATAAATGCTACGGGCGTGTGTACAGTATGAATGCTGCGAGCGTGTGTACAGTATAAATGCTGCGAGCGTGTGTACAGTATAAATGCTGCGAGCGTGTGTACAGTATAAATGCTGCGAGCGTGTGTACAGTATAAATGCTGCGAGCGTGTGTACAGTATAAATGCTGCGAGCGTGTGTACAGTATAAATGCTGCGAGCGTGTGTACAGTAAAATAGCTGCGAGCGTGTACAGTATAAATGCTGCGAGCGTGTGTACAGTATAAATGCTGCGAGCGTGTGTACAGTATAAATGCTGCGAGCGTGTGTACAGTATAAATGCTACGTGCGTATGTACAGTATATATGCTGCGAGCGTGTGTACGGTAAAAATCCTACGAGCTTGTGTACAGTATAAATGCTACGAGCGTGTGAACAGTATAAATGCTACGGGCGTGTGTACAGTAAAAATGCTACGGGCGTGTGTACAGTATAAATGCTACGGGCGTGTGTACAGTATAAATGCTGCGAGCGTGTGTACAGTATAAATGCTGCGAGCGTGTGTACAGTATAAATGCTGCGAGCGTGTGTACAGTATAAATGCTGCGAGCGTGTGTACAGTATAAATGCTGCGAGCGTGTGTACAGTATAAATGCTGCGAGCGTGTGTACAGTATAAATGCTGCGAGCGTGTGTACAGTATAAATGCTGCGAGCGTGTGTACAGTATAAATCCTACGAGCGTGTGTACAGTATATATGCTGCGAGCGTGTGTACAGTATAAATGCTACGAGCGTGTGTACAGTATAAATGCTACGAGCGTGTGTACAGTATAAATGCTGCGAGCGTGTGTACAGTATAAATGCTGCGAGCGTGTGTACAGTATAAATGCTGCGAGCGTGTGTACAGTATAAATGCTGCGAGCGTGTGTACAGTATAAATGCTGCGAGCGTGTGTACAGTATAAATGCTACGGGCGTGTGTACAGTATAAATCCTACGAGCGTGTGTACAGTATAAATGCTGCGAGCGTGTGTACAGTAAAAATCCTACGGGCGTGTGTACAGTATAAATGCTGCGAGCGTGTGTACAGTATAAATGCTACGGGCGTGTGTACAGTATAAATCCTACGAGCGTGTGTACAGTATAAATGCTGCGAGCGTGTGTACAGTATAAGTGCTACGGGCGTGTGTACAGTATAAATCCTACGAGCGTGTGTACAGTATAAATGCTGCGAGCGTGTGTACAGTATAAATGCTGCGAGCGTGTGTACAGCATAAATGCTAAGTGCGTGTGTACAGTATAAATGCTGCGAGTGTGTGTACAGTATAAATGCTAAGTGCGTGTGTACAGTATAAATGCTAAGTGCGTGTGTACAGTATAAATGCTACGAGCGCGTGTACAGTATAAATGCTACGAGCGCGTGTACAGTATAAATGCTAAGTTCATGTGTACAGTATAAATGCTACGAGAGTGTGTACAGTATAATTGCTACGAGCGTGTGTACAGTATAAATGCTACGAGCGTGTGTACAGTATAAATTCTAAGTGCGTGTGTACAGTATAAATGCTACGAGCGTGTGTACAGTATAAATGCTAAGTGCGTGTGTGTACAGTATGAATGCTACGTGCATGTTTACAGTATAAATCTTACGAGCGCGTTTACAGTATAAATCCTACGAGCAATTGTTGTGTACAGTATAAATGCTACGAGCGCGTGTACAGTATAAATGCTACGAGCGCGTGTACAGTATAAATGCTACGAGCGCGTGTACCGTATGAATGCTACGAGCGCGTGTACAGTATGAATCCTTCGAGCGCGTGTACAGTATAAATCCTACGTGCGCGTGTACAGTATGAATCCTACGTGCGCGTGTACAGTATGAATGCTACGAGCGCGTGTACAGTATGAATGCTACGAGCGCGTGTACAGTATAAATGCTACGAGCGCGTGTACCGTATGAATGCTATGAGGGCGTGTACAGTATGAATGCTACGAGCGCGTGTACAGTATAAATGCTATGAGCGCGTGTACAGTATGAATCCTTCGAGTGTTTGTGTACAGTATAAATCCTACGAGCGCGTGTACAGTATGAATGCTACGAGCGCGTGTACAATATAAATGCTATGAGCGCGTGTACAGTATAAATCCTACGAGCATATGTTCAGTAAAAACCCTACGAGCGTGTACAGTATAAATGCTATGAGCGCTTGTACAGTATGAATCCTTCGAGTGTGTGTACAGTATAAATCCTACGAGCGCGTGTACAGTATGAATGCTACGAGCGCGTGTACAATATAAATGCTATGAGCGCGTGTACAGTATAAATCCTACGAGCATATTTTCAGTATAAACCCTGCGAGCATGTGTTGTGTACAGTATGACACGAGCGTATGTACAGTATGACTCCTAAGACCGTGTGTATAGTATAAATGCTACAAGCGTGTGTACAGTATAAATCTTATGAGCGTGTGTACAGTATAAATGCTGCGGGCACGTGTACAGTATAAATCCTACTAGCATGTGCTGTGTACAGTATGACACGAGCGTATGTACAGTATGACTCCTAAGACCGTGTGTATAGTATAAATGCTACGAGCGCGTGTACAGTATAAATGCTACGGGCGCGTGTACAGTATGAATGCTACGAGCGTGTGTACAGTATAAATGCTACGAGCGCGTGTACAGTATGAATGCTACGAGCGCGTGTACAGTATGAATGCTACGAGCGCGTGTACAGTATGAATGCTACGAGCGCGTGTACAGTATAAATCCTACGGGCGCGTGTACAGTATAAATCCTACGGGCGCGTGTACAGTATAAATGCTATGAGCGCGTGTACAGAATAAATCCTACGAGCATGTGAACAGTATAAACCCTACTAGCATGTGTTGTGTACAGTATGATCCGAGCATATGTACAGTATGACTCGTAAGACCGTGTGTATAGTATAAATGCTACAAGCGTGTACAGTATAAATGCTAAGAGCATATATTGGGTGTAATCGCTCCGATCGTGTGAACCGTACAAATACTACAAGTGCATTTATAGATTTACCAGCGTCCATGCGGCACCAATGCTACAGGCGCCTGTACTGCACGAAAGCTACAAATGCATGTACAGTGAAAAACAAATGACACCCCCTCCCTATGAGCGGTACGAGCATGTAAGCACTGACCTGACAAAAAAAATCCCCCCCCCCCCGCACCATGGGTTTGTGGGGGAGCAAGGTCTCAGTGGGAAACATGGCTAAGTCTCGATGCAGGAGCGGACCGGGTTGCGTGCTGATGTCATGGATAAACCCGGGATCCCCAGGATATCCCCTACTGCACCCCCCCCCCCACTGTCCCCCTCCTGCACCGAGCAATAAACAGGAGAGCAAAGACCGTTTACGGCCACATGGGACGCACGTCCCTGAGTTACTGAAACCGGGGTCGGGCTTGCCGAGGGTACCCTCCTATCTCCGGCTTACCTCCAGAATGCGGGCTGCGATGGAACGCCGCTACCCTGGCCAGCCCCGGCCACTTATCCGCACCCACGATGCTGCTTCCGGTCAGCTGACAGAGTGTCACCTGATCGATCGTCACGTGAAGAACCCGCGGCGTCAGGAAACAGGTACTGCCGCGGATTCTTACAGAAAATTCCCGCACCTCCCACAAATTCAGGCTAAATGCTTTATTACTTTACGCATTGATAACATAAAGTGATGACTCGCCCATGCAGATAAGTGCCCGTGCAGATAAGTGCCCGTGCAGATAAGTGCCCGTGCAGATAAGTGCCCGTGCAGATAAGTGCCCGTGCAGATAAGTGCCCGTGCAGATAAGTGCCCGTGCAGATAAGTGCCCGTGCAGAGAAAGTGCCCGTGCAGAGAAAGTGCCCGTGCAGATAAGTGCCCATGCAGATAAGTGCCCATGCAGATAAAGTGCCCATGCAGATAAGTGCCCGTGCAGAGAAAATGCCCGTGCAGATAAGTGCCCGTGCAGTTAAAGTGCCCATGCAGATAAGTGCCCATGTAGATAGGTGCCCATGTAGATAGGTGCCCATGTAGATAGGTGCCCGTGCAGACAAAAATGCCCATGCAGAGAAAATGCCGTGCAGAGAAAATGCCCGTGCAGATAAGTGTGGTTGCAGTATTGAGGTAAGGAGGCAGCATTTTAAATTGAAGTGCAGTGTTTTATTTCCACCTGTCTTTCCTTAGGAGTTTTTTCATACCTGCATTCATGCCATGCAGCGACAGCTCGACTTATCCTGCCCCAGCCATCCTGTCCAGCAGCTTCCACTCCACACACAGCCCAGCCTGTCCAGCAGCTTCCACTCCACACACAGCCATCCTGTCCAGCAGCTTCCACTCCACACACAGCCCATCCTGTCCAGCAGCTTCCACTCCACACACAGCCCAGCCTGTCCAGCAGCTTCCACTCCACACACAGCCCATCCTGACACTGTGCTACAACTCCACACACAGCCCAGCCTGTCCAGCAGCTTCCACTCCACACACAGCCCATCCTGTCCAGCAGCTTCCACTCCACACACAGCCCAGCCTGTCCAGCAGCTTCCACTCCACACACAGCCCATCCTGACACTGTGCTACAACTCCACACACAGCCCAGCCTGTCCAGCAGCTTCCACTCCACACACAGCCCATCCTGTCCAGCAGCTTCCACTCCACACACAGCCCAGCCTGTCCAGCAGCTTCCACTCCACACACAGCCCATCCTGTCCAGCACCTTCCACTCCACACACAGCCCAGCCTGTCCAGCAGCTTCCACTCCACACACAGCCCAGCCTGTCCAGCAGCTTCCACTCCACACACAGCCCAGCCTGTCCAGCAGCTTCCACTCCACACACAGCCCAGCCTGTCCAGCAGCTTCCACTCCACACACAGCCCAGCCTGTCCAGCAGCTTCCACTCCACACACAGCCCATCCTGACACTGTGCTACAACTCCACACACAGCCCAGCCTGTCCAGCAGCTTCCACTCCACACACAGCCCATCCTGTCCAGCAGCTTCCACTCCACACACAGCCCAGCCTGTCCAGCAGCTTCCACTCCACACACAGCCCATCCTGACACTGTGCTACAACTCCACACACAGCCCAGCCTGTCCAGCAGCTTCCACTCCACACACAGCCCATCCTGTCCAGCAGCTTCCACTCCACACACAGCCCAGCCTGTCCAGCAGCTTCCACTCCACACACAGCCCATCCTGTCCAGCAACTTCCACTCCACACACAGCCCAGCCTGTCCAGCAGCTTCCACTCCACACACAGCCCAGCCTGTCCAGCAGCTTCCACTCCACACACAGCTCAGCCTGTCCAGCAGCTTCCACTCCACACACAGCCCAGCCTGTCCAGCAGCTTCCACACACAGCCCAGCCTGCCCAGCAGCTCCCACTCCACACACAGCCCAGCCTGTCCAGCAGCTTCCACTCCACACACAGCCCAGCCTGTCCAGCAGCTTCCACTCCACACACAGCCCATCCTGTCCAGCAGCTTCCACTCCACACACAGCCCATCCTGTCCAGCAGCTTCCACTCCACACACAGCCCATCCTGACACTGCGCTACAACTCCACACACAGCCCATCCTGACACTGCGCTACAACTCCACACACAGCCCAGCCTGTCCAGCAGCTTCCACTCCACACACAGCCCATCCTGTCCAGCAGCTTCCACTCCACACACAGCCCAGCCTGTCCAGCAGCTTCCACTCCACACACAGCCCATCCTGACACTGTGCTACAACTCCACACACAGCCCAGCCTGTCCAGCAGCTTCCACTCCACACACAGCCCATCCTGTCCAGCAGCTTCCACTCCACACACAGCCCAGCCTGTCCAGCAGCTTCCACTCCACACACAGCCCATCCTGTCCAGCAACTTCCACTCCACACACAGCCCAGCCTGTCCAGCAGCTTCCACTCCACACACAGCCCAGCCTGTCCAGCAGCTTCCACTCCACACACAGCCCAGCCTGTCCAGCAGCTTCCACTCCACACACAGCCCAGCCTGTCCAGCAGCTTCCACTCCACACACAGCCCAGCCTGTCCAGCAGCTTCCACTCCACACACAGCCCATCCTGACACTGTGCTACAACTCCACACACAGCCCAGCCTGTCCAGCAGCTTCCACTCCACACACAGCCCATCCTGTCCAGCAACTTCCACTCCACACACAGCCCAGCCTGTCCAGCAGCTTCCACTCCACACACAGCCCAGCCTGTCCAGCAGCTTCTACTCCACACACAGCCCAGCCTGTCCAGCAGCTTCCACTCCACACACAGCCCATCCTGTCCAGCAGCTTCCACTCCACACACAGCCCATCCTGTCCAGCAGCTTCCACTCCACACACAGCCCATCCTGTCCAGCAGCTTCCACTCCACACACAGCCCAGCCTGTCCAGCAGCTTCCACTCCACACACAGCCCAGCCTGTCCAGCAGCTTCCACTCCACACACAGCCCAGCCTGTCCAGCAGCTTCCACTCCACACACAGCCCAGCCTGTCCAGCAGCTTCCACTCCACACACAGCCCAGCCTGTCCAGCAGCTTCCACTCCACACACAGCCCAGCCTGACACTGTGCTACAACTCCACACACAGCCCAGCCTGTCCAGCAGCTTCCACTCCACACACAGCCCATCCTGTCCAGCAGCTTCCACTCCACACACAGCCCAGCCTGTCCAGCAGCTTCCACTCCACACACAGCCCATCCTGACACTGTGCTACAACTCCACACACAGCCCAGCCTGTCCAGCAGCTTCCACTCCACACACAGCCCATCCTGTCCAGCAGCTTCCACTCCACACACAGCCCAGCCTGTCCAGCAGCTTCCACTCCACACACAGCCCAGCCTGTCCAGCAGCTTCCACTCCACACACAGCCCAGCCTGTCCAGCAGCTTCCACTCCACACACAGCCCAGCCTGTCCAGCAGCTTCCACTCCACACACAGCCCAGCCTGTCCAGCAGCTTCCACTCCACACACAGCCCATCCTGTCCAGCAGCTTCCACTCCACACACAGCCCAGACTGTCCAGCAGCTTCCACTCCACACACAGCCCAGCCTGTCCAGCAGCTTCCACTCCACACACAGCTCAGCCTGTCCAGCAGCTTCCACTCCACACACAGCTCAGCCTGTCCAGCAGCTTCCACTCCACACACAGCCCAGCCTGTCCAGCAGCTTCCACACACAGCCCAGCCTGCCCAGCAGCTCCCACTCCACACACAGCCCAGCCTGTCCAGCAGCTTCCACTCCACACACAGCCCAGCCTGTCCAGCAGCTTCCACTCCACACACAGCCCATCCTGTCCAGCAGCTTCCACTCCACACACAGCCCATCCTGTCCAGCAGCTTCCACTCCACACACAGCCCATCCTGACACTGCGCTACAACTCCACACACAGCCCATCCTGACACTGTGCTACAACTCCACACACAGCCCAGCCTGTCCAGCAGCTTCCACTCCACACACAGCCCATCCTGTCCAGCAGCTTCCACTCCACACACAGCCCAGCCTGTCCAGCAGCTTCCACTCCACACACAGCTTATCCTGTCCCGCAGCTTCCACTCCACACACAGCCCAGCCTGTCCAGCAGCTTCCACTCCACACACAGCCCAGCCTGTCCAGCAGCTTCCACTCCACACAAAGCTCAGCCTGTCCAGCAGCTTCCACTCCACACACAGCCCATCCTGTCCAGCAGCTTCCACTCCACACACAGCCCAGCCTGTCCAGCAGCTTCCACTCCACACACAGCCCAGCCTGTCCAGCAGCTTCCACTCCACACACAGCCCAGCCTGTCCAGCAGCTTCCACTCCACACACAGCCCAGCCTGTCCAGCAGCTTCCACTCCACACACAGCCCAGCCTGTCCAGCAGCTTCCACTCCACACACAGCCCAGCCTGTCCAGCAGCTTCCACTCCACACATAGCCCAGCCTGTCCAGCAGCTTCCACTCCACACACAGCCCAGCCTGTCCAGCAGCTTCCACTCCACACACAGCCCAGCCTGTCCAGCAGCTTCCACTCCACACACAGCCCATCCTGACACTGTGCTACAACTCCAAACACAGCCCAGCCTGTCCAGCAGCTTCCACTCCACACACAGCCCATCCTGTCCAGCAGCTTCCACTCCACACACAGCCCATCCTGTCCAGCAGCTTCCACTCCACACACAGCCCAGCCTGTCCAGCAGCTTCCACTCCACACACAGCCCATCCTGACACTGTGCTACAACTCCACACACAGCCCAGCCTGTCCAGCAGCTTCCACTCCACACACAGCCCATCCTGTCCAGCAGCTTCCACTCCACACACAGCCCAGCCTGTCCAGCAGCTTCCACTCCAAACACAGCCCATCCTGTCCAGCAACTTCCACTCCACACACAGCCCAGCCTGTCCAGCAGCTTCCACTCCACACACAGCCCAGCCTGTCCAGCAGCTTCTACTCCACACACAGCCCAGCCTGTCCAGCAGCTTCCACTCCACACACAGCCCAGCCTGTCCAGCAGCTTCCACTCCACACACAGCCCAGCCTGTCCAGCAGCTTCCACTCCACAAAGCTCAGCCTGTCCAGCAGCTTCCACTCCACACACAGCCCAGCCTGTCCAGCAGCTTTCACTCCACACACAGCCCAGTCTGTCCAGCAGCTTCTACTCCACACACAGCCCAGTCTGTCCAGCAGCATCCACTCCACACACAGCCCAGCCTGTCCAGCAGCTTCCACTCCACACACAGCCCAGCCTGTCCAGCAGCTTCCACTCCACACACAGCCCAGCCTGTCCAGCAGCTTCCACTCCACACACAGCCCAGCCTGTCCAGCAGCTTCCACTCCACACACAGCCCAGCCTGTCCAGCAGCTTCCACTCCACACACAGCCCATCCTGTCCAGCAGCTTCCACTCCACACACAGCCCAGACTGTCCAGCAGCTTCCACTCCACACACAGCCCAGCCTGTCCAGCAGCTTCCACTCCACACACAGCTCAGCCTGTCCAGCAGCTTCCACTCCACACACAGCCCAGCCTGTCCAGCAGCTTCCACTCCACACACAGCCCAGCCTGTCCAGCAGCTTCCACACACAGCCCAGCCTGCCCAGCAGCTCCCACTCCACACACAGCCCAGCCTGTCCAGCAGCTTCCACTCCACACACAGCCCAGCCTGTCCAGCAGCTTCCACTCCACACACAGCCCATCCTGTCCAGCAGCTTCCACTCCACACACAGCCCATCCTGTCCAGCAGCTTCCACTCCACACACAGCCCATCCTGACACTGCGCTACAACTCCACACACAGCCCATCCTGACACTGCGCTACAACTCCACACACAGCCCATCCTGACACTGCGCTACAACTCCACACACAGCCCAGCCTGTCCAGCAGCTTCCACTCCACACACAGCCCATCCTGTCCAGCAGCTTCCACTCCACACACAGCCCAGCCTGTCCAGCAGCTTCCACTCCACACACAGCTCATCCTGTCCCGCAGCTTCCACTCCACACACAGCCCAGCCTGTCCAGCAGCTTCCACTCCACACACAGCCCAGCCTGTCCAGCAGCTTCCACTCCACACACAGCCCAGCCTGTCCAGCAGCTTCCACTCCACACACAGCCCAGCCTGTCCAGCAGCTTCCACTCCACACACAGCCCAGCCTGTCCAGCAGCTTCCACTCCACACACAGCCCAGCCTGTCCAGCAGCTTCCACTCCACACACAGCCCAGCCTGTCCAGCAGCTTCCACTCCACACACAGCCCAGCCTGTCCAGCAGCTTCCACTCCACACACAGCCCAGCCTGTCCAGCAGCTTCCACTCCACACACAGCCCAGCCTGTCCAGCAGCTTCCACTCCACACACAGCCCAGCCTGTCCAGCAGCTTCCACTCCACACACAGCCCAGCCTGTCCAGCAGCTTCCACTCCACACACAGCCCAGCCTGTCCAGCAGCTTCCACTCCACACACAGCCCATCCTGACACTGTGCTACAACTCCAAACACAGCCCAGCCTGTCCAGCAGCTTCCACTCCACACACAGCCCATCCTGTCCACTAGCTTCCACTCCACACACAGCCCAGCCTGTCCAGCAGCTTCCACTCCACACACAGCCCAGCCTGTCCAGCAGCTTCCACTCCACACAGCCCAGCCTGTCCAGCAGCTTCCACTCCACACACAGCCCAGCCTGTCCAGCAGCTTCCACACACAGCCCAGCCTGCCCAGCAGCTTCCACTCCACACACAGCCCAGCCTGTCCAGCAGCTTCCACTCCACACACAGCCCAGCCTGTCCAGCAGCTTTCACTCCACACACAGCCCAGCCTTTCCAGCAGCTTCAACTCCACACACAGCCCAGCCTGTCCAGCAGCTTCCACTCCACACACAGCTCAGCCTGTCCAGCAGCTTCCACTCCACACACAGCCCAGCCTGTCCAGCAGCTTCCACACACAGCCCAGCCTGCCCAGCAGCTTCCACACACAGCCCCGCCTGTCCAGCAGCTTCCACTCCACACACAGCCCAGCCTGTCCAGCAGCTTCCACTCCACACACAGCCCATCCTGTCCAGCAGCTTCCACTCCACACACAGCCCAGCCTGTCCAGCAGCTTCCACTCCACACACAGCCCATCCTGACACTGCGCTACAACTCCACACACAGCCCATCCTGACACTGTGCTACAACTCCACACACAGCCCAGCCTGTCCAGCAGCTTCCACTCCACACACAGCCCAGCCTGTCCAGCAGCTTCCATTCCACACACAGCCCAGACTGTCCAGCAGCTTCCACTCCACACACAGCCCAGCCTGTCCAGCAGCTTCCACTCCACACACAGCCCATCCTGTCCAGCAGCTTCCACTCCACACACAGCCCATCCTGACACTGCGCTACAACTCCACACACAGCCCATCCTGACACTGTGCTACAACTCCACACACAGCCCAGCCTGTCCAGCAGCTTCCACTCCACACACAGCCCAGCCTGTCCAGCAGCTTCCATTCCACACACAGCCCAGACTGTCCAGCAGCTTCCACTCCACACACAGCCCAGCCTGTCCAGCAGCTTCCACTCCACACACAGCCCAGCCTGTCCAGCAGCTTCCACTCCACACACAGCCCAGCCTGTCCAGCAGCTTCCACTCCACACACAGCCCATCCTGACACTGTGCTACAACTACACACACAGCCCAGCCTGTCCAGCAGCTTCCACTCCACACACAGCCCATCCTGTCCAGCAGCTTCCACTCCACACACAGCCCAGCCTGTCCAGCAGCTTCCACTCCACACAGAGCCCATCCTGTCCAGCAGCTTCCACTCCACACACAGCCCAGCCTGTCCAGCAGCTTCCACTCCACACACAGCCCATCCTGTCCAGCAGCTTCCACTCCACACACAGCCCAGCCTGTCCAGCAGCTTCCACTCCACACACAGCCCAGCCTGTCCAGCAGCTTCCACTCCACACACAGCCCAGCCTGTCCAGCAGCTTCCACTCCACACACAGCCCAGCCTGTCCAGCAGCTTCCACTCCACACACAGCCCATCCTGACACTGTGCTACAACTCCACACACAGCCCAGCCTGTCCAGCAGCTTCCACTCCACACACAGCCCATCCTGTCCAGCAGCTTCCACTCCACACACAGCCCAGCCTGTCCAGCAGCTTCCACTCCACACACAGCCCATCCTGTCCAGCAGCTTCCACTCCACACACAGCCCATCCTGTCCAGCAGCTTCCACTCCACACACAGCCCATCCTGTCCAGCAGCTTCCACTCCACACACAGCCCAGCCTGTCCAGCAGCTTCCACTCCACACACAGCCCAGCCTGTCCAGCAGCTTCCACTCCACACACAGCCCAGCCTGTCCAGCAGCTTCCACTCCACACACAGCCCAGCCTTTCCAGCAGCTTCCACTCCACACACAGCCCATCCTGTCCAGCAGCTTCCACTCCACACACAGCCCAGCCTGTCCAGCAGCTTCCACTCCACACAAAGCTCAGCCTGTCCAGCAGCTTCCACTCCACACACAGCCCAGCCTGTCCAGCAGCTTTCACTCCACACACAGCCCAGCCTGTCCAGCAGCTTCCACTCCACACACAGCCCAGCCTGTCCAGCAGCTTCCACTCCACACACAGCCCAGCCTGTCCAGCAGTTTCCACTCCACACACAGCCCAGCCTGTCCAGCAGCTTCCACTCCACACACAGCCCAGCCTGTCCAGCAGCTTCCACTCCACACACAGCCCAGCCTGTCCAGCAGCTTCCACTCCACACACAGACCATCCTGTCCAGCAGCTTCCACTCCACACACAGCCCAGACTGTCCAGCAGCTTCCACTCCACACACAGCTCAGCCTGTCCAGCAGCTTCCACTCCACACACAGCCCAGCCTGTCCAGCAGCTTCCACACACAGCCCAGCCTGCCCAGCAGCTTCCACTCCACACACAGCCCATCCTGTCCAGCAGCTTCCACTCCACACACAGCCCAGCCTGTCCAGCAGCTTCCACTCCACACACAGCCCAGCCTGTCCAGCAGCTTCCACTCCACACACAGCCCAGCCTGTCCAGCAGCTTCCACTCCACACACAGCACCAGCCTTTCCAGCAGCTTCCACTCCACACACAGCCCAGCCTGTCCAGCAGCTTCCACTCCACACACAGCTCAGCCTGTCCAGCAGCTTCCACTCCACACACAGCCCAGCCTGTCCAGCAGCTTCCACTCCACACACAGCCCAGCCTGTCCAGCAGCTTCCACTCCACACACAGCCCAGCCTGTCCAGCAGCTTCCACTCCACACACAGCTCAGCCTGTCCAGCAGCTTCCACTCCACACATAGCCCAGCCTGTCCAGCAGCTTCCACACACAGCCCAGCCTGCCCAGCAGCTTCCACTCCACACACAGCCCAGCCTGCCCAGCAGCTTCCACTCCACACACAGCCCAGCCTGTCCAGCAGCTTCCACTCCACACACAGCCCAGCCTGTCCAGCAGCTTCCACTCCACACACAGCTCATCCTGTCCCGCAGCTTCCACTCCACACACAGCCCAGCCTGTCCAGCAGCTTCCACTCCACACACAGCCCAGCCTGTCCAGCAGCTTCCACTCCACACACAGCCCAGCCTGTCCAGCAGCTTCCACTCCACACACAGCCCAGCCTGTCCAGCAGCTTCCACTCCACACACAGCCCAGCCTGTCCAGCAGCTTCCACTCCACACACAGCCCAGCCTGTCCAGCAGCTTCCACTCCACACACAGCCCAGCCTGTCCAGCAGCTTCCACTCCACACACAGCCCAGCCTGTCCAGCAGCTTCCACTCCACACACAGCCCAGCCTGTCCAGCAGCTTCCACTCCACACACAGCCCAGCCTGTCCAGCAGCTTCCACTCCACACACAGCCCAGCCTGTCCAGCAGCTTCCACTCCACACACAGCCCAGCCTGTCCAGCAGCTTCCACTCCACACACAGCCCAGCCTGTCCAGCAGCTTCCACTCCACACACAGCCCATCCTGACACTGTGCTACAACTCCAAACACAGCCCAGCCTGTCCAGCAGCTTCCACTCCACACACAGCCCATCCTGTCCACTAGCTTCCACTCCACACACAGCCCAGCCTGTCCAGCAGCTTCCACTCCACACACAGCCCAGCCTGTCCAGCAGCTTCCACTCCACACACATTCCAGCCTTTCCAGCAGCTTCCACTCCACACACAGCCCATCCTGTCCAGCAGCTTCCACTCCACACAGCCCAGCCTGTCCAGCAGCTTCCACTCCACACACAGCCCAGCCTGTCCAGCAGCTTCCACACACAGCCCAGCCTGCCCAGCAGCTTCCACTCCACACACAGCCCAGCCTGTCCAGCAGCTTCCACTCCACACACAGCCCAGCCTGTCCAGCAGCTTTCACTCCACACACAGCCCAGCCTTTCCAGCAGCTTCAACTCCACACACAGCCCAGCCTGTCCAGCAGCTTCCACTCCACACACAGCTCAGCCTGTCCAGCAGCTTCCACTCCACACACAGCCCAGCCTGTCCAGCAGCTTCCACACACAGCCCAGCCTGCCCAGCAGCTTCCACACACAGCCCAGCCTGTTCAGCAGCTTCCACTCCACACACAGCCCAGCCTGTCCAGCAGCTTCCACTCCACACACAGCCCATCCTGTCCAGCAGCTTCCACTCCACACACAGCCCAGCCTGTCCAGCAGCTTCCACTCCACACACAGCCCATCCTGACACTGCGCTACAACTCCACACACAGCCCATCCTGACACTGTGCTACAACTCCACACACAGCCCAGCCTGTCCAGCAGCTTCCACTCCACACACAGCCCAGCCTGTCCAGCAGCTTCCATTCCACACACAGCCCAGACTGTCCAGCAGCTTCCACTCCACACACAGCCCAGCCTGTCCAGCAGCTTCCACTCCACACACAGCCCATCCTGTCCAGCAGCTTCCACTCCACACACAGCCCATCCTGACACTGCGCTACAACTCCACACACAGCCCATCCTGACACTGTGCTACAACTCCACACACAGCCCAGCCTGTCCAGCAGCTTCCATTCCACACACAGCCCAGCCTGTCCAGCAGCTTCCATTCCACACACAGCCCAGACTGTCCAGCAGCTTCCACTCCACACACAGCCCAGCCTGTCCAGCAGCTTCCACTCCACACACAGCCCAGCCTGTCCAGCAGCTTCCACTCCACACACAGCCCATCCTGACACTGTGCTACAACTACACACACAGCCCAGCCTGTCCAGCAGCTTCCACTCCACACACAGCCCATCCTGTCCAGCAGCTTCCACTCCACACACAGCCCAGCCTGTCCAGCAGCTTCCACTCCACACAGAGCCCATCCTGTCCAGCAGCTTCCACTCCACACACAGCCCAGCCTGTCCAGCAGCTTCCACTCCACACACAGCCCATCCTGTCCAGCAGCTTCCACTCCACACACAGCCCAGCCTGTCCAGCAGCTTCCACTCCACACACAGCCCAGCCTGTCCAGCAGCTTCCACTCCACACACAGCCCAGCCTGTCCAGCAGCTTCCACTCCACACACAGCCCAGCCTGTCCAGCAGCTTCCACTCCACACACAGCCCATCCTGACACTGTGCTACAACTCCACACACAGCCCAGCCTGTCCAGCAGCTTCCACTCCACACACAGCCCATCCTGTCCAGCAGCTTCCACTCCACACACAGCCCAGCCTGTCCAGCAGCTTCCACTCCACACACAGCCCATCCTGTCCAGCAGCTTCCACTCCACACACAGCCCATCCTGTCCAGCAGCTTCCACTCCACACACAGCCCATCCTGTCCAGCAGCTTCCACTCCACACACAGCCCAGCCTGTCCAGCAGCTTCCACTCCACACACAGCCCAGCCTGTCCAGCAGCTTCCACTCCACACACAGCCCAGCCTGTCCAGCAGCTTCCACTCCACACACAGCCCAGCCTTTCCAGCAGCTTCCACTCCACACACAGCCCATCCTGTCCAGCAGCTTCCACTCCACACACAGCCCAGCCTGTCCAGCAGCTTCCACTCCACACACAGCCCAGCCTGTCCAGCAGCTTCCACTCCACACACAGCCCATCCTGACACTGTGCTACAACTCCAAACACAGCCCAGCCTGTCCAGCAGCTTCCACTCCACACACAGCCCATCCTGTCCACTAGCTTCCACTCCACACACAGCCCAGCCTGTCCAGCAGCTTCCACTCCACACACAGCCCAGCCTGTCCAGCAGCTTCCACTCCACACAGCCCAGCCTGTCCAGCAGCTTCCACTCCACACACAGCCCAGCCTGTCCAGCAGCTTCCACACACAGCCCAGCCTGCCCAGCAGCTTCCACTCCACACACAGCCCAGCCTGTCCAGCAGCTTCCACTCCACACACAGCCCAGCCTGTCCAGCAGCTTTCACTCCACACACAGCCCAGCCTTTCCAGCAGCTTCAACTCCACACACAGCCCAGCCTGTCCAGCAGCTTCCACTCCACACACAGCTCAGCCTGTCCAGCAGCTTCCACTCCACACACAGCCCAGCCTGTCCAGCAGCTTCCACACACAGCCCAGCCTGCCCAGCAGCTTCCACACACAGCCCCGCCTGTCCAGCAGCTTCCACTCCACACACAGCCCAGCCTGTCCAGCAGCTTCCACTCCACACACAGCCCATCCTGTCCAGCAGCTTCCACTCCACACACAGCCCAGCCTGTCCAGCAGCTTCCACTCCACACACAGCCCATCCTGACACTGCGCTACAACTCCACACACAGCCCATCCTGACACTGTGCTACAACTCCACACACAGCCCAGCCTGTCCAGCAGCTTCCACTCCACACACAGCCCAGCCTGTCCAGCAGCTTCCATTCCACACACAGCCCAGACTGTCCAGCAGCTTCCACTCCACACACAGCCCAGCCTGTCCAGCAGCTTCCACTCCACACACAGCCCATCCTGTCCAGCAGCTTCCACTCCACACACAGCCCATCCTGACACTGCGCTACAACTCCACACACAGCCCATCCTGACACTGTGCTACAACTCCACACACAGCCCAGCCTGTCCAGCAGCTTCCACTCCACACACAGCCCAGCCTGTCCAGCAGCTTCCATTCCACACACAGCCCAGACTGTCCAGCAGCTTCCACTCCACACACAGCCCAGCCTGTCCAGCAGCTTCCACTCCACACACAGCCCAGCCTGTCCAGCAGCTTCCACTCCACACACAGCCCAGCCTGTCCAGCAGCTTCCACTCCACACACAGCCCATCCTGACACTGTGCTACAACTACACACACAGCCCAGCCTGTCCAGCAGCTTCCACTCCACACACAGCCCATCCTGTCCAGCAGCTTCCACTCCACACACAGCCCAGCCTGTCCAGCAGCTTCCACTCCACACAGAGCCCATCCTGTCCAGCAGCTTCCACTCCACACACAGCCCAGCCTGTCCAGCAGCTTCCACTCCACACACAGCCCATCCTGTCCAGCAGCTTCCACTCCACACACAGCCCAGCCTGTCCAGCAGCTTCCACTCCACACACAGCCCAGCCTGTCCAGCAGCTTCCACTCCACACACAGCCCAGCCTGTCCAGCAGCTTCCACTCCACACACAGCCCAGCCTGTCCAGCAGCTTCCACTCCACACACAGCCCATCCTGACACTGTGCTACAACTCCACACACAGCCCAGCCTGTCCAGCAGCTTCCACTCCACACACAGCCCATCCTGTCCAGCAGCTTCCACTCCACACACAGCCCAGCCTGTCCAGCAGCTTCCACTCCACACACAGCCCATCCTGTCCAGCAGCTTCCACTCCACACACAGCCCATCCTGTCCAGCAGCTTCCACTCCACACACAGCCCATCCTGTCCAGCAGCTTCCACTCCACACACAGCCCAGCCTGTCCAGCAGCTTCCACTCCACACACAGCCCAGCCTGTCCAGCAGCTTCCACTCCACACACAGCCCAGCCTGTCCAGCAGCTTCCACTCCACACACAGCCCAGCCTTTCCAGCAGCTTCCACTCCACACACAGCCCATCCTGTCCAGCAGCTTCCACTCCACACACAGCCCAGCCTGTCCAGCAGCTTCCACTCCACACAAAGCTCAGCCTGTCCAGCAGCTTCCACTCCACACACAGCCCAGCCTGTCCAGCAGCTTTCACTCCACACACAGCCCAGCCTGTCCAGCAGCTTCCACTCCACACACAGCCCAGCCTGTCCAGCAGCTTCCACTCCACACACAGCCCAGCCTGTCCAGCAGTTTCCACTCCACACACAGCCCAGCCTGTCCAGCAGCTTCCACTCCACACACAGCCCAGCCTGTCCAGCAGCTTCCACTCCACACACAGCCCAGCCTGTCCAGCAGCTTCCACTCCACACACAGACCATCCTGTCCAGCAGCTTCCACTCCACACACAGCCCAGACTGTCCAGCAGCTTCCACTCCACACACAGCTCAGCCTGTCCAGCAGCTTCCACTCCACACACAGCCCAGCCTGTCCAGCAGCTTCCACACACAGCCCAGCCTGCCCAGCAGCTTCCACTCCACACACAGCCCATCCTGTCCAGCAGCTTCCACTCCACACACAGCCCAGCCTGTCCAGCAGCTTCCACTCCACACACAGCCCAGCCTGTCCAGCAGCTTCCACTCCACACACAGCCCAGCCTGTCCAGCAGCTTCCACTCCACACACAGCACCAGCCTTTCCAGCAGCTTCCACTCCACACACAGCCCAGCCTGTCCAGCAGCTTCCACTCCACACACAGCTCAGCCTGTCCAGCAGCTTCCACTCCACACACAGCCCAGCCTGTCCAGCAGCTTCCACTCCACACACAGCCCAGCCTGTCCAGCAGCTTCCACTCCACACACAGCCCAGCCTGTCCAGCAGCTTCCACTCCACACACAGCTCAGCCTGTCCAGCAGCTTCCACTCCACACATAGCCCAGCCTGTCCAGCAGCTTCCACACACAGCCCAGCCTGCCCAGCAGCTTCCACTCCACACACAGCCCAGCCTGCCCAGCAGCTTCCACTCCACACACAGCCCAGCCTGTCCAGCAGCTTCCACTCCACACACAGCCCAGCCTGTCCAGCAGCTTCCACTCCACACACAGCTCATCCTGTCCCGCAGCTTCCACTCCACACACAGCCCAGCCTGTCCAGCAGCTTCCACTCCACACACAGCCCAGCCTGTCCAGCAGCTTCCACTCCACACACAGCCCAGCCTGTCCAGCAGCTTCCACTCCACACACAGCCCAGCCTGTCCAGCAGCTTCCACTCCACACACAGCCCAGCCTGTCCAGCAGCTTCCACTCCACACACAGCCCAGCCTGTCCAGCAGCTTCCACTCCACACACAGCCCAGCCTGTCCAGCAGCTTCCACTCCACACACAGCCCAGCCTGTCCAGCAGCTTCCACTCCACACACAGCCCAGCCTGTCCAGCAGCTTCCACTCCACACACAGCCCAGCCTGTCCAGCAGCTTCCACTCCACACACAGCCCAGCCTGTCCAGCAGCTTCCACTCCACACACAGCCCAGCCTGTCCAGCAGCTTCCACTCCACACACAGCCCAGCCTGTCCAGCAGCTTCCACTCCACACACAGCCCATCCTGACACTGTGCTACAACTCCAAACACAGCCCAGCCTGTCCAGCAGCTTCCACTCCACACACAGCCCATCCTGTCCACTAGCTTCCACTCCACACACAGCCCAGCCTGTCCAGCAGCTTCCACTCCACACACAGCCCAGCCTGTCCAGCAGCTTCCACTCCACACACATTCCAGCCTTTCCAGCAGCTTCCACTCCACACACAGCCCATCCTGTCCAGCAGCTTCCACTCCACACAGCCCAGCCTGTCCAGCAGCTTCCACTCCACACACAGCCCAGCCTGTCCAGCAGCTTCCACACACAGCCCAGCCTGCCCAGCAGCTTCCACTCCACACACAGCCCAGCCTGTCCAGCAGCTTCCACTCCACACACAGCCCAGCCTGTCCAGCAGCTTTCACTCCACACACAGCCCAGCCTTTCCAGCAGCTTCAACTCCACACACAGCCCAGCCTGTCCAGCAGCTTCCACTCCACACACAGCTCAGCCTGTCCAGCAGCTTCCACTCCACACACAGCCCAGCCTGTCCAGCAGCTTCCACACACAGCCCAGCCTGCCCAGCAGCTTCCACACACAGCCCAGCCTGTTCAGCAGCTTCCACTCCACACACAGCCCAGCCTGTCCAGCAGCTTCCACTCCACACACAGCCCATCCTGTCCAGCAGCTTCCACTCCACACACAGCCCAGCCTGTCCAGCAGCTTCCACTCCACACACAGCCCATCCTGACACTGCGCTACAACTCCACACACAGCCCATCCTGACACTGTGCTACAACTCCACACACAGCCCAGCCTGTCCAGCAGCTTCCACTCCACACACAGCCCAGCCTGTCCAGCAGCTTCCATTCCACACACAGCCCAGACTGTCCAGCAGCTTCCACTCCACACACAGCCCAGCCTGTCCAGCAGCTTCCACTCCACACACAGCCCATCCTGTCCAGCAGCTTCCACTCCACACACAGCCCATCCTGACACTGCGCTACAACTCCACACACAGCCCATCCTGACACTGTGCTACAACTCCACACACAGCCCAGCCTGTCCAGCAGCTTCCATTCCACACACAGCCCAGCCTGTCCAGCAGCTTCCATTCCACACACAGCCCAGACTGTCCAGCAGCTTCCACTCCACACACAGCCCAGCCTGTCCAGCAGCTTCCACTCCACACACAGCCCAGCCTGTCCAGCAGCTTCCACTCCACACACAGCCCATCCTGACACTGTGCTACAACTACACACACAGCCCAGCCTGTCCAGCAGCTTCCACTCCACACACAGCCCATCCTGTCCAGCAGCTTCCACTCCACACACAGCCCAGCCTGTCCAGCAGCTTCCACTCCACACAGAGCCCATCCTGTCCAGCAGCTTCCACTCCACACACAGCCCAGCCTGTCCAGCAGCTTCCACTCCACACACAGCCCATCCTGTCCAGCAGCTTCCACTCCACACACAGCCCAGCCTGTCCAGCAGCTTCCACTCCACACACAGCCCAGCCTGTCCAGCAGCTTCCACTCCACACACAGCCCAGCCTGTCCAGCAGCTTCCACTCCACACACAGCCCAGCCTGTCCAGCAGCTTCCACTCCACACACAGCCCATCCTGACACTGTGCTACAACTCCACACACAGCCCAGCCTGTCCAGCAGCTTCCACTCCACACACAGCCCATCCTGTCCAGCAGCTTCCACTCCACACACAGCCCAGCCTGTCCAGCAGCTTCCACTCCACACACAGCCCATCCTGTCCAGCAGCTTCCACTCCACACACAGCCCATCCTGTCCAGCAGCTTCCACTCCACACACAGCCCATCCTGTCCAGCAGCTTCCACTCCACACACAGCCCAGCCTGTCCAGCAGCTTCCACTCCACACACAGCCCAGCCTGTCCAGCAGCTTCCACTCCACACACAGCCCAGCCTGTCCAGCAGCTTCCACTCCACACACAGCCCAGCCTTTCCAGCAGCTTCCACTCCACACACAGCCCATCCTGTCCAGCAGCTTCCACTCCACACACAGCCCAGCCTGTCCAGCAGCTTCCACTCCACACAAAGCTCAGCCTGTCCAGCAGCTTCCACTCCACACACAGCCCAGCCTGTCCAGCAGCTTTCACTCCACACACAGCCCAGCCTGTCCAGCAGCTTCCACTCCACACACAGCCCAGCCTGTCCAGCAGCTTCCACTCCACACACAGCCCAGCCTGTCCAGCAGCTTCCACTCCACACACAGCCCAGCCTGTCCAGCAGTTTCCACTCCACACACAGCCCAGCCTGTCCAGCAGCTTCCACTCCACACACAGCCCAGCCTGTCCAGCAGCTTCCACTCCACACACAGCCCAGCCTGTCCAGCAGCTTCCACTCCACACACAGACCATCCTGTCCAGCAGCTTCCACTCCACACACAGCCCAGACTGTCCAGCAGCTTCCACTCCACACACAGCTCAGCCTGTCCAGCAGCTTCCACTCCACACACAGCCCAGCCTGTCCAGCAGCTTCCACACACAGCCCAGCCTGCCCAGCAGCTTCCACTCCACACACAGCCCATCCTGTCCAGCAGCTTCCACTCCACACACAGCCCAGCCTGTCCAGCAGCTTCCACTCCACACACAGCCCAGCCTGTCCAGCAGCTTCCACTCCACACACAGCACCAGCCTTTCCAGCAGCTTCCACTCCACACACAGCCCAGCCTGTCCAGCAGCTTCCACTCCACACACAGCCCAGCCTGTCCAGCAGCTTCCACTCCACACACAGCCCAGCCTGTCCAGCAGCTTCCACTCCACACACAGCCCAGCCTGTCCAGCAGCTTCCACTCCACACACAGCCCAGCCTGTCCAGCAGCTTCCACTCCACACACAGCTCAGCCTGTCCAGCAGCTTCCACTCCACACATAGCCCAGCCTGTCCAGCAGCTTCCACACACAGCCCAGCCTGCCCAGCAGCTTCCACTCCACACACAGCCCAGCCTGCCCAGCAGCTTCCACTCCACACACAGCCCAGCCTGTCCAGCAGCTTCCACTCCACACACAGCCCAGCCTGTCCAGCAGCTTCCACTCCACACACAGCCCAGTCTGTCCAGCAGCTTCCACTCCACACACAGCCCAGCCTGTCCAGCAGCTTCCACTCCACACACAGCCCAGCCTGTCCAGCAGCTTCCACTCCACACACAGCCCATCCTGTCCAGCAGCTTCCACTCCACACACAGCCCATCCTGTCCAGCAGCTTCCACTCCACACACAGCCCAGCCTGTCCAGCAGCTTCCACTCCACACACAGCCCAGCCTGTCCAGCAGCTTCCACTCCACACACAGCCCAGCCTGTCCAGCAGCTTCCACTCCACACACAGCCCAGCCTGTCCAGCAGCTTCCACTCCACACACAGCCAAGCCTGTCCAGCAGCTTCCACTCCACACACAGCCAAGCCTGTCCAGCAGCTTCCACTCCACACACAGCCCAGCCTGTCCAGCAGCTTCCACTCCACACACAGCCCAGCCTGTCAAGCAGCTTCCACTCCACACACAGCCCAGCCTGTCCAGCAGCTTCCACTCCACACACAGCCCAGCCTGTCCAGCAGCTTCCACTCCACACACAGCCCAGCCTGTCCAGCAGCTTCCACTCCACACACAGCCCATCCTGTCCAACAGCTTCCACTCCACACACAGCCCATCCTGACACTGCGCTACAACTCCACACACAGCCCATCCTGACACTGCGCTACAACTCCACACACAGCCCATCCTGACACTGTGCTACAACTCCACACACAGCCCAGCCTGTCCAGCAGCTTCCACTCCACACACAGCCCAGCCTGTCCAGCAGCTTCCACTCCACACACAGCCCAGCCTGTCCAGCAGCTTCCACTCCACACACAGCCCAGCCTGTCCAGCAGTTTCCACTCCACACACAGCCCAGCCTGTCCAGCAGCTTCCACTCCACACACAGCCCAGCCTGTCCAGCAGCTTCCACTCCACACAAAGCTCAGCCTGTCCAGCAGCTTCCACTCCACACAAAGCTCAGCCTGTCCAGCAGCTTCCACTCCACACACAGCCCAGCCTGTCCAGCAGCTTCCACTCCACACACAGCCCATCCTGTCCAGCAGCTTCCACTCCACACACAGCTCAGCCTGTCCAGCAGCTTCCACTCCACACACAGCCCAGCCTGTCCAGCAGCTTCCACTCCACACACTGCTCAGACTGTCCAGCAGCTTCCACTCCACACACAGCCCAGCCTGTCCAGCAGCTTCCACTCCACACACAGCCCAGCCTGTCCAGCAGCTTCCACTCCACACACAGCCCAGTCTGTCCAGCAGCTTCCACTCCACACACAGCCCATCCTGTCCAACAGCTTCCACTCCACACACAGCCCATCCTGACACTGCGCTACAACTCCACACACAGCCCATCCTGACACTGCGCTACAACTCCACACACAGCCCATCCTGACACTGTGTGTGGAGTTGTAGCGCACAGTGTCACATATTTTAAGCATTGCAATTGTATTTATTATATTATACTTTACACATTGTTATAGTATTTATTGTCAGGATCCGGACTGGTATGCAGCGAGGACACTGGTGGTGGATCCTCAGTGGGGTGATGATGTGGGCCGTACCAGGGGAACGGAGTCTAAGGGGTTACTGGTTTTTACCAGAGCCTGCCGCAAAGCGGATGGACTTGCAGCGGCAGGTAACCCCCAGGTCGTTCCACCTAATAGCGACTCAACCCCAACTGACGGCTGAGACAGGCGCGGTACACAGGGACAAGGCAAGAGCAAGGTCGGACGTAGCAGAAGGTCAGGGCAGGCAACGAGGATCGTAGTCAGGGGAAACAGCAGAGGGTCTTGGTACACAGGCTTGGGAACACACTAAATGTTTTCACAGGGCACAAGGCAACAAGATCCGGCAAGGACAGGAAGGGGAAGTGGGTTTTTATATGGAAGGCACAGGTGCAGGTACTGATTGGGCCAGGCACCAATCAATGGCGCACTGGCCCTTTAAATCTCAGAGAGCGCCCTAGAGAGCGGGGTCGCGCGCGCCGGGACTGAGCCGACAGAGAACGGGGCAGGTGAGGAGAATGGGGTGCGACCCGCGGACGGGCGCGTCCCGCTACGCGGATCACATACCCGCCGGCGATATTAGTGCAGCGCTCCCGGTCAGCGGGTCTGACTGGGGCGCTGCACAGAGACGAACGCCGCAAGCGCTCCGGGGAGGAGCAGGGACCCGGAGCGCTCGGCGTAACATTTATATTATATTTTACACATTGTTATCGTATTTATTATATTATATTTTACACATTGTTATCGTATTTATTATATTTTACACATTGACCGGGGCGCTGCACAGAGACAAATGCCGCGAGGGTTCTGGGGAGGAGCAGGGACCCGGAGCGCTCGGCGTAACAGTACCCCCCCTTTGGTCTCCCCCTCTTTTTGGGGCACAGGAACCTATGGATGAGTCCTTTGTCGAGAATATTATCCTCGGGTTCCCAAGACCTCTCTTTGGGGCCACAATTCTCCCAGTCAACGAGAATTTTTGACCTTGGAGGTGAGGATTTCCTTTACCGTGAAGACATCCGAGGAGCCAGAGACAGGAGCAGGAGCGGTGACCTTGGGGGAAAAGTGGTTAAGGACGAGAGGTTTGAGAAGTGAAACATGAAGGGAGTTCGGAATACGAAGAGAAGGAGGAAGATGAAGCTTGTAGGAGATCGGATTGATTTGACTCTTGATTTTAAATGGTCCAAGGTAACGTGGTCCCAGCTTGTAGCTAGGAACACGAAAGCGGATATATTTGGCAGAGAGCCACACTTTGTCCCCAGGAGCGAAGACAGGAGGAGTTCTTCTCTTTTTATCGGCATGTTTCTTCATACGAGACGAGGCCAGTAGGAGCGACTTCTGAGTCTCCTTCCATATAACAGAGAAGTCCCGGGTAACTTCATCTACAGCAGGAACTCCAGAAGAAGGGGGAATGGGGAAGGGGGGCAGAGGGTGACGGACGTACACCACAAAGAATGGGGATTTGGCAGAGGATTCCGAATTTTTGAAATTGTACGAGAATTGTACGAGAAGGTCAACCCAATCGTCTTGGCGGGAGGAGACAAAATGTCACAAATAGTCACCAAGAATCTGGTTTACTATCTCTACTTGTCCATTGGATTGGGGGTGATAGGAGGAAGAGAAATGTAATTTGTTTTTTAACCCTTAAGGACCACGGACGTATGAGTACGTCCCTGCGCCCTGGGTCTTAAGGACCAGGGACGTACTCATACGTCCGTGGGAATTCCGGCCCCTTCCGCGCCGGGTGGGGACCAGGCCGGGGTGACTGCTGATATCTATCAGCATGCACCCCGCGCAAATGCCCAGGGGGTCATCAGAATTCACACTTGCGATTTGCGGCTATTCCGGGTCATACGGGTCTATAGTGACCCGGTGACCCGTAAAATAA
The DNA here is from genome assembly GCF_029499605.1 of Hyla sarda. Lineage (NCBI taxonomy): Eukaryota > Metazoa > Chordata > Amphibia > Anura > Hylidae > Hyla > Hyla sarda. The sequence continues at coordinate 271,629 of NW_026609629.1, read as the reverse complement.
AGGGGATCGCGGATGTCCTAGACACCCACGATCCCCTTGAAGCAATAGGAGTGAGGTGGCAGAGGTGCCACCCCTCCTATCTCTGCTATTGGTGGTCTAGACACGGCCACCAATAGCAGATTGGGGGCAGAGGGGTTTACTTTCGGTTTCCCCGTTCTGCCCACCCACAATAGGCGGGGCAGGACGGGGAAACCGACAGGGACCGGCGCCGAAGATCCACTTACCCATCGGCGACGGCAGCGGGCGACCATCAGTGTGTCTCCAGCTGTTGCAAAACTTCAACTCCCAGCATGTACTGATCGCCGAAAGGCATGCTGGGAGATCTAGTTATGCAACAGCTGGAGGTACACAACTACAACTCCCAGCATGCAGAGACAGTTGTTTGCTGTTTAGGTATGCTGGGAGTTGCAGTTTTGAAACATCTGGAGAGCTGTAGTTTAGAGACCACTGCACAGTGGTCTCCAAACTGTGGACCTCCAGATGTTGCAAAACTACAACTCCCAGCATGCCCAGAGAGCTGTTTAGGCATGCTGGGAGTTGCAGTTTTGCATCAGCTGGAGGTCTACAGTTTGAGACCACTGCACTGTGATCTCTATACTGTGCACCTCCAGATCTTGCAAAACTACAACTCCCAGCATGCCCACATAGCAGTTTGCTGTCTGGGCATGCTGGGAGTTGTAGTTTTGAAACATCTGGAGGTCCACAGTTTGGAGACCACTGTGCAGTGGTCTCTAAACTATAGCTCTCCAGATGTTGCAAAACTGCAACTCCCAGCATGCCTAAACAGCAAACAACTGTCTCTGCATGCTGGGAGTTGTAGTTGCGATCCCTCCAGCTGTTGCATAACTACATCTCCCAGCATGCCTTTCGGCGATCAGTACATGCTGGGAGTTGAAGTTTTGCAACAGCTGGAGACACACTGGTTGGAAAATACTGAGTTAGGTAACAGAACCTAACTGAAGGTTTTCCAACCAGTGTGCCTCCAGCTGTTGCAAAAGTACAACTCCCAGCATGCACGGTCTGTCAGTACATTCTGGGAGTTGTAGTTTGTAAACAGCTGGAGGTTTGCCCCCCCCCCCCCCCATTTGAACGTACAGGGTACATTCACACGGACAGGTTTACAGTAAGTTTACTACTTCAGGTATGAGCTGCGGCAAATTTTTCGCCGCAGCGCAAACTCCTAGCGGTAAATTCACTGTAAACCTCCTCCAGTGTGAACGTACCCTAAAAACACTACACTACACTACACTAACACATAATAGAGAGTAAAACACTACATATACACCGCTTTACACTGTTCCCCCTATAAAAAACAAAAACGTATTGTACGGCAGTGTTTCCAAAACAGAGCCTCCAGCTGTTGCAAAACAACAACTCACTGTCCAGCCACTGACTGTCCAGGCATGCTGGGAGTTTAGCAACAGCTGGAGGCACCCTGTTTGTGAATAACTGGCGTAGAACACCCCTATGTCCACCCCTGTGCAATCCCTAATTTAGTCCTCAAATGCGCATGGCGCTCTCTCACTTCAGAGCCCTGTCTTATTTCAAGGAAACAGTTTAGGGCCACATATGGGGTATCTCCGTACTCGGGAGAAATTGCACTTCTAATTTTGGGGGCTTTTTTTCCTTTTACCCCTTATGAAAAAGAAAAGTTGGGGTCTACACCAGCCTGTTAGTGTAAAAAAATATATTTTTTTTACACTTACATGCTGGTGTTGTCCTTTACTTTTTATTTTCACGAGAGGTAAAAGGAAAAAAAGACCCCCAAAATTTGTAACGCAATTTCTCCTGAGTACGGAAATACCCCATATGTGGGCATAAAATGTTCTGCGGATGCACAACAAGGCTCAGGAGTGAGAGCGCACCATGTACATTTGAGGCCTAAATTGGTGATTTGCACAGGGGTGGCTGATTTTACAGCGGTTCTGACATAAACCCAAAAAAATAAATACCCACATGTGACCCCATTTTGGAAACGACACCCCTCACGGAACGTAACAAGGGGTATAGTGAGCCTGAACACCCCACAGGTGTTTGACAAATTTTCATTAAAGTTGGATGGGAAAATGAAAAAAAAAATGTTTTTCACTAAAATGCTGGTGTCGCCCTAAATTTTTCATTTTCAAGGGGAAATAGGAAAAAGCACCCCAAAATTTGTAACCCCATTTCTTCTGAGTAAGAACATACCCCATATGTGGATGTAAAGTGCTCTGCGGGCGAACTACAATGCTCAGAAGAGAAGGAGCACCATTGGGATTTTGAAGAGAAAATTTGTCCGGAATTGAACTCCACTTGTGTTTACAAAGCCCCCATGGTACCAGAACAATGGACCCCCCCCACATGTGACCCCATTTTGGAAACTACACCCCTCATGTAATGTAATTAGGGGTACAGTGAGCATTTACATCCCACAGGTGTCTGACAGATTTTTGGAACAGTGATCCGTGAAAATGAAAAATGTAATTTTCCATTTTCACAGCAGACTGTTCCAAAGATTTGTCAAACGCCAGTGGGGTGTAAATGCTCACTGCACCCCTTATTAAATTCTGTGAGGGGTGTAGTTTCCAAAATAGGGTCACATGTGGGGGGGGGGGGGGGTCCACTGTTCTGGCACCACGGGGGGCTTTGTAAATGCACATGGCCCCTGACTACCATTCCAAACGAATTCTCTTTCCAAAAGCTCAATGGTGCTCCTCCTCTTCTGAGCATTGTAGTTCGCCCGTAGTGCACTTCAGGTCAACTTATGGGGTACCTCCATACTCAGAAGAGATGGGGTTACAAATTTTTGGGGGTATTTTCTGCTATTAACCCTTGCAAAAATGTGAAATTTGGGGGGAAACACACATTTTAGTGAATTTTTTTTTTTTTTACATATGCAAAAGTCGTGAAACACCTGCTGGGTATTAAGGCTCACTTTATTTCTTGTTTTGTTCCCCAAGGGGTCTAGTTTCCAAAATGGTATGCCATGTGTTTTTTTTTTTTGCTGTTCTGGCACCATAGGGGCTTCCTAAATGCAACATGCCCCCCAAAAACCGTTTCTGAAAAACGTACTCTCCAAAATTCCCTTGTCGCTCCTTCGCTTCTGAGCCCTCTACTGCGCCCGCCGAACACTTTACATAGACATATGAGGTATGTCCTTACTCGAGAAAAATTGGGCTACAAACATAAGTATACATTTTCTCCTTTTATTCCTTATAAAAATAAAAAAAATTGGGTTTACAAGAACATGCGAGTGTAAAAAATGAAGCTTGTGAATTTTCTCCTTCACTTTGCTGCTATTCCTGTGAAACACCTAAAGGGTTAAAACACTTACTAAATGTCATTTTGAATACTTTGGGGGTGCAGTTTTTATAATGGGGTCATTTTTCGGGTATTTCTAATATGAAGACCCTTCAAATCCACTTCAAACCTGAACTGGTCCCTGAAAAATAGTGAGTTTGAAAATTTTGTGAAAAATTGGAAAATTGCTTTTGAACTTTGAAGCCTCTGGTGTCTTCCAAAAGTAAAAACACGTCAATTTTATGATGCCAACATAAAGTAGACATATTGGAAATGTGAATAAATTTTTTTTTATTTTGAATATCCATTTTCCTTACAAGCAGAGAGCTTCAAAGTTAGAAAAATGCAAAATTTTCAAATTTTTCATCAAATTTTGGGATTTTTCACCAAGAAAAGATGCAAGTTACCACAAAATGTTACCACTATGTTAAAGTAGAATATGTCAGGATAAAACAATCTCGGAATCAGAATGATAACTAAAAGCATCAGAGTTATTAATGTTTAAAGTGACAGTGGTCAGATGTGCAAAAACGGCCGAGTCCTAAGGTGTAAAATGGCCTGGTCCTTAAGGGGTTAATTGGTTACAGAGTGCTCTCCAAAATTTCGACACAAATTGAATGCCTCTATCAGAGAGGATATGCGTGGGAAGCCTGTGAAGGCGAAAAATATGCAGAAAAAATTGCTTCGCCAATTGTGGCGCAGAAGGAAGACCTGGAGTTGGAATGAAGTGAGCCATTTTGAAGAAACAATCAACGACCACCCAGATGACGGTGTTGCAATGGGATATGGGCAGATCCATAATAAAATCCATGGCAATTTAAGACCATGGTTGCTCAGGGACGGGTAAAGGAAGGAGGAGTCCAGCAGGCTTCTGGCGAGGGTTTTTATCCCGGGCACAAAAAGTACAGGCCCGAACGAAATCAGTAACGTCACCCTCTAGTGTAGGCCACCAATACAAACGGGAAATGAGCTGGATGGACTTTTTAATGCCAGCATGGCCAGCAAGGTGAGAGGAATGTCCCCATTTGAGGATCTTGAGGCAAAGGCGTGGAGGAACAAAAGTCTTTCCAGGGGGAGTTTGTCCCAGTGAAGCTGTAGCAGAGGAGACCAGGCACTCAGGCGGTATGATATGCTGCAGAGGGGCTTCAGAGGAACGAGAAAGGGCTTCAGCTCTGACATTTTTGTTTGCATGATGGAAGTGTATCTCGAAGTTAAAGCGGGCAAAAAACAATGACCATCTAGCCTGGCGAGGATTCAGACGCTGAGCAGACTGGAGGTACGAGAGATTCTTGTGGTCAGTGTAAATGACAATGAGATGTTTGGAACCTTCCAATAGATGCCTCCAGTCTTCGAGTGCTAACTTGATGGCCAGAAGTTCACGATCTCCAATCGAGTAATTCTTTTCTGCCGGAGAGAAAGTTTTAGAGAAGAAACCACAAGTAATGTTACGTCCGGTAGAGTTTTTTTTTGGAGAAGTATGGCTCCGGCTCCGACTGATGAGGCGTCAACTTCCAGAAAGAAAGGTTTCGATGGATCAGGTCTGGGCAGCACTGGTGCAGAAGCGAAGGCAGTTTTGAAACGATTGAAGGCCTCATCAGCTTGAGGAGGCCATGACTTAGGGTTGGCATTCTTCCTGGTCAGGGCCACAATAGGGGCCACAATGGTGGTGAAATGGGGAATAAACTGTCGGTAATAGTTGGCAAATCCCAGAAAGCGTTGGATGGCACGGAGTCCAGAAGGGCGTGGCCAATCCAAAACCGCTGACAGTTTATCTGAATCCTTTGAAGCCCTTGGCCAGAGACTAGGTAACCTAGGAAAGGAAGACTGTTGCATTCAAAGAGACATTTTTCCATTTTATCGTACAGGTGGTTTTCACGAAGTCTTTGGAGCACTAGACGGACATGACGACGATGTTCCTCCAAGTTAGAGGAGAAAATCAAGATGTCGTCCAGGTAAACCACAACACAGGTATATAATAAGTCCCGAAATATCTCATTAACGAAGTCCTGGAAGACTGCAGGGGCGTTGCAGAGCCCAAAGGGCATAACTAGATATTCGAAATGTCCATCTCTAGTATTGAATGCGGTCTTCCACTCATCACCTTTCCTGATGCGAATAAGATTATATGCGCCTCTTAAGTCCAATTTAGTGAAAATATTACCGCCACGAAGACGGTCAAAGAGTTCAGAGATCAAAGGCAGGGGATAGCAGTTTTTGATGGTGATTTTATTTAGACCGCGGTAGTCAATGCATGGTCGTAAGGATCCATACTTTTGGTAAGATTTCTGCTTGCTTTTTGCAGAAAACATCAGCAAAGTCCTGGTAGGCCTTGGGAAGTCCCGGTATAGGTGGAGCCACAGGGGTTTGACAAGTGGAAGCAGACGTGAGGCATCGTTTGAGACAAGAAGGACCCCAACTTTTGATCTCCCCGGTGGTCCAGTCAAGGGTAGGAGAATGACATTGGAGCCATGGCAGACCGAGAAGAACTTCAGAGGTGCAGTTGGGCAGAACAAGAACTTCAATTTTTTCATGATGCAGTCCAATGCTCATAAGCAGGGGTTCTGTGTGGTAACGCACAGTGCAGTCCAACTTTTCTCCGTTGACAGAAGAAATGTAGAGCGGTTTGATGAGACTGGTCACTGGGATGCTGAACCTATTAACAAAAGAGGCCAAAATAAAATTTTCTGCAGAACCAGAGTCCAACAAGGCCACAGCAGAGAAGGAGGAGTTGGCGGAAGGAGAAATCCGCACAGGCACAGTGAGACGTGGAGAAGCAGAATTCACACCAAGAGTCGTCTCAGCTTTGTGAGATAACGGAGTGCGTCTCTCCTGATGCAGAGGGCGGATAGGACAGTCTTTTAGGAAGTGTTCGGTACTAGCACAGTACAGGCACAGATTCTCGTTACGGCGGTGAGTCCTCTCTTGTAGGGTCAGGCGGGACCGATCCACTTTCATAGCCTCCTTGGCGGAAGGCGCAGGAACAGATTGCAAAGGACTTTGGAAGAGAGGAGCCTGGGAGAGAAATCACCTGGTGCAAACAAAGTCCTTCTCCTGTCGAAGTTCCTGGCGTCTTTCAGAGAAACGCATGTCGATGCGGGTGGCCAAATGGATAAGTTCAGACAGGTTAGCAGGAATTTCTCGTGCGGCCAGGACATCTTTGATGTTGCTGGATAAGCCTTTCTTGAAGGTCGCGCAGAGGGCCTCATTGTTCCAGGATAGCTCTGAGGCGAGGGTACAAAACTGGATGGCGTATTCGCCTACGGAAGAACTCCCTTGGATGAGATTCAGCAAAGCAGTCTCGGCTGAGGAGGCCCGGGCTGGCTCCTCAAAGACACTACGAACTTCAGTGAAGAAGGACTGGATAGTAGCAGGGGCAGGATCGTTGCGGTCCCAGAGTGGTGTGGTCCATGACAAGGCCTTTCCAGACAGGAGACTGACCACAAAAGTCACCTTAGACCGTTCAGTGGGGAATTGGTCCGACATCATCTCCAAGTGTAGGGAACACTGGGACAGGAATCCATGGCACTGTTTAGAGTCCCCATCAAACTTGTCCGGTAGAGACAGATGGAGGCTGGGAGCGGCCACTCGCTGCGGAGGAGATGCAGGAGCTGGCGGAGGAGATGATTGCTGAAGCTGTGGCAAAAGTTGTTGGAGCATGACGGTCAGTTGAGTCAGCTGCTGTCCTTGTTGCGCGATCTGTTGGGATTGCTGGGCGACCACTGTTAGGTCAGCGACACTAGGCAGCGGGACCTCAGCGGGATCCATGGCCGGATCTACTGTCAGGATCCGGACTGGTATGCAGAGAGGACACTGGTGGTGGATCCTCTGTGTCAGTGGGGTGATGACGTGGGCCGCACCAGGGGAACGGAGTCTAAGGGGTACCTGGTTTTCACCAGAGCCCGCCGAAAAGCGGGATGGACTTGCAGCGGCAGGTAACCCCCAGGTCGTTCCACCTTATAGCTACTCAACCCCAGCTGACAGCTGAGACAGGCGCGGTAGGCTTGGGAACACACTAAATGCTTTCACAGGGCACAAGGCAACAAGATCCGGCAAGGACAGGAAGGGGAAGTGGGTTTTTATATGGAAGGCACAGGTGCTGGTACTGATTGGGCCAGGCCCCAATCAATGGCGCACTGGCCCTTTAAATCTCAGAGAGCCGGAGTGCACGCGCCCTAGAGAGCGGGGCCGCGCACGCCGGGACTGCGCAGGTGAGGAGATTGGGATGCGACTTGTGGGCGGGAGAGGATCGCATCCCCGCCGTCGAAACTAGTGCAGCGCTCCCGGTCAGCGGGTCTGACTGGGGCGCTGCACAGACGAACGCGGCGTAACATTTATATTATATTTTACACATTGTTATTGTATTTATTATATCATATTTTACACATTGTTATCGTATTTATTATATTATATTTTACACACTGTTATCGTATTTATTATATTATATTTTACACATTGTTATCGTATTTATATTATATTTTACACATTGTTAGTGTATTTATATTATATTTTACACACTGTTATCATATTTATTATATTATATTTTACACATTGTTATTGTATTTATATTATATTTTACACATTGTTATTGTATATTATATTTTACACATTGTTATTGTATATTATATTTTACACATTATTGTATATTATATTTTACACATTGTTATTGTATATTGTATTTTACACATTGTTATCGTATTTATATTATATTTTACACATTGTTATCATATTTATTATATTATATTTTACACATTGTTATTGTATTTATATTATATTTTACACATTGTTATTGTATTTATATTATATTTTACACATTGTTATCGTATTTATAATATAAATACGATAACAATGTGTAAAATATAATATAAATACAATAACAATGTGTAAAATATAATATATTTTACACATTATTGTATTTATTTTATATTTTACACATTGTTATTGTATTTATATTATATTTTACACACTGTTATCATATTTATTATATTATATTTTACACACTGTTATATTTATTATATTATATTTTACACATTGTTATTGTATTTATGATATTTTACACATTGTTATTGTATTTATGATATTTTACACATTGTTATTGTATTTATATGATATTTTACACATTGTTATTGTATTTATTTTATATTTTACACATTGTTATCGTATTTATATTATATTTTACACATTGTTACCGTATTTATATTATATTTTACATTGTTATTGTATTTATATTATATTTTACACATTGTTATTGTATATTATATTTTACACATTGTTATCGTATTTATATTATATTTTACACATTGTTATTGTATTTATATTATATTTTACACATTATCGTATTTCTGATCTTTTAAGCATTGTTATCATATTTATTATTACCATATTTATCAGGGTATAACACGCACCGGCCTATAACACGCACCCTCATTTTTCCAAGGAAATCTTGGTAAAAAAATTTTTTTTAACCAAAATATCCTTGGAAAAATGAGGGTGCGTGTGTGCGCAGGTGTACCTCGATAAACTGTTTCTGGCGGCTTCTGCAGTTCAATGATTTAAAGCAAGCGCTTTAAATCATTGACGTGCAGTGGCTTCTGTGGGGCCAGAGTGCCGCTGCTCTATTACCTCCCCGTCCCCGGTTTTATAGTTACATGTGCCCAGGGGACTGCGGTCCTTCATGCTCTGGAGGTCCCCTGATCTGTCACTGTTGAGGACGTCACCCGTGATTACACAGCGCACAGTGACAGATCAGGAGACCACCAGAGCATGAAGGACGGGGAGGGAATCAGGCAGTGGCAGTGGGACTCTGGCCAGGCAGAAGCTGCTGCAGTTCAATGATTTAAAGCGCCCACCTTAAATCATTGAACTGCAGCAGCTTTTGTGTGGTCACAAACAGTCTATTGGCGTATAACACGCATATAGGCCCTCATTTACTTAGAAAATCGGGTTGTAAGTCTATCTTGCTTTCTTACCCGATTGCTTTTTCCCCCTGGTATTTATTATTATGTCGCATCCTGTTTGTCGCACTGGGTTTTGTTGGTTTTGGTTTCCAACTCCTCTGAGTTGTTGGGAAAAAATCCACAACAATTCAACAAATTCGGGTTGGAAACCTTTATAAATACATGGGAAATCTCAGAAATGTCGGGTTACGCCCCTTTTTCGGGTTTGGGAGAATCCACATCGGGTCCGTCGGGAAAAAATGTTGCATCGTGTCGCAGACTGGCGCACGATGTCTGTGACATGGCGCAGACAAAGATGTGCCAAAAAAAAACGACAAAAGAAGTCGGGTTTACAATAGTAAATGAGGGACATAGACTTTAGGCTAAAAATTTTAGCATAAAAAATGCAAGATATATGCCAATAAATACGGTATATCAGATAAGTCTTGTTATAAGGACCTTCTACCTACAATACATTTTGTGCCATTATTGCACCTGAGGGTCTCACCTGTCTTCGGGGGGTCATCATTTCCGCCCCATTGAAGTATCCTTTATTTTAACTATTTATTGTGACCCTGGTTAATGTTGTTCACCCCTGATAAAAGGGCTGGTGCCCAGAAACACGTTGGGTGTTATGAATCTAATAAAGTGCGCTGTCTGGGAATTCAACAAACTTTAGGATCAGATGATAACTTCCTCCTACCTGGGCCTTACTCCATTGTTCCATCCACTGACAACAAGCAGTGAGGGGAAGGATACTGGTCGAGGAGTTCCTTCTGGTCCATACTCCGCACGGCCTCTATGAGTTTCTCCAGCCCTTGGATCCAGCACTGCGCCTCCTCTGCTGTACTGGCAACAAGGTCCAGGTTCCACCGGCGTCCATAGAAGACAATGGTGAAACAAAGCTCCGGCTGGAATTCCTCCGCAATGCTCTGCAGGACCTCCGACTGATGTCCCTCCCGCACCATCTCGATGTCACTGATGGAAACTACAGGCAAAAATGGAGGAGAAGAGAATGAGGAGCGGTAACAAACCAGATGCTGTCCGATCATTCCACCTTCTTGTGTCTACATCTCTCATACAGGTTTATAAATCTCCATGGTAACAGACTACGAGCTCTGTGCAGTCTGATCCTGCATCAATACTTCCTCCACCAGTCCCCAACTTCTCCTACAACTGAAAACACCACTGGTCAAAGAAGACTGGTCCAGGTCTGGTATTGTCCGGATCAGCCGGAGGACCCTTCATGTCCAGATCTGGTATTGTCCGACTCGGTCGGAGGACCCCCTCATGTTCAGGTCTGGTATTGTCAGGCTCGTTCGGAGGACTCCCTCTATGTCCAGGTCTAATATTGTCCGGCTCGGTCGGAGGACTCCCTCTATGTCCAGATCTAGTATTGTCAGGCTCGGTCGGAGGACCCCTCATGTTCAGGTCTGGTATTATCAAGCTCGGTCAGAGGACCCCCTCTATGTCCAGATCTGGTATTGCAGAAGTATAGGAGAAAAAAGCTGCAATGGTGCTCCCAAGGAAGTAACCCAAGTCGTGGGTATTGATGCTAATTAATTTATTCTTACAGCATAAGAAAACAAAGAAAATAATATATAAATATAAAGCAAGACGCTTTTCGGGAGTGACAGCTCCCTTTTTCAATTGCAGGTGGTTGCTGTATGGCAAGGTAACAGGTATACATGTTTAACCTCTTAAGGACGCAGGGCGTATCCATACGCCCGTGGGAAATCCGGTCCCCACCGCTAGCCGGTTTGGGACCGGAGCCGGATGCCTGCTGAAATCATTCAGCAGGCACCCTGGCACATCGCCCAGGGGGGTCCTGAGACCCCCCCATGTCGGCGATCGGAGAAAATCGCATGTCAATTCAGACATGCGATTTTCTCCAATTCCGGGCTGATCGGGTCTCTGGTGACCCGATCACCCGGAAAATAGGGCTGATCGGAGTTGTCAGCAACAACCCCGATCAACCCAAAGGATTGGAGTGAGATCGCAAAGCTGCGATCTACTCCTATCCCCTGCCATTACTCAGAACGGAGTTCTGACCAATGGCAGCGCAGGACAGGGGGTTGCCATGGCAACCCCCCGTTCTGCCCGCCCCTGGATGTCAAGGGGCTCTGGAAAGAAGATGGAGGCCGTACCTGCAGGAGAAGATGCCTGGGGACCTGGGATCTTCGCTGGAGCCTGCAGGATCCTGATCAGGTAGGGAATCCACAGTGGGGGGGGGGGGATTGAAAGTGAAAGTAAATCGATCTTTACTGTGGCAACCACTAGGGGGGCCAAACTGCAACTCCCAGCATGCCCAGAGAGCCAAAGGCTGTCTGGGCATGCTGGGAGTTGTAGTTTTGCAACATCTGGAGGGTCACAGTTTGGAGACCACTGTTACAGGGGTGCCCAAACAGTAGCCCTCCAGATGTTGCCAAACTACAACTCTCAGCATGCCTAGACTGCCCAGGCATGCTGGGAGTTGTAGTTCTGTAACATCTGTCCCTTCAGATTTAGCAATTTTCATGACATTTTTGAAAATTGCTGCTCTACTTTGAAGCCCTCTAATTTTTTCAAAAAGCAAAAATATGTCCATTTTATGATGCCAACATAAAGGAGACATATTGTATTTGTGAATAAAAATAACATTTATTTGGAATATCCATTTTCCTTACAATTAGAGAGCTTCAAAGTTAGAAAAATGCAACATTTTCAAAATTTTCATGAAATTTTGGGATTTTTCACCAAAAAAGGATGCAAGTAACGCCGAAAATTTACCACCAAAATAAAGTAGAATATGTCACGAAAAAACAATCTCAGAATCAGAATATTCGGTAAAAGCGTTTTCGCGTTATTAATTTGTAAAGTGACGGTGGTCAGAATTGCGAAAAAGGGCTCAGTCCTTAAGGTGAAAAAGGGCTGCGTCCTTAAGGGGTTAAATACATGAAAAAATGGCGCCAAAACCAGGTAAGCTGGTGACGTCATATGGGGTAGATGCCGGGGCCAGGTAAGGGCCGGGAATTACAGACCTAAATAATAAAACATATTCAAAGAAGGGGCATGAAAACCACATAAAACATGTAAAAAATGCATAGGTATAGTCTTTCACAGGAGTATTTGGAAGTTCAAACTGAACCACGAGAAATGTCCGTGGTGGCAACCAATCGGGAACCTGCCGGCGTCCGTGGGACCAATCAGGAGGCAGTAGGGGGAGGCTGTGCAGGGTTGCCGCTGTAGGGAATGATTGGAGACGAGCCTCTTGATGCTGATTGGCCGCTTGCTGCGAGAGGTGAAGAGGTGGCCAATCAGGAGCGAGCCGTACTAGGCTGTGTACAGTTACAATGTCATAGGGGAACATAGGCCGTATGGGGATATAGTCCAAAGATGTGGGCGGGATGCTGATTGGCTGTCCGAGGTCTTAGATGAGTCAATCAGAGGGGGGGCGTATAAATCAGAGTTGCGAGTCTATATCACTGGTGGCAGTAGAATAAAGTTCAAAAATGTCAGCCAATCGCTGTAGGACCGGTCCGGGTGGCGGCCAATCAGAATGAAGACGTGTATATCCTCTACGGGATATTCCTAGAGGCATCGTTGGCAAATCCATTTTGAATAATACGACCAATAGCAGCTGGGCAGGTCCCGGCGGCGACCAATCATAAAGCGGGATGTGTTGTAGTGCTGTCAGGATGCCGGTGTCAGACTTTATCATCGTCCGGACGGGCTTTCATCTAATCTGGAGGTCATCGAAGTCTGGAGCACACTTGGAACTTGTCATGGAGGAGCTGGAAACCTGTTAGGGAGTAAAGAGGTAGAAGGGGAGGGGAGAGACAGGAGGTGTTGGCGGCGGCTTACTGTCAGCTTGTCCCGCAGTGAGGAAGCATCTGGTGCGGCTGTCATAGAGGTCCGGAACACACTCGGAACTTGTCATGGAGGAGCTGTAGACCTATAGGGAGTAAAGAGATAGAAGGGGAGGGGAGAGACAGATGGTTTTGGCAGCGGCTTGCTGTCAGCTTGCCCCGCAGTGAGGAAGCATCTGGTGCGGCTGTCATGATGTCATCGGGACCTTGTGCTGCCATTATCTGGTATCAGTGGGTGGACCGGGGGTATGTATTACGTGATGTTTTCGATGTATTCATTCAGACCAGAGGGTGTCAAAGAAGTTTTGAGGGTGAAGATCCAGAAATTTTCACGTTTCCTCAGTATTGCGAAGCGGTGGGCGGTGTCGGCGGAGATGTGTTCAATGGGTGTGATGGTGTGACACCTGAAGTCGCTGCTGTGCTTTTCCGCTGCATGCCTGGAGACACTATGGAGTTGGTACCCCTTTGTGACATTGGATCTGTGCTTGTTAATGCGCTGATTAAGTGGCTGGATGGTACGTCCAATGTACTGGAGACCACAGGGGCACTTGAGGAGGTAGATCACGTAGGAGGTACTGCAGTTGATGAAACTCTTGATGGGGTAAGTGATGTTGGTGATCTTGGAGGTGAACTTGGTGCATTTGTTCGCAATGTTGTTGCAGCATTTGCAAAGGGGTTTGCTGCACTTGTATGAGCCGGTGACAGGTGGGGTGTCCAGCAGGGTAGTTTGTTTCTTTGGTGCCTCTAGCTTACTGGGATCCAGCATATTTTTGAGAGACCCGTTTTTTCTGAAAGTGATGTTAGGTCTGGGTGGCAAAATGTCTTTAAGGAAGGGGTCCAGCAGGAGGGTTTTCCAGTGGTCAGTGATGATTTTCTTGATGTTCTTGTGGTCATCATTGTAGGTAGTGATGAAGTTGAAGGAGTGGGTATGTTCAGGTTGGTCATTGTTGTTGACCTTAGGTTTCAAGCACTCTTTCTGTGAGAATTTGCTAGCCTTGCAACTGACCTAAGGGCTCCAGCAACCTGACATCTTAACAGAAAAAAACATCAACGAACTGGCAGATGACCTCGACATAGTCATTAAATCAGCTGACAAGGGCGGCGGCATCGTCCTACTTAACAGAACAGACTACCTGAAGGAATCACAAAGGCTCCTCTCCGACCGCACCTCCTACAGCAAGTTGTCAAGAAACCCCATCACTGACCAACAGAAAGAACTCAGCAAATTACTCAACCATCGTCTGACAGAGGGCATCATCACAAAGCAGGAGTACAACTATATTAACATCGCAGAGCCAGACAGCCCTTTGTTCTACTACCTGCCAAAAGTCCACAAAGACCAAAAGAACCCACCCGGCAGACCTATCATTGCCGGCATCAACTCCTTGACATCGAATCTGTCACAGTACGTGGACGCCATCCTACAGCCATACGTCCAAGCGCTACCCTCCTACACCAGGGACACCACAGACTTCATCAGCTTCATCCTCGAGGTTAAGTGGGAAAGTCACTACAGCCTGCTGACTATGGACATTACATCACTGTACACCATCATTAACCACCAACTGGGAATTGCTTCAGTATCCCACTTTCTTCAGAGTGATCCCACCATGCCACCACTCCAGCGCTAATTCATCTTGGACAGCATCCTCTTCATCCTGCAGAACAATACATTCCAGTTCAACGGCAGCATCTACCACCAGTGCTGTGGCACAGCGATGGGGAGCCGATTCGCACCTAGTCTCGCTAACCTCTTCATGGGGCACTTTGAAGATACTGTACTGTACAGACATGAACTATTCAAAGACTGCATACTGTACAAAAGATACATAGATGACATCTTCATCATCTGGGACAGCTCTAAGGAGAATCTTAACAACTTCCTTACGTCCCTCACTGAAAACTCCTGGAACATCCAATTCACCTCTAACCACTCAGGGGACTCCATTGAATACCTGGATGTCATTGTCTACCACACCAAGGACAACCAGGTCCAGACTAAGACCTACTTCAAGTCAGTGGATGGGAACAGCTACCTCAACTATGACAGCTGCCATTTTAAGAAGTGGACTCAGAACATCCCCTTTGGTCAATACAAAAGAATCAGAAGAAACTGCACCGAACCCTCAGACTTTGTGGACCAAAGTAGAATCCTGGACCAGTGCTTCAAATCCAAAGGCTACCCCACCTCACTCATCAACCAGAGCAAACTCAAGGCTAGCAAATTCTCACAGAAAGAGTGCTTGAAACCTAAGGTCACCAACAATGACCAACCTGAACATACCCACTCCTTCAACTTCATCACTACCTACAATGATGACCACAAGAACATCAAGAAAATCATCACTGACCACTGGAAAACCCTCCTGCTGGACCCCTTCCTTAAAGACATTTTGTCACCCAGACCTAACATCACTTTCAGAAAAAACGGGTCTCTCAAAAATATGCTGGCTCCCAGTAAGCTCAAAGCACCAAAGAAACAAACTACCCTGCTGGACACCCCACCTGTCACCGGCTCATACAAGTGCAGCAAACCCCTTTACAAATGCTGCAACAACATTGCGAACAAATGCACCAAGTTCACCTCCAAGATCACCAACATCACTTACCCCATCAAGAGTTTCATCAACTGCAGTACCTCCTACGTGATCTACCTCCTCAAGTGCCCCTGTGTTCTCCAGTACGCCGGACGTACCATCCAGCCACTTAATCAGCGCATTAACAAGCACAGATCCAATGTCACCAAGGGGTACCAACTTCATAGTGTCTCCAGGCATGCAGCGGAAAAGCACAGCAGCGACTTCAGGTGTCACACCATCACACCCATTGAACACATCTCCGCCGACACCGCCCACCGCTTCCTAGTACTGAGGAAACGTGAACATTTCTGGATCTTCACCCTCAAAACTTTGATACCCTCTGGTCTGAATGAATACATCGAAAACATCACGTAATACATACCCCCGGTCCACCCACTGATACCAGATAATGGCAGCACAAGGTCCCGATGACATCATGACAGCCGCACCAGATGCTTCCTCACTGCGGGGCAAGCTGACAGCAAGCCGCTGCCAAAACCATCTGTCTCTCCCCTCCCCTTCTATCTCTTTACTCCCTATAGGTCTACAGCTCCTCCATGACAAGTTCCGAGTGTGTTCCGGACCTCTATGACAGCTGCACCAGATGCTTCCTCACTGCGGGACAAGCTGACAGTAAGCCGCCGCCAACACCTCCTGTCTCTCCCCTCCCCTTCTACCTCTTTACTCCCTTACAGGTTTCCAGCTCCTCCATGACAAGTTCCAAGTGTGCTCCGGACTTCGATGACCTCCAGATTAGATGACAGCCCGCCCGGACGATGATAAAGTCTGACACCGGCATCCTGACAGCACTACAACACATCCCGCTTTATGATTGGTCGCCGCCGGGACCTGCCAAGCAGCTATTGGTCGTATTATTCAAAATGGATTTGCCGCCGATGCCTCTAGGAATCTCGCGTAGAGGATATACACGTCTTCATTCTGATTGGCCGCCACCCGGACCGGTCCTACAGTGATTGGCTGACATTTTTGAACTTTATTCTACTGCCACCAGTGATATAGACTCGCAACTCTGATTTATACGCCCCCCCTCTGATTGGCTCATCTAAGACCTCAGACAGCCAATCAGCATCCCGCCCACATCTTTGGACTATATCCCCATACGGCCTATGTTCCCCTATGACATCGTAACTGTACACAGCCTAGTACGGCTCGCTCCTGATTGGCCACCTCTTCACCTCTCGCAGCA
Organism: Hyla sarda; assembly: GCF_029499605.1. Taxonomy (NCBI): domain Eukaryota; kingdom Metazoa; phylum Chordata; class Amphibia; order Anura; family Hylidae; genus Hyla; species Hyla sarda. Next base: position 254,783 of record NW_026609629.1, on the reverse strand, counting down.
AGCGGCCAATCAGCATCAAGAGGCTCGTCTCCATTCATTCCCTACAGCGGCAACCCTGCACAGCCTCCCCCTACTGCCTCCTGATTGGTCCCACGGACGCCGGCAGGTTCCCGATTGGTTGCCACCACGGACATTTCTCGCGGTTCAGTTTGAACTTCCAAATACTCCTGTAAAAGACTATACCTATGCATTTTTTACATGTTTTATGTGGTTTTCATGCCCCTTCTTTGAATATGTTTTATTATTTAGGTCTGTAATTCCCGGCCCTTACCTGGCCCCGGCATCTACCCCAAATGACGTCACCAGCTTACCTGGTTTTGGCGCAATTTTTTCATGTATTTAAACACGTATACCTGTTACCTTGCCATACAGCAACCACCTGCAATTGAAAAAGGGAGCTGTCACTCCCGAAACGCGTCTTGCTTTATATTTATTTATTATTTTCTTTGTTTTCTTATTTTGTAAGAATAAATTAATTTGCATCAATACCCACGACTTGGGTTACTTCCTTGGGAGCACCATCGCAGCTTTTTTCTCCTATACTTATGCTTTTCTCTACGGACTCTCCTCTGGGCTCCATCCTCATGCTGCTGGCCTGCATACCAAGCTACCATCACCGGCAAGGAATACGCTACCCCTACCAGGGTACCCACCTATACCAGCTAAAGACCTACACCGCACCCGACGCTACCTCCGCTTTTTTCCTCCACTTCCTGCAGATCTGGTATTGTCCGGCTTGGTCGGAGGACCCCCTCTATGTTCAGGTCTGGTATTGTCCGGCTCGGTCGGAGGACCCCTCATGTTCAGGTCTTGTATTGTCAAGCTCGGTCAGAGGACCCTTCATGTCCAGATCTGGTATTGTCAGGCTCGGTCGGAGGACCCCTCATGTTCAGGTCTTGTATTTTCAAGCTCAGTCGGAGGACCCTTCATGTCCAGATCTGGTATTGTCCGGCTCGGTCGGAGGACCACCTCTATGTCCAGATCTGGTATTGTCAAGCTCGGTCGGTGGACCCCCTCTATGTCCAGATCTGGTATTATCAAGCTCGGTCGGAGGACCCCTCATGTTCAGGTCTGGTATTGTCAGGCTTGGTTGGAGGACCCCCTCATGTCCAGGTCTGGTATTGTCCTGCTCAGTCGGAGGACCCCCTCTATGTCCATGTCTGGTATTGTCTGGCTCGGTTGGAGGATCCCCTCTATGTCCAGGTCTGGTATTGTCCGGCTCGGTCGGAGGACCCCCTCTATGTCCAGATCTGGTATTGTCAGGCTCGGTCGGAGGACCCTTCATGCCCCCCGGCATTGGTAAGCCAGTGTCTTCTGGTATTGGTTCCTGCTCTGGGAGGGATGGGGGAGGTTTAAAGAGAGGAAGGGGTTATTTTGTAATGTCCTGTCAGCAGCACAGATTAACTGCCCCCACCCCCAAGCTGGTAGGATGGTGGAAATTGATTGAACCAATCAGCCCCTCTATAACCCCTTAAGGACGCAGCCAGTTATATTTTAGCCTCCTCGCCTTCAAAAAAATCATAACTCCTTTTATATTTCAGAAATGCAAAATTATAATATCCAGCTCCCCGCCGGGTCTGCCGCGCATGGACTCGTGTGGACTGAATGTGGAGGTTAGAAACAGGATAATGGAGTCCAGCCCAGCAATAGCGGATAAAAACGCTTCAACATCAGAAGTGACAACAACTTAAAGGACCAAGGAGTGACGTCCAGGGAGTACCCCTTTAACAAAATTAGTATGTTTAAAATTGCCCTATTTTGAGCACCTATAACTTTCTAATTTTTTCGTATACAGGGCAGTATGAGGGCTCATTTTTATGCTCTGTGATCTGTACTTTTTATTGGTACCACATTTGCTTATATTTAACTCTTTAATCACTTTTTATAAAAAAAAAAATTGGGGGAATAAAATGTGACAAAAATAGCAGTAATTTTGGATCATTATCATTATATTTTGATAGTTTGCACATTTACACACGCAGTATCTTTATCAATTTTTTTTTATGTTTTTTGGGATAAAATAGGAAAAAGGGGCCCATTTCAATTTTTATTGGGGGAGGGGCTTTCTTCCATTTTTTAAAACTTATTTTTTACTATTTTTTTCTCACTTTTATAGTCCCCATAGGAGACTATTTATAGCAATCATTAGTTTGCATATACTGAACAATGCTATACATGTATTATCTGCGATCTTCTCTGTTCTGCTCGATGTCAGACCAGATGAGAAGACCCCGTGATGACGGCCGGAGCTGGTAAGAGGACCTCCGGCTTTCATGTTGGATCTCCATGGCAGCACCGTGGGCGATCTGATAATCCATTTAAATGACCGCATTGCCACAGATGCCGTGATCTGTATTGAGGGGTTAATGGCGGACATCAGCGCCATCACTGATGTCCGCGCTGCTGTCCGCTGATGACACCAGATCTATATTCTGTAGGTCCATACGGTTACCAGGATACCTAATTTATATAGGTTTTTATTTTATTTTACTACACGCCCCAAAATTAGTATGTGTATAATTGTCATCTTCCGACCCCTATAACTGTTTTATTTTTCCATATACAGGGATGTATGAGGGCTAATTTTTTGTGCCGTGATCTGAAGTTTTTATCATTACCATTTTTATTTTGATGGGACTTTTTGCTTGCTTTTTATTAATTTTTTTACGGAATACAAAGCAACCAAATATACGCAATTTTGAACTTTGGAATTTTTTTTACACGTACGCCATTGACCGTGCAGTTTAATGAACATTATTTTTTTATAGTTGGACATTTACTCACGCGGCGATACCACATATGCTTATTTTTATTATGTTTACATATTTTTATCTGAAATTTGGGAAAAGGGGGGTGATTCAAACTTTTAATATGGAAGGGGTTAATAGGTGTTTTTTTTTAAACTTTTTATTTTACTTTTTTTTAAAGAACCACATTGATCTGTGTGCTCTGCGCTTGATTGATAAAGCCTGGTTCAGCCATTCAGCCAGGCTCTATCAATCACAGAACTGGGAAAGCCACAGCAGGAGAGGTAAGCCCTCCGGCCACCTCCACATTGGATCCCCCCCGCCACGCAATCGCGCTGCGGGGGGAGATCCACCCCACTGGACCACCAGAGATGATTTAAATGTCCCTTTAGACGCCACTGTGAACCTTGACAGTGGCAATCTAAAGGGTTAATAGCCGGCCGTGGCAATCTCCGCATGTCAGCTATTAGAGGAATCAGCTGGGAGCCGGCTGGTATGACATGGGCTAAGGTCAGGAGCCCGCGTCAAACACCGCAAGCCGGCTTGTCCTTAGGTGGCATCCGGTTAATGCAAAGTTGCAGAAATTTCCTCTGTGTGGTTGGTGCCTTCGATGCTGACCACTCGCATTTTGAGGTTAAGTGCCATACAGTATATTTTACCCAAGAATCACATTACTAGGTGTTTTTTTTTTTTTTTTTTATACATTAACGTTTTATTAAAAGTACAAAGTAAAGTAAATTACAAAAACACCATCAATAAACAGGCATCGTAGGAAACGCGGTTGTCAATAGGGTACACACATATGATGCGTACCATCACTATATAAAGGCTATCCATCACTACCGGTCCTTTGCCATGGGGCCCATTGGCTTATTGCATCTTCCCCCAAGAAGAACACAGAGAACACCTTATGGCCACATCTAAGGGACTCGTACAAAGGAAGGAGTCTGTATGTCTCTTGTCAACATTTCAGCCAATGTATCCCCTTGAATTTTGGCTGAACCTCAGAAGACAATTATTAAGGAGGGTGTAGAATATGTAGAGAGGAGACAATACATCCTGACTAAAAATACAGTTCAGACTACAAAACATTTGAGAATATTATTACTGTCTGGCTTTATGCAGTATTGACTAAATTGTGAGACAAAATCAAATATCAGAAGACTGAATAAGACATTACTGAGTACATAACAAGACTGTCTAGGCTGTACATTCCTGACCACTAGGCAATCCTGACTAGAACATTTTATTTTTTTGGCACAAGTTTAAGGCACTTTGGTGATTTTTGCACAAATTTAGAGAAAACATGAAGACTTAGGAAGTGCACAGAATATTGTGGGTATTAATGCGTAGTGGTTACTTCTTGGCTAAGAGCACTTTTAACTAGAAAAACATAAGGTTAAGCAGTCCTGGGGCATTGCACTTAAAGGAAAACTGTCAGCTTTGTTTTTCCCTATATGCTAATTAAGTGCTAACTGGCACAGGCGGGGTTACTGGCACTCTGACATCAGCGGCCGCCATCCGCAGTGCTGCCCAGCTCATCAATATTCCTCCCCTCCCTATTGATGAGCCACCCAGGGTAGTTAGTGAAGAACTGGAACTGAAGTAACAGGTGTTTTTTTTTACCTAAACTGGAACAAAAATTGGAGGTAGGCTTTACTGTGCCATACATATTTTTTTTCTTTTTGGTGGACTTAGCATGGAGGAGGCTGGGGATCCCACCCATGTTGGGGACTTCTCCTGCTGAGGTGTGCCAGGGGTCTGGCTTTTGCACCAGCCGGTGCATTGATTGTGTGGACCCAGGAGACTATGGATAAATGTGATGTGTGGGCTGACCGTTACCACAACCTGGACATACGCATCACCCTCCACTGGGGCTGCTCATCTGGCCAAACCTGAGCAACAGGGGGACGTGGCACAGTAGTGAAGAGCCTCAATTTCTTCCTCGGCACAGCAGAGATAGGGACAACTAACTCTGGGGACATCTGGTCGGAGGGTGGCTGCTTCTCGGGTAGGGGCAGGCGGTTCTCCTTCATATACTTTATCAGTCCTGGCTTGTCGCCGAACACCCACCACTGCAACAGGGGTGGTTTTGGCTTGGGCTCTGGTTGTGGGCAGGTGGACACCCTTTCTGGTCTAGAATAAGAGGATGGAGTGAAGAAGCCGGTTTCCGCCAGGGTACTCATGCTGGACTCGTCCATCTGGATCTCTGCCCACGATCCCCAGGATCTATAGTGAGGTGAGAGCCGCATTGGTGAAAGTGCTCTGTAGGATGCTGGTGTGGCCACAGGACTTCAGACCGCTGGTGGAGTTTCCAGCTGGCCTCGCTCTTCGGCAGCGGCACGGGCATGCTCTACGGATCTTCCATCTGGCCCTTGAGGTTCCGGCCAGGGCCGCAAACACTTCAGCGTCAGCCGCCATGACTTGTTGGGTGTTCGCCGCCATCATCTTCCTTTGCAGCACACAAGGTATCTCTGGTAGGTGGGGTTCCATGGTCCCGGTTTTAGCTGACTCTGCCAAAATGGCCGCTGATAGGAAGTATGTCATCCATGTAGCCTATTCAACCCCCATGCAACAGGGGGGGGGGTCCTTTGAGTTCCACTTTGGGCTTGGACAGCAACTTGGTTCCCACACCCGGGGGCAGGTGTTTTGCTTGGCAGGCTTTCTTTGCACACTTTGCACAGTCTGGATTAACCCCTCCTGGAGCGGAACAAACTTTCTGGTGCAGCATGAGCTCAGTTGACAGCTTGCACATGCTGACAGTAATGAGCAACACAATCTCTGGTCACAGCTTCCAAATACTGTACAGTATAGCCGACAATAAAGTATTCTCCCTTTATTTATTCAGTCCTGTACAATGAAATGCTGACAGTCTCTGTAGTACCGACAAACAGTTCAGACTGGGAGGCACACAACCGAATCCTGCTCATGCACGCCAAAGGTTGTGGTGACACGGGGGGTGTAAGGTAAACTTATCACTTTGTGACACCAGAGCACCGTTAGCCTATACACAGTCCGAAGTGGACACAGCTTCTCCTGGGCCAGGTACGGTGCAATAAAAACACTAATGTCGTGTTACGGATAACTGTCCTTTATTGAGGCAGAAGTACAATACTCACAGTACAGAGCAGAGTGGAGTGGATCCAGTGTAACCCTTGGGAGCCCTGTTGCCTTGCTGGGACTTATGGTGCTTTTCATCCACTTGAATTAGACTTGAGACTTGGAGATTAAGAGAGATACCATGCTGACTAGGGTTCTCCCAAGGTCCAATTTACTGACACCGCCAGGGTATGACTCACCAACTGTGCGGGGAACACTTGCAGAATGGCGCTGTCGCTTGATTAGATTAGGAGTTTATCTTCAGGCTTCCCTCTGGAGCCAACTCACACTTCTTCCACCTCCCTTCCACACTGTAGCTCACATGGAGCTCTGCTTAGCACAAGGTTTTCACTTTAACTGGTCTTAGACTGGGGTAACTCCTCCCCCTTACGCTATATACAGGACAATTTTGAGGTTCCCATTGGGCGGACAGGGTCACCTGGTTACTCTGCATCTCCTTCTTAAGGGAACAGTACACAGAAAACACAGCAGAGTGCACAAATACAGTAAACAATAGAACAATGGGCCCATGACAGGAGCAGCAGGCATGCCGAGGACATCCGCAGCCCAAAGGACAGCTCCCGGTGCTGGGACACCACGCAAGGGTCTTCAAAGTAGATAAGAGCCTTCTGTCATGAAGATGAAGCGCTTCAGAGTCATGTACCACATGGCGGATAGTCTGGTCGAGTCTTGGGGATCCATTCCGAAGGTAGATATGGCGATCTCTAAATTATCGAAGTGTTCCTGCAGGACCCCATGGATTGTGGGTACACTGCTACAGCCACCTCTACCTCTATGGCCATCACTACATCAGAAGATGCCAACTCTCTCAGGTCTCGTCTCCAGCTGATATTGGAGGGGAATTCTGGGAGACGACATTCTCGCAGCTTTCAAGACCCTCGGCCTTGCTGCAGACTGTCTGTGATTCTGCACATCGCCAACTTAAGTTGGCATCCAAAACCATGGCTCTGGTATCAGCCGGTCGCAAGCCTATGAAGCCATTGTTGGCGGATAATGCTTCAAAGTATACCCTGTGTGGTTTACCCTTTGAGCCAAGTTGGTTCTTTGGTTTGGAGTTGGACCAGATTTTGGAGGGCCTATCTGACAAAAAAAAGGGGAAGAGTCTTCCCCAGCAGTCTTTTTGAGGGTCAGGTAGACAATACCGTGCAGGCAAATCTGCCTTGCAGATCAGACACCCAAAGAAAATATGTGAAAAAGGAATTAATAGCTCTCCGTGGTGTGATAAAAAGGGACAATATCGAATAGTTAAAAGATGTATGAGCTGCTCACCTGGTGTGGTTGTGTATCCACATACACAACAATGGTGAGCGTATAGTATTGGGGTGTCCGCAGCCCTTCGGCATATATCAGTAGTGGAAAGAGAGAGCATCAAGGGAGACACCGGCTCAATATGGCACAGGACACAGACAGCAGACGGTAGGTAAAAGCAAGGATCTTTAATTTTCCCAGAATGCAACGCGTTTCACTGCATCAGCAGCTTCACCAGCAAGGGGGTGCATTTATTCAAGCACCAATTAGTCACAGCTTGAGGGAAAATTCTGCAGACCAAAAAGTGCTGGATAAATACATTTACAAAGAGACCAAAAGATATATATAAAATCATATAATAACATGACTATATATAAAATTAATAAACATATGTTTAAACAATTGCAAACATTACGGGAAAGAAAAAGAATAAATAAAAGTATATGTACATATACTGTAAAAAATATATGAATACCACAACATCAAAAGAAATCTAAAAGGATACAATATAAAATAAAACAATAGAAATAAGACATGAGACCAGAGAGAGTGGTCGGTATCATTAGCGAGCATTCTCTATGGTCTCATTCAGACCACGTGGTGTTAAAGTGGAAAGTGTGAATGTATTTATCCAGCACTTATTGGTCCGCTGAATTTTCCCTCCAGCTGTGACTAATTGGTGCTTGGATAAATGCACCCCCTTGCTGTTCTCACCTATGCCTGATGAAGCTGCTGATGCAGTGAAACGCATTGCATTCTGGGAAAATTAAAGATCCTTGCTTTTACCTACCTTTGCTGTCTGTGTCCAGCGTCATGTTGAGCCGGCGTCTCCCTTGAAGCTATCTCTTTCCACTACAGACCCCCAAAGAGACTTCGATGTACAGAGAAGGGGTTCTAGGTGCTCCTGTGGAGGTAAGGACAAAAAACCCTCCTCCTGACTATGGGCCTCTTTGAGGCTCTGGGTTTCTCCCTTTTACCCCTGCCACGTCCCGGATCAGTTCCCAATCTCATCTCCAAAACTTCAGAGACGTTTGGGCCCAATACATCCAAGATCTCGGGCTCCTGAGGACCATTTCAGGGGGCTATTCAACAGACTTCATAGATGTTCACACCAGAAGACTTCCAGTCTCCAAGCAGGGAGTTCTAGAAGACTATATGTCAGAATATTTCCTCAAAGGAGCTCTGGAGAAGGTTCCAATGGGAAGGTGGGCTATGGATCTAATCTCTGATGTTCCTGGTACCAAAGGCATTGGGGACCTTCACATGATTAGCAATCTGAGTTTCCTCAATCGATACATAACATGAAGGCAATTTTGTACTGAAACTATCCGATCGTTGGTCAGCATTCTCAATCCCGGCGATGTGATGGCAACAATGGACCTAAGTAATTAAAGGAAAACTGTCAGCTTTGTTTTTCCCTATATGCTAATGAAGTGCTAACTGGCACTGGTTACTGGCCCTCTGACGTCAGTGGCCGCCGGCCGCAGTGCCACCCAGCTCATCAATATTCCTCCCCTCCCTCCGCCTCTCCCTCTTCATTGCAGAGCGGGGAGAAGAGGGAGAGGGGGAGGGGAGGAATATTCATGAGCTGGGCGGCACTGCGGCCAGTGGCCACTGACGTCAGAGGGCCAGTAACCCCGCCTGTGTCAGTTAGCACTTAATTAGCATATAGGGAAAAATAAAGCTGACAGTTTTCCATTAAGAATTGTGGTCGAGGTCACTGGAGTGCTTCGGCACTAACAATTTGTTGCCCTGCCTCTTGGCATCTCCTGCCCCACACATGTTCACCAAAGTTGTGGTAGGTCCTTACCATTGCCCCGTATCTGGATGACTGGCTTCTTAAAGCCTCATCAGTTCCAGTCCTCACCCCACACCTTCACATAGTTCTGTCATTTCTCCACCAGCTAGGATCAAAAAGTCCCACATAGAACCATCAACATCAGGGAGGTTCCTGTCAGGATCCAGACTGGAATGCAGAGAGGACACTGGAGGTGGATCCTCTGTGTCAGTGAGGTGATAGCGTGGGCCGTACCAGGGGAACGGAATCTAAGGGGTTACTGGTTTTCACCAGAGCCCGTCGCAAAGCGGGATGGGCTTGCAGCAGCAGGTAACCCCCAGGTCGTTCCACCCGATAGCGACTCAAGCCCACTGACAGCTGAGACAGGCGCGGTACACAGGGACAAGGCAAGAGCAAGGTCGGACGTAGCAGAAGGTCAGGGCAGGCAGCAAAGGGTCGTAGTCAGGGGCAACAGCAAGGGTCTGGATACACAGGCTTGGGATACACAAAACGCTTTCTCAGGGCAACAAGATCCGGCGAGGACAGGAAGGGGAAGTGGGTTTTTATAGGAAGGGGAAGTGATAGAACTGATTGGGCCAGGCACCAATTAAGGGTGCACTGGCCCTTTAAATTCCAGAGAGCCGGCACGCGTGCGCCCTAGAGAGCGGGGCCGCGCGCACCGGGACGTGACAGCCTGGGAACAGGACAGATGAGAAGAACGGGATGCGACCCGCAGGCAGGCACGTCCTAACGCGCGGATCGCATCCCCGCCGGGGGACTCAGAGCAGCGCTCCCGGTCAGCGAGTCTGACCAGGGCGCTGCTAACAGAAGAAGAACACCGCGAGCGCTCCGGGGAGGAGCAGGGACCCGGAGCGCTCGGCGTAACCGTTTCTGGGGTTCATCGTGGATTCCATCTCTATTACTTTCCATCAAACCCCAGAGAGGAAGACCAAGATACAGAGTTCAGCAGAGTTTCTGTCCGTTCTTAGGCAGGTCACTATCTGGACATTAATGAAGATGTTGGGTGTCATGTCTGATCCTCATAAGGGCTACCTTGGGCACTATGGTATCTCCGGACCCTTCGGGTAGAGGTGTTATAGAGGTGGAATTGCAGCCTGAGGGGGATACAAGTCCATTGCTTCCTGTCTTGTCATTCCCGCAACTCCCTCAGATGGTGGTGTCACTCCCAAGATGGAAGTTCCCTGATCCAACAGGAATAGATCACATTGACCATGGATGTTTCTCTTGCAGGCTGGGGGGGGGGGGGCACATCTTCTTGGAACTCCTGTCCAGGGGTCCGGGACTCCTCTGGAACAGCTCCTATCATTCAATCTCCTCCAGATGCATGTAATCTGGCGGCGGCTCCTCCACTTCACTCCTCTCATTTGGTGGAAAGTCCAGTCAGACTCAGATTAAGAGACCAGAAATCTTTTGGACTTTCTGAAATAGCTACCCCCAAATAATCAAAACTATCCTCCTCCAACACGTTCAGTTGCCCAATCTAGGGGCATTATCAAAGAGTTACACCAATTTATTTTAAACCCTGACAGATTTCCAAACCTCTCAACCTCCTCCATCACCCTAGGAATCCCTCAAAGCAGGATGGATTTGCTGCGGCAGGGACACCCAGGCCACTACCCCCAATACGGCTCGACCACACAGGTAACTGGGCAAGGCGAGGTACAGGAGGATGAGACAGAGGTGTAGTCAATGTAGCAGAAGGTCAAGGCAGGCGGCAAAGGTTCGTAGAAAAAAACGTAGCGGGAAGGTCTGGGTACACGGGTATGGCAAATGAGGCAATTGGGTACGCTTTCTCTCAGGCAAATGGCACTGAATATCCGGCATGGTGTGTGTTAGGTGCAGGAACTTAAAATGTCTATTCAGGTGCACATACTAATTAAGAGCGTCCTTTAAATTACAGAGCACCACCGCGCGCACGCCCTAGGAGAAGGGGATGAGCGCGGCGAAGCTGAGTTTCAGAGGCAGCAGAGCGGGGTAAGTGATGGGCTGGGATTCGCATGCGGGCGCGTCCCAAGATGCGAATCCCAGCCCCGCCGACAGATGGGGACCCCAGGACACTGCGCTCACGACTGGAGCTAGCGGACGGAGAACAGCGCGTGAAAGTACCCCCCCCTTTGGTCTCCCCCTCTTCTTACGGTTCAGAAACCTTTTAAGAAGATCTTGGTCCAGAATATTGTCCTGAGGCTTCCAAGATCTCTCCTCAGGACCGAATCCTTCCCAATCCACAAGGAAGTAGGGTTTTCCTCTGACCAACTTGGAGGCAAGAATGTCTTTCACAGCAAAAACATCAGAAGTACGAGAGATAGAGGAGGGCGTGATGTCTTCTCGAGAAAAACGGTTGTAGATGACAGGCTTCAAGAGGGAGAGATAGAAGAAATTTGGGATCTGGAGAGAGGAGGGCAGATGGAGAGAATAAGCCACGGGATTAAGCAGTTTTTTGATTCTATAGGGACCCAAGAAACGTGGACCTAATTTGTAAGAGGGTACCTTAAAGCGGATGTACTTGGAGGACAAGCACACCTTGTCCCAGGAAAGAACCCGGGAGGAGAGAGTCTTTTCCTGTCCGCTTGTGACTTCATACGGTCCGTAGCAAGAAGAAGGGAATGGCGAGTCTTCCTCCAGATGGAGGCGAAATTTCAAACCAGTTCGTCAGCCATAGGTACTCCAGAAGAAGAAGAAGACAAGGGAAGAGGTGGACGAGGGTGAAGGCCGAAGACCACAAAGAAGGGGGAAGTTCCAGGGGACTCAGAATTCTATAAGAAAATTCTGCCTAGGGTAGAAAATCAGTCCAGTCATCTTGACGAGCGGAGACAAAATGACGAAGATAGTCCCCCAGGACTTTATTCACCCTTTCAATTTGACCATTGGATTGAGGGTGGTAAGCCGAGGAGAAGTCCAATTTAACTTGGAGGCAGGAACAGAGGGCTCTCCAAAACTTGGAGATGAACTGGACCCCACGATCAGAGACAATATGGGTAGGTAGTCCATGGAGATGGAAGATTTGAGCTAATAATAGCTTGGCTAGCTGCGGTGCTGATGGCAACCCTGGCAAGGGCACAAAATGAGCCATTTTAGAAAACCGGTCAACCACAACCCAGATAACCGTAGTCACTGGAAGATGGAAGGTCTGTGATAAAGTCCATTGCTATGTTGGTCCAGGGCAGCTCAGGAACTGGCAGAGGTTGTAGAAGACCAGCAGGCTTGGCATGAGGGGTCTTGTCCCTGGCAGACCGAACAAGAGCGGACAAAGTCAACTACATCTTTTCTCAGAGTTGGCCACTAGTACTGTGGGGAGATGAGTTGCAAGGATTTACGTATTCCGGCATGGCCAGCCAAAAGAGAGGAATGACCCCATTTCAAGATTCGGAGTCTCAGGCGGGGAGAAATGTAGGTCTTCCCAGGAGGCAGGTGCTGGTACAGCAGAAATTAGACGATCAGGAGGTATAATATGCTGAGTATGTGATTCTTGGTCTTGAACCTCAGAGGATATAGATGGCGCGTCAGCACGACGATTCTTCTCTGCTTGCCGAAAATGAATAAAAAAATCTAATCTGGAGAAAAACAGAGACCAACAGGCCTGACGAGGATTGAGGCGATGAGCAGTCTGTAAATAGCAAGTTCTTGTGGTCAGTATAAATGGTAAGTGGATGTACTGAACCCTCCAAGAGATGGTGCCATTCTTCCAAGGCCAACTTAATAGCCAAAAGCTTACTATCTCCTATTGTATAGTTTCTCTCTGCTGGTGAGAAGGTTTTAGAGAAGAAACCGCAGGTTACAGTTTTTCCTTTGGAAGATTTATGTGCCAATATAGCGCCTGCACCGACCGAAGAAGCATCCACTTCCAAAATAAATGGCTTGGCTGAGTCTGGTCTCGACCACACAGGAGCAGAAGCAAAGGCAGATTTTAACTGTTTAAAGGCTTCTTCGACCTCTGGAGTCCAGACCTTTGGATTAGCCGCTTTCTTAGTAAGAGACACGATGGGGGCAAATAAGGTGGAATAATGCGGAATAAATTGCCGATAATTGGCAAAGCCGAGGAAGCGCTGAATCACTTTCAAGCCAGAAGGTCGAGGCCAATCCTTTACTGCGGACAACTTGTTAGGATCCATTTGCAGACCTTGACTGGAGACAATATATCCCAGGAATGGAAGACTGGTCTTCTCAAAAGTACATTTTTCAAGTTTAGCATTGAGATGATTGTCTCGGAGGCGCTGTAAAACTTGGCGGAGGTGAGAACGATGAGTATGGAAATTAGGCGAATAGATGAGAATGTCATCTAAGAAGACAACAACACAGGAGTATAGGAGATCACGAAAAATGTCATTGACAAACTCCTGGAGGACCGCCGGAGCATTACAGAGTTCACAAGGCATCACCAGATATTCAAAATGACCGTCACGAGAATTAAATGCAGTCTTCCATTTGTCCCCTTTTCGTATACGGATTACATTATAGGCTCCACGAAGATCCAACTTGGAAAAGATTTTGGCCCCTCGCAGACAATCAAACAACTCTGTGATCAAAGGAAGTGAGTAGCAGTTCTTAACCGTGATCTTATACAGACCCCGGTAGTCAATGCAAGGTCGTAGAGATCTGTCCTTTTCTGCGAAGAAGAAACCGGCTCCAGCAGGGGAGGAGGACTTCCTGATGTATCCCTTCCGTAGGTTTTCCTGGATATAATTAGACATGGCCTGAGTTACGGGAACAGATAAGGGGTAGATTCTGCCCCTGGGAGGTGTGGTGCCAGGCAGGTTCTGTAGGTTTTCCTGGATGTAATTAGACATGGCCTGAGTTTCGGGAACAGATAAGGGGTAGATTCTGCCCCTGGGAGGTGTGGTGCCAGGCAGCAGGTCAATGGGACAATTGTAGGGGCGATGTGGAGGTAACACTTCGGCTTGCTTTTCACTGAAGGCATCAGCAAAATTCAGTAAAAAGGAAGGCAAACTGGGCAGTGGACAAGAAGATGGTTCCAACTTGGTCACCCGTACGTGAATGCAATGATTGTTGCAGTGCGGACCCCAGCGAAGGACTTCTCTGGTCTTCCAATCCAGCTGTGGGGCATGGAGCTGTACTTCTGAAAAAAAGAATCATAACTACATGCAGGAAAATTTATGTTACGTCGAGCGCTCCGGGTCCCTGCTCCTCCCCGGAGCGCTTGCGGCGTTTCTCTCTCTGCAGCGCCCCGGTCAGACCCGCTGACCGGGAGCGCTGCACTGACACTGCCGGCGGGGATGCGATTCGCATAGCGGGACGCGCCCGCTCGCGAAACGAATCCCAAGTCACTCACCTGTCCCAGCCCCTGGCTGTCATGTCCGGGCGCGCGCGCGTCAGCTCTCTAGGATTTAAAGGGCCAGTGCACCAATGATTGGTGCCTTGCCCAATCAGCCTAATTAGCTTCCACCTGCTCCCTGGCTATATTACCTCACTTCCCCTGCACTTCCTTGCCGGATTTTGTTGCCTTGTGCCAGTGAAAGCGTTTAGTGTTGTCCAAAGCCTGTGTTCCAGACCTTCTGCTATTCCATTTGACTACGAACCTTGCCGCCTGTCCCGACCTTCTGCTACGTCTGACCTTGCCTCTGCCTAGTCCTTCTGTCCCACGCCTTCTCAGCAGTCAGCGAGGTTGAGCCGTTGCCGGTGGATACGACCTGGTTGCTACCGCCGCAGCAAGACCATCCCGCTTTGCAGCGGGCTCTGGTGAATACCAGTAGCATCTTAGAACCGGTCCACCAACACGGTCCACGCCAATCCCTCACTGACACAGAGGATCCACATCCAGCTAGCCGAATCGTGACAATTTATACTTTAAAAATTGTCATATTCTGACCCCTATAACTTTTTTATTGTTCTGCATACAGGCTGGTATGAGGGCTCATTTTTTGCGCCGTGATCTGAAGTTTTTAGCGGTACCATTTTTGTATTAATCTGACTTTTTGATTGCTTTTTATTCATTTTTTCATGATATAAAAAGCGACCAAAAATACGCTATTTTTGAATATGGAATTTTTTTGCGCGTACGCCATTGACCTTGTGGTCTAATTAATGATATATTTTTATATTTTGGACGTTTCTGCACACAGCAATACCCCATATGTTTATTCTTATTTACTGGGTTTTTTTTTAAATGGGAAAACGGGGGTGATTCTTACTTATATTAGGGAAGGGGTTAAATGATCTTTATTAACTTTTTTTCACAGTGTTATAGCCCCCCTAGTGGCTATAACACTGCACATACTGATCTTATATAGTGTTGCTCGCAAATATTCGCAATGCAAATTTTATTCGCGAATATCGCATATAGCACTATATATTCGCAATTACGAATATTCGTTTTTTTTTTTTAACAGTACACATCACAGTGATCATCCCTCTCTGCTTCCAACTTGTGTGGTGTAAAGAAGGCTCTAATACTACTGTGTGAGACTGGCGTACAAATTTTCGCATATGCAAATTTTCCGCACATGCAAATTTTCGTGTATGCAAATTTTTGCATATGCAGATTTTCGCATATGTGAAAATATATCGCGAATGTTACGAATATGCAAATTTAGCGAATATATGACGAATATTCGTCCATATATTCGCGAAATATCGCAAATTCGAATATAGCCTATGCCGCTCAACACTAATCTTATACACAGATCAGCCCCATGCATCAAAATGTAGATGATCAGTGTTATTGGCGGTCGATTGCTCAAGCCTTGATCTCAGGCTTGGAGCAATCAATCGCCAATCGGACAAGATGGAGACAGGTAAGGCACCCTCCCCTCACGTTCTAGCTAATTGGGACATCGTGATTTTTACCACGATGGTCCCGATCAGCCAGACTGAACTGCCAGGAAGCTTTCACTTTCATTTTAGATGTGGTGATCTACTTTCAACGCTGCGTCTAAAGGGTTAATAGTGCGCGGCACAACAATTGGTGAGCACGCTATTGGCCCAGTGTCCTGGCTTTCATTAGCCACCAGGACCAACCAGCTATGGCACGGGGTTACGGCATGACCCTGTGTTATATACGGGGACCAGGCACAGGGTGAACAGGTACTCCCTTCGTCATTAAGAGGTTAAGAGTCCTCCACTCATTACCTGTATTCATGGCTCCTCTTTGAGGTTGTGGACAGGTGTCTTTTATACTGATAACAAGTTCAAACAGTCACACTCCAATTCCACTATGGCCAAGACAAAAGAAGGACACCAGAAACAAAATTGTAGACCTGCACCAGGCTGGGAACATTGAATCTGCAATAGGCAAGCAGCTTGGTGTGAAGAAATCAACCGTGGGAGCAATTATTAGGAAATGGAAGACATACAAGACCACTGATAATCTCCCTCCATCTGGGGCTCCATGCAAGATCTCACCCTGTGGTGTCAAAATGATCACAAGAACGGTGAACAAAAATCACAGAAACATACAGGGGACCTAGTGAATCACCTGCAGAGAGCTGGGACCAAAGTAAGAAAGGCTACCATCAGTAACACACTAGGCCGCCAGGGACTCAAATCATACAGTGCCAGACATGTCCCCCTGCTTAGGCCAGTACATGTCCGGGCCCGTCTGAAGTTTGCTAGAGAGCATTTGGATGATCCAGAAGAGGATTGGGAGAATGTCATGTGGTCAGATGACACCATAGTAGAACTTTTTGGTAAAACTCAACTCGTCATGTTTGGAGGAGAAAGAATGCTGTGTTGCATCCAAAGAACACGATACCTACTGTGAAGCATGGGGGTAGGAACATCTTGCTTTGGGGCTGATTTTCTGCTAAGGGACCAGGACGAATGATCCGTGTAAAGGAAAGAATGAATAGGGACCATGTATTGTGAGATTTTGAGTGAAAACCTCCTTCCATCAGCATTAATGATATTATTTATCAACAGATCCGAGGCTGTGCTATGGGGACGAGCTTCACACCCAGTTATGCTAATTTATTTATGGAGGTGTTTGAGGCCGTCCACATAGCACAGTCTCGGATTTTTTCACCATACATATTTTTTCGTATAGTGATGATTTATTCTTTCTTTGGACAGGCACAGAAAAACAAGCTCATGATTTTGTTAATTATCTTAATTTAAACACTTGGGGTTTACAGTTTACTATAAATTTTTCCTTTACAAATATACATTTTTGGGATTTAGAAATTATTAATAATATGGGACAGATACATAACAGAACTCACTTTAAATCCGTTGATGTGAATAGTTTTTAGGATTATACCAGTGCTCATTATCCTAGTTGGTTAAAAGGAGTTCCCTATGGACAATACCTCAGAATTCGTAAGAATTGTACCACCAATCACGATTTTTCTTTACAGGCACAAACACTCAAACAACGTTTTTTTTTTTTTTTTATCAAAGGGTTATCCAGTTTCCTTATTAACACAGGCATACCATAAAGTAAAAAATAAAACACAGATAAATCTGACTACCACTACTAAACAGAAAGATAAAAAAGAAAATACATTTAAATATAATTTCATTACCAATTATAATAGAGCGGCCCCCGTAATACATAGTATATAAAAAGAAAATTGGCACATTATTCGGAATGATCCGATCCTCAAGGATATAGTCCCTTCACAGCCGGGCATTACTTACAGAAGATTTAAAAATCTTCAAAATCTATTAGCCCCCAACAGACTGAAAAACACTCTATCTATTAATAATTCCGCTATTACCTCTACCTGGGGTTGCTCGCCGTGCAATGAAATCCCTTACTTGTGTTGCAACATGATGGATCCATTTGTGGATAAATTTTTCTCTTTTTATACCAAAAAATCTTAAAATTCAGCAATGTTTAAATTGCAATACCCAATTTGCAATATATTTGTTATCCTGCAGTTGCAATTTACAATATGTTGGACGCACGATTCAAACTGTGCGTTGTCGTATGTCCAAACACAGATCCAACATTAAGAACCAATTCCCACTGCATAGTGTGTCACGTCATTTTACCCTTGTTCACAAAAATGACCCAACATCTTTACGGTTAATCATACTTGAATCTGTTCCATCTTCAAAACCTAAGCGTTTTCAATATTTAATTAACCGTGAATCTTATTGGATTTTTACTTTGTCTACTTTGGTACTGCATGGTCTTAATGAGACCATAGAGAATGCTCGTTAAACATACGACCATTCTCTATCTTCTCATTTCCATTTTTTATTATTATTATTTTATTTTAGTTAATAATTGTGTCATATATTTTTACATGTAAAACTTTTATATTGTGTATGTATTTTTGTAAGGTTAGAATTTGCCCATCGGTGAGGAGAACGTCTAAGTCCTATTCCCTTACTTTTCCCATCCCGTTTTTCCCTGCCCCTCCTTCTTTTCCCTCCACCCCCCCCCTTTCACTCTGACGTTTCCTCTCAACCTCTGGATAAATTTGCCATTCATGTGATTCTTGTCATGCCTGATGAAGCTGCTGTTGCAGTGAAACGCGTTGCATGCTGGGAGAATAAACTACCCTTGCTTTTACCTATCCATGCTTCTTCTGTGACCTGCACCATTGAAAGCCGGCACCTCTGTCTGAAGTCTGCCTCCATATACTTCCATCAGCAAGGACATTGAAGATGAAACGTGGCTGGGTCTTTCAGCATTACAATGATCCCAAACACACCGCCCGGGCAATAAAGGAGTGGCTTTGTAAGAAGCATTTCAAGGTCCTGGAGTGGCCTAGCCAGTCTCCAGATCTCAACCCCACAGAAAACCTTTGATGTCCGTGTTGCCCAGCGACAGCCCCAAAACATCACTGCTCTAGAGGAGATCTGCATGGAGGAATGGGCCAAAATATCAGCAACAGTGTGAAAACCTTGTAATGACAGAAAACATGTGACCTCTGTCATTACCAACAAAGGGGATATAACAAAGTATTGAGATGAACTTTTCTTATTGACCAAATATTTATTTTCCACCATAATTTGCAGATAAATTCTTTAATAATCAGACAATGTGATTTTACGGATTTTCTCTCATTCTGTCTCTCATAGTTGAGGTTATAACCTATGATGGAAATTACAGCCTCATCTTTATAAGGGGGAGAACTTGCACAATTGGTGGCTGACTAAATACTTTGTTTCCCCACTGTGTGTAAACACACATATATATATATATATGTATCCAGCAAAAAATGGCGCAGCACTCCAACGAAATTTCCAAAAAAACGTGAGTTTATTCACCACATGTTACCAACAGCAACGTTTCAGCTCAACACTAGAGCCTTTTTCAAGCATCAATTACTTATCCTGTACTGATCCTGAGTTATATCCTGTATTATACCCTAGAGCTGTACTCACTATTCTGCTGGTGAGATCACTGTGTACATACATTACATTACTTATCCTGTACTGATCCTGAGTTATATCCTGTAGATCTTTTATTAAAATTTCAAACATAACAATAAAAAATTACAAAACATAAACATATCATATCCGACAGAACATATCAATATAACGATCATAAAACCAACACCATAGCATAAAATACAACACTGGTCCACCCCACACTCATTCCTGCACACAAACAAATACAATATTTACAAAAGACATATTCCTATAATACCTATAATACCCATACCATACTAATAAACTATATACACTAATACTAAATGTGAATTTCCTGGCCCAGTTGCAATACCAAAAACCCAATACCAGTAATATACCAAAAAGAATAACAACAACAACAATAATAATATATACAAAATAATAAAAACCAACACAAACAAAATAACACCACTTTTTTTTTTTTTTTGGGCCCTGAGCTGGTCCCGCATCCCATGCCCCCAGTACATGTTACCAGACGTCCATGAACCAGTCCAGGATTTTCTGTATATATAAAAGTCCCATACAAACCCCCTCCCCCTTTTTAACCCACCACCCAACCTAAACTAAACCCAAACCCCAGGTGGCATCACACAATATATACAATATATACATTACATAAAATATACACAGACTAACAATATATACAATACATAAGTATACAAATAGACTACAACAATAAATACAATAACAAATACATATAACACTATAAGCCAAACAACAAACCCCTAAAGCTCAAGTTCAGCGCCTGCAAGCCCTATATTACCATAAACCAACTGCTCAAAACAAAAAGACTAATGTGCCAGCATCAGCCCACCACCAGGGGGAGACAACAGGCTAAGGCACTTTAAAGGCAGAGCCCCTCCATAGACGAGAGGCCCTGCCAGCACCCAGCCTCTCGTACTCCAGAGAACGCACCTTCACCTGGTCACCGAGAATGTTCCTAACCACCACATCCACAGGGAGGATTTTACGCTGCGTCGACACTAAACACCGTGCGTTCCACGTGTAGTACCTAACCACTGAGCTGACTAGGAATAAAGTGCACCGGTCCCAGCCTCCAAGGTTTCTGAATGCCCCATAGGCCCATTCCGCATAGGAGAGACTGGCCAGCCGAGGCCAACCAATGGAAGCGCCCACCCTGGTGTAAACCTCTGTGTTAAAGGGACAATGAAGCAGAAAATGCTCCATGCTTTCCAGCATGCCTCCACACTCTTCGCGGGGACATCCCCGGTCATCAGAGCTCCTGCACTTCAGATTGTCCCTCACACACAGTTTCCCATGGAAGCAGCGCCAAGTCAAGTCCCAAAACTTCAAGGGGATCCTGATAGAATTCAAAAGCTCTAAACCCACCTCCAGATCCAGACTTGGGCAGTCCTTGAGCGCCAATGGCCTCTGGAAATGAGAAGACAGGACCCTCTTGTCAAGGAATTTCCTCAACAGAGTCCTATCCCCAGACCCCACCGACGAATAACTTTCAGAACCGGGGTAGCTTAAGCCGGGAGATGCCCGTGTGGTGTGCGAAGATCCTTCACTTGCCCTCCTGTCTCCCATTCCTGGAAGAAAGGCCAAAACCATCCCCTACAGGAGGATACCCACGGAGGAGCCCTCTCTGACCAGAGGTTTGCTATATTGGTCTTAAGAAAGTTATTCACTAGGAACACCACAGGGTTGACCATACACAACCCCCCTAGTCTCCTTGTACGGTAAGTAACCTCCCTCTTCACTAGGTTAAGTCTGTTCCCCCATAACATCTGGAAGAACACACTGTAGACCCGGGTCCAAAGAGGTTCTGGCAACATGCATACACTGCCCAGGTATATCAGTAAAGGGAGCAGGAATGTTTTGATCAGGTTAACCCTTTCCCGGAGGGTCAAAGACCAACCCTTCCACTGATCCACCTTCTGAGCGGCGATCTTAAGCCTGCTGTCCCAGTTTTGTTTGGGGTAATCCCCTTGACCAAATTCGATGCTGAGGACTTTTGCAGATTCCTGGGGCTCTGGAAGGGCGTCCGGGAGATCAAAACTAGGATCTCCCCCTCCCAGCCAGAGACTCTCGCACTTATCCCGGTTGATCTTGGACCCGGATGCCTCCGAGTAGCGGTCCACCTCTGACATCACCCATTGGCCTTCCTCTTGTGAGGAGACAAACACGGTGACATCATCAGCATACGCTACCACCCTCAGAGCCGAATCCGGCACCGCCAGGTCCATTCTCACCCCCGCCAACGGTCCACAATCAATCCTCCTAAGGAAAGGATCAATTGCAAACACGTACAGCAACGGGCTCAAAGGACAACCCTGACGGACGCCAGACCCAACCTCAAAAGAGCGGCCAATCCAACCATTCACAAGCGGGAAACTCTCTGCCCCTGCGTACAAGGTCTTAAGCCAATCAACAAACCCCCCCGGCAGGCCATATCTCAGAAAAACAGACCAGAGGTACTCATGGTTAACCCGATCAAACGCTTTTGCCTGATCCAAGCCCTTCCAGTGGCCAGCCCTACCCTGCTCCACAGCCTCTCGGACACTGAGCACAGCACTAAATGTACTGCGGCCCGGAACAGAGCAATGCTGAGCCCCCGAAAGGAGCCGGGGTGCAAACTCCACCAGACGGTTAAACAGCACTTTTGCCAGAATCTTTCGGTCCACATTGAGAAGCGCTATGGGACGCCAATTCTCAATGTGGAACGGGTCTTTACCCTTTGACAGGATGATCAGCCCTGACCTCCTCATTGACTTTGGCAGAGTGCCCGAGGATAGACACTCATTAAATACCTCGGTCAACAGGGGAACCAAAGTGTCCTTAAAGGTCTTATAGAACTCAGATGTTAAGCCATCCGGACCGGGTGACTTCTTGAGGGCAAGCCCATCAATAGCCATCCTGACTTCCTCTTCCCGGATCATCTCTGTCAAAACGTCAAGAGAGGGGTCTACTCCTAGTTCAGGGATGGTTTCAGCCAAGAAAGCTGATACCTTATCTCGATCTAGATCCTTCCTTCCCAAGAGGTGCGAGTAAAAGGATCTGACGACCTCCAAGATCCCTGATCTGGACCTTTTCAAGGATCCCGTACTATCAATCAGTCCTGAGACTACCTTACTATTCACTGACATCTTGCAGTTTCTGTAAGGGTCGGGCGAGCGGTACTTCCCGTAATCCCTCTCAAAAACCAAAGATGCGTGCCTATCGTACTGACACCTCATCAGCAAGGATTTCACTCTGGAGATATCATCACGACTACCTCCAGTCGAGACAAGGTGCTCAAGTTTCTTCCTCAGGCCCTGGTACAAACGGTACCTGTTTAGGCTTCTGAGGCCTGAGAGCTGGCGGAAGAATCTCGCAACCCTTTCCTTGAAGATCTCCCACCAGACTTACTGCTACAAAGGCCCAGCAATGGTACCTGGCTCTGAAGAAAATCCTCAAAGGACTGTCTTATCTCCGCTTCTTCCAAGAGAGACGAATTCAGCTTCCAATAGCCTCTGCCCATCCGGGGGGTCTCTGTGACATTCAGAGAAAACAAAATTAAACAGTGATCGGAGAATTCCACCTCAACAACAGACACTGCTGAAGAGACGGCCTCCTCCTTTAAATAAAACCTATCTATCCTAGACCTACAACTACCCCTATGATAGGTGAATCCCGCGTGGCCTGGGGTGTGCCGGATGTGGACATCCACCAGGCGAGCCTCACTCGCTATGCTATTTAGGGCGACGCTATCATAAGTCAGCTTG
This sequence comes from Hyla sarda, assembly GCF_029499605.1. Lineage (NCBI taxonomy): Eukaryota > Metazoa > Chordata > Amphibia > Anura > Hylidae > Hyla > Hyla sarda. Next base: position 231,825 of record NW_026609629.1, on the reverse strand, counting down.
TCTCTGGCACCTCCCCTGTCTTGGGGCCTCGTGACAGCATTAAAGTCCCCTCCAAAGACCACCTGCCGACTTGTAAAAAGATAGGGCTTGATCCTCATAAAGAGACACTTCCGGTCCCACTTAGACTGTGGGCTGTAGATGTTAATAAGGCGAAGTTCTTGTCCCTTCATGAGGACATCTAAGATCAGGCACCTCCCCATTTCTAACTCGATAACCCGTCGGCATTCTACCGCTGCGGTAAAAAGGACCGCCACTCCGCTATATGGCTTGGCCCCAAGAGACCAGTCTCTTTTAGCCTTGTAGATAGATGACATATCTGTTAGCCTGGTCTCTTGCAAAAATAAAATATCAGCATTAATATGGGCAAAAAAATCATAGGCCGCAAATCGAGCCGTATCTGACTTTATGCTGGCAACATTAATGGATGCCAGAGTCAACGGAGAGGGTGCCGCCATCAAGGGTGATTGAGTTAGACAGCTTTCTTTTTCCCACCATCCTTCCCATCCACCCCACCACCCTCCTCATCAGATGATGGTTTACCCCTTTTAAGTGAAATAAATGTGTCCATTTTCCCTTTATATACATTTTCCTCGTCCCCTGACTCTGAGCAAGTCCCCCCCCCCCCTGAAGACATAGGTTCCCCAGGGAGAGAGGACTCAGGGTCCCCTGTGGGCCCCACCGCAACATCCGGAAACCTCACCCCCAGTCCCCCCCTCCTCCGAAGAGGAATTGTCGCGGAGGGCTCGGAACCGGTTGAAGAGACCAATCAGAGGGAGATCAGTTGTACCTTCCTTTGGCATCTGGCGGGTGGGAGAAGATATTACATCTCTCCTTTTCTTATTCTTCCGAGTACCCCGCTTTGTTTCTGCCCATCCCCCACTGTCCTCATCCGCGCTCCCACGATGGGAGGACAGTGAGGAGACGGCATCCCCCTCTTTGTGGATCCTTCCAGTCTCGTCCTCCAGTTCACTATCCCCCAGGGCCTCAGCAGTAAGACTGGCCGCAGGGACAGGATCAGGAGTCACCCCAGTTGGTTGATGCTCCTGTGAGTCCTGAATCTCCCTGTCCCTTTGACGCTTCTCGAGACGCCTCAGTTGGGCAGGCGTCTTCTGCTTACTTTTCTTCCCTGGCCCCTGCACCCCTTCATCCCCGACAGCCATCCCCCCGGCAGAATCCACCTCACGGCTTACTCCCACCGGGGCAACAACCGCGTTGACAAAGGAACGAGGGCAGCGACTGAATGGGTGACCTAAGTCACCACACAGGTGACACCTAATCTCTGCACAAGATGTAGCGAGATGGCCTATTTCCCCACACAGAGTGCACTTCTGCACAGTGCAATTGGCACTAAAATGTGTGAGGTCACCACATCTGTGACAGAGCTTCGGCTGACCCTGGTAGAAGATCTGGATACGATCCCTTCCGAGGAAGGTCGCAGATGGTATATGGGTAACGGTGTTTCCTGAACGCCTAAGCTTGACCATAAACGTCCAGGCCCCTGACCAGATGCCATATTCATCCCTGTTCTTTTTTGGGACCTCCACCACCTCACCATACTGACCTAGCCACGTCATGATGTCAATACAAGAAAGCGATTTGTTACGGGTTAAAACGGTCACCTTCTTGACATTATTTTGGCGAGACACTGCCTGAATGGCAAAGTCTCGCCAGCCGGGCTCATTCTTTACCAACTCATAATTCGACCAGAAGAGCTCAAGCCCCTCCGGCCGAACAAAGCTGATATCGAACTCAGGGGTACCATAAGGATGTATTAAGGCATAGATGTCAGCTGCCTTAAAGCCCAACTTCAGCAGAAGCTCAACAACTTTAGCTCTTGGAGGACATGTATCACTGCCTCTCCACCTCAGCCGGACCACATTCCTACGGAGACCACCTGGCCCGGCTGTTGGGAGAGACCACACATTATCCCCCCCTCTTTCCTCTCGGAAGGCTGAAAGACCATGTCTCTCTATCCAGAAGGATAGATCAACCTCACTACCCTCTACATTGATCGATCTCTCCCCTCTCCTTAAGGCCCCCAGGAGACGCTGCTGCAAACTGCTCTCCCCAGAGCCAGAGGACGAGGAAGCTGCCCCCCTTCCCCCAGCGGTGACATCCGCGTAGCTGCGGACAGGTGCTGCCACCGCTGGGGGTGCAACTGGACCAGGCCCTACATCCCCACCACTAATCTGTGCCCCTTCACCACCCTCCTCCACATAATCCATACCCAAACCATTGACCCCTATTTTAGCTGATGTGCCCCCCATACCTCCACCCGTGCTACAGCCCAAACCACCATTCAAAGCCCCAGACAGATTTTTAGTAACAGATGAATTTTTCCCCTCATTCACACCCTCAGTCACTCCAACATTAACCTCCACATTCATACTGGCTGGACCGGTGCGTTCTGGCGCAGATTTTGTACTGTCAGCATCACTGGGTACCAGGGCTGGAGCCATCACCACAGGACAGGTCACCGGTCCCTTATACAAGGACCGGGAAGCCTGCCTAGCCTGTTTATTAGCGGCCCCAGCCCTGTTTTTACCGGTACCCTCCGCCTCATCCGTACTAGAATGTCCAGCTCCTGGGCGCCGCTGGATCTGGATCAGCGGCGCCAATGCAAAACAAAAGTTTTTTTCTACTTTTGGGAGAATCTATTTTTCCCTTAGCCACCACGACTACCTCCAGCACTGAGTCACCCCCCTCTCCCACAGGGGAGCGAACTACAGCACCGGAGTCTGCCTCTATGCCCACCGCTGGGCCGCCCTCACTGTACGGCCTTGCGGCCGATGCCTTCTCTGCTCCATCCCTGCTACTGCAAACAGGCATGGAGCTCTGCGCCCTTTTAGTACCTGTACTCTCCCCGCACCTTTGCACCGAGTCCACCACAGAACACGGGCTGGGCTGGGTAACGGGGCTTGCACAATGAGCTGACCCTGCGGCCGACTCAGGGTTTACAGGGAGGGGGGTGTAGATGTAACTCACCACTTCTTGCTGCTTTGGCTTGGTCTTCTTCTTACCCCCAGGTGCCTCATTTGGGAGCTCATCTCCAAACACCAGATTCTGAGGACACACTGGGGATTCCAGAATGTGGATCTGGGCCATAAGCGCCCCTCCCTGGTAGCTGCTGTCACTGTCTTCCCCTGAGTCGGCAGGTGATACTGCTGGTTGCTGTGCAGGGGGCCCACTGTACGGGACCTGCTGCTGTTGCCGCAGGCCACCAGGTGGATCTGCCTGTTGTTCTTCCTCCATCTCCTCCGCATCATCCACCTGGCTCTCAGGTTGCAGCCCCATCAACCTTTTATTTTCCTTTTCCTCCATTACCTTGAATCTTTCTCCATTTTCCAATTTTTCTTTAAATGGACCACTCTTCGCCAGTAATTCTCCTCTCCTCTCCTCCAAAGCTTGTATTTCAGCCATAAGTCTCTTTATCTGCCCCTGGATCTCTGTCTTTTTCCTTTTTGGAGTTACCTTAGCCCTGGCACTGTCACAGCGCAGTTCCTCTCGGAGCCTCCTGATGGCCTTACAGGCGTCTTCATACTCACGGAGGTGACTTTTTACCCGGGAGGTATAGGTGGAAATAGACTCCCGGGTCCTCAGCACTCCCCAGCCTTCCTCACTGAGGTCGGCTTCACCTCCGTGAGCACTCTGCCTTCTTTCTGATGAACCCAGCTTTCCGCTGAAAACACCCAGCTTTCCTGAGGTGGATCCAGCCTTGGAGCTTCTCAACTCTGTGGGGGGAGTTGGAGCAGCATTGCTGCGACTCCTGGTGGAACGCCTCACCCCCAAATCCTCCGATGTTCCGGCCGCTTGCTGGCTTCTACTGCTCCCCTGCGGCCTATTCCGAGGAGCAGAAGCCTGGGCCTCGCCTCCCTCACTCATGCCTGGAAACCCACTCCCTCCCTGGGGAGGAGGAAGCAGGCCCCAGGTGGAACAGATGGTAATTCCCTGGAGCTCAGGAGACACAGCAGACACACACAGCACAGCTGAAGCAGAACCACACCGGCAACTAATTGGTCAGCACTCCAGAGCTGTACTCACTACTCTGCTGGTGAGGTCACTGTGTACATTACATTACATTACTTATCCTGTACTGATCCTGAGTTATATCCTGTAGATCTTTTATTAGAAAAATATAAATCATAACAAAAACACAAAACCAGCACAACTTGGCCATAACTGAAAACAGCAACATGAAATAACATAAACCAAAACTTTACATTTAAAATAAAAGAACATAAATCCTGCCTAACCGGCCAGCCCAGTTTTCCTAACAAAAAGAAACACACCTTACATAACCATATATCTAACAACACACTCACATGCATACTCAACTTACATAACCAAAAAGAAACATAAAAATAGCACTATTTAGCTGTAACTCAAAAACACCCAGACTTGGGAAAAACACAAACACACAGAAAACACAACAAGCACTCCCACTACACACCACACCCCTTTTTTTTTTATTTTTATTTTTTTTTTTTTTTTGTATTTTTGTATTTTTTTTTTTGTAAACTATTATTTTTTTTTTTTTTTTTTTTTTTTTTTTTTTTTTTATAATAACACTAATAATAATAATAATAATAATAATAATAATAATACTATGCCACACACATGCATCACAGATCCATAACTTTACAAAGGCATAAAGATAAATTAATCTACAACTCAAAAAACACCCAAACTTGGGAAAAATCACATATTACAAACCGAAAACACTCCCACTGCACACCAAATGTTATATATATATATACACACACACACACACACTTTTTTTTCCCCCCTTCCACACACACATATATACATTAGTTTTCTACGTTATCCCACAAGACATAAACCACAACTGGATACAAAAATTACTACAAAAATAACATCTGGTTCGACTGCCATATCTATCTCTACTATAAACACAATATAAACAATATATAATTCACAAATCAAGATAAAAAAAAAAAATAAAAAAAAATTATATATATATTTTTATAGTAATTACATGTAATGTACACAATTTATACATATAAACTATATACACTATATACACACCTATTATTATACAGGAAACACACCTAAATATACAATAAAACATCCTACTCTAAACTATCCCTTCACCCACACCACCCGCCCTTCTGTACATGGGTCAGAGTCCACAGTTCTCAATGTCCAGCCACGACTGACCGATGCCAGGTCCACCAAAAAAAACCCACCACCCACCAAATACACCCACCCAACCTAGAACTCCTCCCAACCAACTTAACCATAACCAACTTTATAACATACATAAACAATATAACCCACACTAGGCCCAAGTTCGGTGCCTGTAAGCCCTTCATAACCTAAACATCGGAAAACAAAACAAAAAGCTATGGTACACATGCATTAGCCCACCACCAGGAAGAAGGATGGCAATCCTGATACATACAAAAATTTACATACTTTCCCTAACACCTCCCTACCTCTCACCCTACCATTATCCCTAAAATAGAAACTGACCCTACTATCACCCTAACCCTGTCCCCTTACATCACTGTCCCTAACCAAAACAAGGGTACTCTACCCAGAAGGTCTAGTACCTAGGGCACATCAAAAGAAAACCCTCTCCATAGGAGAGAAGCCCTACTGGTACCAAGACTGCCATACTCCAAAGACCTGATCTTCCCGAGGTCACCTGTGATATTCCTACAGACCTCCACCTCGGAGAGGACTTTACGCTGCGTAGACACTAAACACCGTGCGTTCCACGTGTGGTACCTAATCACTAAGCTAACTAAGAATAAAGTGCCCCGGTCTCGACCACCCAGGTTCCTGAATGCCCCATAAGCCCACTCCGGGTAGGTAAGGCCGGCAAGTTGACTCCAGCCAATGGAAGCGCCCACCCTGTTGTAAACCCCTATATTAAAGGGACAATGAAGGAGGAAATGGTCCATGCTTTCCAGCGTGTCCACACACTCTTCTCGGGGACAGTCCCGGTCATCAGATCTTCTACACTTCAAATTGTCCCTCACATATAGCTTCCCCTGAAAGCAGCGCCAGGCCAAGTCCCAAAACTTCTGGGGGATCCTTTTCATGTTTAAAAGAAACAACCCCACCCTCAGATCCTGACCTGGGCAGTCCCTGAGCGCCAGAGGCTTCTGGAAGTGGGTCAACAGAACCCGTTTGTCAAGGAACTGCCTTGACTGGGTCCTGATCTCCCACACTCCCAGACCCCACCGACGTATCGCCTTCAGAGTCGGGGTAGCATAAGCCGGAAGATATCCATGGGGCGTACGGAGGTCCTTCACTTGCCCTCCTGTCTCCCATTCCTGGAAGAAAGGCCGAAACCATTCCCTGCAGGAGAGTACCCACGGAAAAGCCCTCTCTGACCAGAGGTTTGAGATGTTGGCTTTCAAGAAGGTGTTTGTTAAGAACACCACAGGGTTTACCATAGATAAACCCCCTAGTCTCCTCGTGCGGTACGTAACCTCCCTCTTGACTAGGTTCATCCTGTTCCCCCATAACAGTTGGAAAAACAGGCTGTAGACCCTAGTGTAGTAAGCCTCTGGCAAGATACATACGCTGCCCAGGTAGATAAACAAGGGGAGCAGGTACGATTTGATCAGGTGTACCCTTTCCCTGAGGATCATAGACCAACCCTTCCACTGGTTCACCCTCTGAGTGGCATCCTGGAGCTTACCATCCCAGTTTTTGGTGGGATAATCATCCTGGCCGAATGTGATGCCCAAAACTTTTGCTGATTCTTGGGGCCCCGGAAGGGTGTCCGGGAGATCAAATGTGGGATCCCCCCCTCCCAGCCAGAGACTTTCACACTTATCCCGGTTGATCTTAGACCCGGAAGCCTCCGAGTAGCGGTCCACCTCTGACATCACCACATCGACCTCCCCCCTCGAGGAGACGAAAATGGTGACATCATCAGCATACGCCACAACTCTCTGGGCGACATCCGGCTCCGCCAGACTCATCCCGACTCCCGCCAACGGTCCACAATCTACCCTCCGGACGAAGGGATCGATTGCGAACACGTATAACAGCGGGCTCAAAGGACAACCCTGACGGACTCCGGACCCAACCTCAAAAGAGCGGCCAGACCAACCGTTCACCAGCGGGAAACTCTCTGCCCCTGCATACAAGATCTTGAGCCAATTAACAAAAGTACTCGGTAAGCCATATCTTAGAAGGACGGACCAGAGGTAGTCATGGTTCACCCGATCAAATGCTTTTGCCTGATCCAAGGACAGTAAGTACCCCTTCCAGAGACCTGCACTGCTCCGCTCCACTGCCTCCCTGACACTGAGGACAGCACTTAACGTGCTTCGGCCTGGAACAGAGCAGTGCTGGGCCCCCGAAAGGAGTCGGGGTGCAAAATCCACCAACCGATTAAACAGTATCTTGGCCAGAAGCTTCCTGTCCGTATTGAGAAGAGCTATGGGCCTCCAATTCTCAATCCGGCTAGGATCTTTACCCTTTGAGAGAAGAATCAGGGCTGACCTCCTCATTGACCTAGGCAGAGTGCCCGAGGAGAGACACTCATTGAATACCACAGTCAAGAGGGGAGCTAAAGACTCCTTAAAGGTCTTGTACCACTCGGATGTTAAGCCATCCGGACCTGGCGACTTCTTGGGGGCAAGCCCCTCGATCGCCAGTCTCACTTCCTCTTCCTTAATCTCTTCTGCCAAAACGCCAAGAGAGGGGTCTACCCCTGGCTCAGGAATGGTTTCAGCCAGGAAAGCCGACATCTTGTCCCGATCTAGATCCTTCCTCCCCAAGAGGTGCAAGTAGAAGGATCTGACGACCTCCAGGATCCCTGATCTGGACCGATTCAGAGATCCCGTACTATCAATCAGTCCTGAGATGATTTTACTACTCACTGACATCTTGCAGTTTCTGTAAGGGTCGGGCGAGCGGTACTTCCCAAAATCCCTCTCAAAAACCAAAGATGCGTGCCTATCATACTGACACCTCATCAACAAGGACTTCACTCTGGAGATATCATCACGACTACCTCCAGTCGAGACGAGAAGCTCGAGTTTCCTCCTCAGACCCTGATACAAGCGATACCTGTTCAGGGACCTGAGGCTCGAGAGCTGGCGGAAGAACCCCGCAACCCGCTTCTTGAATATCTCCCACCACTCTGACTTACTACTACAAAGGTCCAGTAAAGGTACCTGACTCTGAAGAAAATCCTCAAAGGACTGTCTTACCTCCGCTTCCTCCAGGAGGGACGAATTCAGCTTCCAATAACCTTTACCCATCCGGGGGGTCTCTGAAACATTCAAGGAAAACAAAATCATACAGTGATCGGAGAACTCCACCTCAACCACGGACACTGCGGAAGAGACGGCTTCCTCCTTTAAATAAAACCTGTCTATCCTAGACCTGCAGCTACCTCGATGATAGGTGAAACCCGCGTGGCCTGAGGGGCTCCGGATGTGGGCGTCCTCTAGGCGAGCTTCCCTAACTATATTATTGAGAGCTATGCTATCGTAAGCCAGCGGACCATTGGAACCTCTCCTATCTTGGGACCTTGTGACAGTATTGAAGTCCCCTCCAAAGATCACTTGCCGGCTAGTAAAAAGGAAGGGCTTGATCCTCATAAAGAGATCTTTGCGGCCCCACTTGGTTTGTGGGGCGTAGATGTTAATGAGCCGGAGCTCCTGTCCCTTCATGAGGACATCTAAGATCAGGCACCTCCCCATTTCTAACTCAATAACCCGTCTGCATTCAACCGGAGCGGTAAAAAGGACCGCCACCCCACTATACGGCTCAGCCGCAAGAGACCAGTGGGAGGGCCCGCACCTCCACTCTCTCCTTGCTTTTACCAGGGAGGCAAGATCTGACAACCTGGTCTCCTGCAGATACAAAATATCGGCTTCAACACGGCCGAGAAAATCAAAGGCTGCGAATCTAGCCGTATCAGACTTTATACTGGCACAGTTAATAGATGCCAGCGTCAATGGGGTGAGTGCCGCCATCATGGGTGATTGAGTTAGACGGCCCTAACCCCCTCACTTCTGTCTTTTCTTTACCCCCTCATCCCCAGACGAGGAGGCTTCTTTCTCTTTTAGCCTTTTTTTAGACTCTGATTGGTCCATTTTTGAATCCCCATCTCCGTCTGGCTCTGGTTTGGCCCCATCCCCTGAGGAAATTGCCCCATCAGGACAGGGCCCAGTTCCCCCCGGAGGCTCCCCCACTTCAGGTACCCCATCCTCGACCACCCCCTCCAAAGAGGGGGAGGAGATGTCATCAAGGACAGAGAACCGGTTAGACAGATCAATCAGAGGGGGGGCAGGTAGGCTTCCGCTTGGGACCTGGTCCGTAGCACGGGGACTAGAGGGCTCCGACCTCTTCTTTCCCCTTTTATTGCCCTTCTTTTTTGGCCGCTCTTCACCCTCCTCATCCACACTTTCAAAGTGGGAGGAATCGGAAAGATCGGCCTTGCTGCCCTCTTCTCCACAGATTCTCCTCACTTCCTCCTCCAGCACATTTTCCTCCAGGGCCTCAGCAGTTTCAGGACTAACCTCTGGAGCAGGGTCAGAAGCTACCCCTGCCACATGGGAACTCTCCAGTTCCCTGCTCCTTCTGCGATTAGCCTCCCGCCTCAGCTTGGCGGGACTTTTCCTCTTCACTGACCCTGTTGCACCTTCACCCGCACTCGTGCCCTCCCCAGCTGAGGCAACATTACTGCTCTCCCCAGCCAAGGTGACAGTTGCCCGGGCAAAAGCGCTAGGACAACGGCTGAAAGGGTGTCCTAAGACACCACACAGATGACACCGGATCTGCCTACAGGATGCGGCAAGATGACCTACCCCACCGCACAGTGCACAGACCTGCACGGTACAAGCTGCGCTAAAGTGGGTGGGGCTGCCACATCTGTGACAGACCTTGGGCTGCCCCTGGTAGAAAACTTGGATTCTGTCTCTCCCAAGAAAAGCAGCTGATGGGATGTGGGCAACAGTGCTCCCCGAACGCTTCAGTTTGACGGAAAACGTCCAGGCCCCAGACCAGATCCCATGTTCGTCATAGTTCTTTTTTGGCATGTCCGTCACATCCCCATATCGGCTGAGCCAGGTCATGATGTCATAGCAAGATAGTGACTCGTTACGTGTCAATACGGTCACTTTCTTGGCCAGATTCTGACGGGATATCGCCTTTACGGCAAAATCCCGCCAGCCGGGCTCACTCTTCACCACCTCATAGTTCGACCAGAAGAGTTCCAAACCCTCCGGCCGAACGAAGCTGATGTCAAATTCGGAAGTACCGTAGGGGTGGATCAGGGCAAAGATGTCACTTGCCCTGAATTCCATCCGGAGGAGGAGCTCAACCACCTTACCCCGAGGCGGACATGCATCTTCGCCCCTCCACACTAAACGGACCACATTCCTACGGCCACTTTCCTGCCCGGATGTCGGGAGGGACCAGACCACCTCCCCGTTTTGTTCTCGGAAGGCGCCTAAGCCGTGTCTTTCTATCCAAAAAGACAGGTCAACCTCACCCCTCCCCTCTACATGGATTGACCTGTCTCCCCTACGTAGAGCCTCCAGGAGGCGCTGTTGCAAGTGACCCCCAGAGCCAGATGGAGATGGGGATCCCCCTGATCCCCCGGCAGTGACTCTGGCATAGCTTCTGGGAGAAGCAGCCACTACCGGGGGGGCAGTCGAACCAGGACCTGACCCAGATCCCAAACCAGGACCCTTGTTCTTAGCTGAGGTGTCAGTCAAACCTCTCTCTGGCATTCCACTACCACTCCTCACCTGCATTCCACTTGCACCCCTCTCTTGCACTCCACTTACACCCCTCTCTTGCACTCCACTTACACCCCTCTCTTGCACTCCACTTGTACCCCTCTCTTGCACTCCACTTGTACCCCTCTCTTGCACTCCACTTGCACCCCTCTCTTGCACTCCACTTGCACCCCTCTCTTGCACTCCACTTGCACCCCTCTCTTGCACTCCACTTGCACCCCTCTCTTGCACTCCACTTGCACCCCTCTCTTGCACTCCCCTTGCACCCCTCTCTTGCACCCCACTTGCACACCCCTCATCCACACTGCTACTACAACTCCTCCCATGCGCACTACCATAACTCACACTCTGGACATTACCATTTTTCCACACATTTTTGCTCTCACTTTCACTCTTGCTTACACTCTGTATATTACAGGCTGGGCTGGCTGGGTCTATTGCATTATGTATAAGGGTCGCTGGTTTCAGGACTAAGGTTGCATTTCCAGTCTTCTGGGGTGCAGACACAGGCTCCGCCTCTGATATGGATGGCACCGCCCCCTCACACGAAGTCATGGATTTTGGCAGGAGCTGTCCCTCCGGACGCACTCCTGCCCCGCCTACTGCAGCTGACGTGCAGGGAACCTCCCCCTTTACAGGTGAGTGCCCCGCAGCGCCAGAAACGGTACCAACCGCACATAGGGGACCGCCCCCTGAACCACCAAGGTCTGGTGCCCGGACACTCCCCCCCCTCACAGGGGAGTGCCCTGCAGCGCCAGGACTTGTACCGCTCACTTCAACCCGGGGACCGCCCCCTGAACGGGAGAAACTGCCGCCATTTTCTGGTGCCTGGACACCCTCCCCCCTCACAGGATGGTGCCCTTTTTCTTCTATAGCACCCGCGGCCATTTTGGGTGCACTACTGTATCCCCCATGCTGGCCCCGCTCCACTACAGAAACGGGGTCTGGCAGATTGGGGGACCCAGCACCCTGAGCTGACTTCTCAGCCGACCCAGGTTGCTGGAAAGAAGAAAATACAAATTTCACTCCTTGTGCCTTCTTCCTCTTCTTGCCCTTCACTTTCTTCCTCTTCCCCTTCTCTTCTGGGCCCAAATCATCACCAAAAGTGAAGTTCTCCAGACGGGTGGGGGACTCCTGCATAACAATCGCACGCAGGAGACCCCCATCTGCCGAGCCGCTGCAATCACTACAGTCACTGCCATCCTCATCGTCCTCACTGGAGGGAGGTAAGGCCACCTGAGCCGGGTTTATGTAGTCCGCACTGAGGGTAAGTGGGGGGTCTGGGGTAACAGTGGTGGTACAAGCAGAACCCGTGTCCATATCCCCCTCACTCACATCCCCCTCCTCACCTCCCTCCATCTCCTCCTCACTCTCATCTTGGTGACTTTCTTTTTCTGCACCTCTGGAGACCCCCTTTTTGGGGAACCTCTCTTCATTAAGAATCTTCTCACTGAAGAAGCCGGCTCCAGCCACAATGTCCGCTCTCAGCTGCACAATCTCCTCCACCTCTTTCTTTAGTGCTCTCACCTTTGCAGTGAACGCTGCTCTCTTGCCCTTGGCTGCTGTATCCGCCTGGTAAGTTGTAAACTTTATATCTTCTCTAAGACCACAAAGCTGTTTCCCAAGTTGCTCATATTGGGCCATCTTTGCCTGGATTCTTGAACCAAAAGTCTCCAGGGATTCCCTTGGCCCCTTGACCCCCCATTGCTGGGGTTCTGAGGAGCCTGAGGTAGAAGCCTTCACTCCACTCCTCTGCCTGGATGAGCTTCTTTTCCCAGAGGAGCTTTTGCTGGAAGCCTTGCAGCTCCCAGCTGGGGATGGGGGAGGGGGCCCCACATGGCGATGGGCCCTGGTGGATCGTCTCACCCCATCCTGGCTGCTGGCCGTCACATTTTCCTTTGCACCCCCCGCCGGCCGGGTACGGGGAGTGCAAGATGAAGCCTCCTGGGGCTCCATAGCAGGAAAACCCTCTACCCAGGTATCTGCCACACACCTGGGGAGGGGCGGATGGAAATCACTGCTTCACTGGAAGAGTCTGGAAGTAACAGGAGCTCAGACACACCCAACCTCTCTCCAGAGCTGTACTCACTATTCTGCTGGTGAGATCACTGTATACATTACATTACTTATCCTGTACTGATCCTGAGTTATATCCTGTATTATACTCCAGAGCTGTACTCACTATTCTGCTGGTGAGATCACTGTGTACATTACATTACATTACTTATCCTGTACTGATCCTGAGTTATATCCTGTATTATACTCCAGAGCTGTACTCACTATTCTGCTGGTGAGATCACTGTATACATTACATTACTTATCCTGTACTGATCCTGAGTTATATCCTGTATTATACTCCAGAGCTGTACTCACTATTCTGCTGGTGAGATCACTGTGTACATTACATTACATTACTTATCCTGTACTGATCCTGAGTTATATCCTGTATTATACTCCAGAGCTGTACTCACTACTCTGCTGGTGAGGTCACTGTGTACATTACATTACATTACTTATCCTGTACTGATCCTGAGTTATATCCTGTATTATACTCCAGAGCTGTACTCACTATTCTGCTGGTGAGATCACTGTATACATTACATTACTTATCCTGTACTGATCCTGAGTTATATCCCGTATTATACTCCAGAGCTGTACTCACTATTCTGCTGGTGGGGTCACTGTGTATATACGTTACATTACTTATCCTGTACTGATCCTGAGTTATATCCTGTATTATACTCCAGAGCTGTACTCACTATTCTGCTGGTGAGATCACTGTGTATATACATTACATTACTTATCCTGTACTGATCCTGAGTTATATCCTGTATTATACCCCAGAGCTGTACTCACTATTCTGCTGGTGAGGTCACTGTGTACATACATTACATTACTTATCCTGTACTGATCCTGAGTTATATCCTGTATTATACTCCAGAGCTGTACTCACTATTCTGCTGGTGAGGTCGTTGTGTACATACATTACATTACTTATCCTGTACTGATCCTGAGTTATATCCTGTATTATACTCCAGAGCTGTACTCACTATTCTGCTGGTGAGGTCGTTGTGTACATACATTACATTACTTATCCTGTACTGATCCTGAGTTATATCCTGTATTATACTCCAGAGCTGTACTCACTATTCTGCTGGTGAGGTCACTGTGTATATACATTACATTACTTATCCTGTACTGATCCTGAGTTATATCCTGTATTATACTCCAGAGCTGTACTCACTATTCTGCTGGTGAGGTCACTGTGTACATACATTACATTATATCCTGTACTGATCCTGAGTTATATCCTGTATTATACTCCAGAGCTGTACTCACTATTCTGCTGGTGAGGTCACTGTGTACATACATTACATTACTTATCCTGTACTGATCCTGAGTTATATCCTGTATTATACTCCAGAGCTGTACTCACTATTCTGCTGGTGAGGTCGTTGTGTACATACATTACATTACTTATCCCGTACTGATCCTGAGTTATATCCTGTATTATACTCCAGAGCTGGACTCACTATTCTGCTGGTGAGGTCACTGTGTACATACATTACATTACTTATCCTGTACTGATCCTGAGTTATATTCTGTATTATACTCCAGAGCTGCACTCACTATTCTGCTGGTGAGATCACTGTGTACATACATTACATTACTTATCCTGTACTGATCCTGAGTTATATCCTGTATTATACTCCAGAGCTGTACTCACTACTCTGCTGGTGAGGTCACTGTGTACATACATTACATTACTTATCCTGTACTGATCCTGAGTTATATCCTGTATTATACCCCAGAGCTGTACTCACTATTCTGCTGGTGAGGTCACTGTGTACATACATTACATTACTTATCCTGTACTGATCCTGAGTTATATCCTGTATTATACTCCAGAGCTGTACTCACTATTCTGCTGGTGAGATCACTGTGTACATACATTACATTACTTATCCTGTACTGATCCTGAGTTATATCCTGTATTATACCCCAGAGCTGTACTCATTATTCTGCTGGTGAGGTCACTGTGTACATACATTACATTACTTATCCTGTACTGATCCTGAGTTATATCCTGTACTAAACTCCATTCCCAGCAGTCTGGTCTGAGTGGCGACATTAATGGTTGCGCTGACTTTCCAGCTGATCATTATCTGATCTATCACATTGTGCGGATGGGAACCTTTTCCACTTTCTATAATGTGTGACCTTTAGTCGCAGCTCTGCTTGCTGTCAGTGAACGGCTTTACTGTAACCTTATACAGACCTATTACTTCTTACAGCTGAGAGTTTTCTACAATGACATCCAGTCTAGGCAGAGGATAGTAAGATAAATGTCTGGATGAGATTGGAGCAAACCCTCAGCTGTGTGTGGAAATGAGGAGTTGGCACTCACATGTGGACTTGGTGTTGCCCGTCTTCTTGGACTTGTACCACACAGTCATACAATCCTCCTGCAGTTTAAAGTATCGTGGTTTCTTCCAGTTCCGGGACTTCACTTTCCTCAGGACGGAGCCGTTCTGCATAATCTGCAAGTTCTCATCCAGCTGGAGGCCTGCGAGAGAGAGAGCACACTGACAGTGACCGACCCTGACCGAACCTACTGACCCGGACCAATCCTACTGACCCTGACCGACCCTACTGACCCTGACCGACCCTACTGACCCTGACCGAACCTACTGACCCTGACCGAACCTACTGACCGAACCTACTGACCGAACCTACTGACCCGGACCAATCCTACTGACCCTGACCGACCCTACTGACCCTGACCGACCCTACTGACCCTGACCGACCCTACTGACCCTGACCGAACCTACTGACCCTGACCGAACCTACTGACCGAACCTACTGACCGAACCTACTGACCCGGACCAATCCTACTGACCCTGACCGACCCTACTGACCCTGACCGAACCTACTGACCGAACCTACTGACCCGGACCAATCCTACTGACCCTGACCGACCCTACTGACCCTGACCGACCCTACTGACCCTGACCGACCCTACTGACCCTGACCGACCCTACTGACCCTGACCAATCCTACTGACCCTGACCAATCCTACTGACCCTGAGACTTCACTTTCCTCAGGACGGAGCCGTTCTGCATAGTCTGCAAGTTCTCATCCAGTTGGAGGCCTGCGAGAGAGAGCACACCGACAGTGACTGACCCTGACCAAACCTGACCGAACCTACTGACCCGGACCAATCCTACTGACCCTGACCGACCCTACTGACCCTGACCGAACCTACTGACCGAACCTACTGACCCGGACCAATCCTACTGACCCTGACCGACCCTACTGACCCTGACCGAACCTACTGACCCTGATCGACCCTACTGACCCTGACCGAACCTACTGACCCTGACCGACCCTACTGACCCTGACCGACCCTACTGACCCTGACCGACCCTACTGACCCTGACCGAACCTACTGACCCTGACCGAACCTACTGACCGAACCTACTGACCGAACCTACTGACCCGGACCAATCCTACTGACCCTGACCGACCCTACTGACCCTGACCGAACCTACTGACCGAACCTACTGACCCGGACCAATCCTACTGACCCTGACCGACCCTACTGACCCTGACCGACCCTACTGACCCTGACCGACCCTACTGACCCTGACCGACCCTACTGACCCTGACCAATCCTACTGACCCTGACCAATTCTACTGACCCTGAGACTTCACTTTCCTCAGGACGGAGCCGTTCTGCATAGTCTGCAAGTTCTCATCCAGTTGGAGGCCTGCGAGAGAGAGCACACCGACAGTGACTGACCCTGACCAAACCTGACCGAACCTACTGACCCGGACCAATCCTACTGACCCTGACCGACCCTACTGACCCTGACCGAACCTACTGACCGAACCTACTGACCCGGACCAATCCTACTGACCCTGACCGACCCTACTGACCGAACCTACTGACCCTGATCGACCCTACTGACCCTGACCGAACCTACTGACCCTGACCGACCCTACTGACCCTGACCACCCTACTGACCCTGACCGACCCTACTGACCCTGACCGACCCTACTGACCCTGACCGATCCTACTGACCCTGACCGACCCTACTGACCCTGACCGACCCTACTGACCCTGACCGACCCTACTGACCCTGACCGACCCTACTTACCCTGACAGAATCTACTGACCCTGACCGACCCTACTGACCCTGACCGACCCTTCTTATCCTGACCGACCCTACTGACCCCGACCGAATCTACTGACCCTGACAGACCCTACTGACCCTGACCGACCCTACTGACCCTGACAGAATCTACTGACCCTGACAGAATCTACTGACCCTGACAGAATCTACTGACCCTGACCGACCCTACTGACCCTGACCAACCATTTTGACCCTGACCGAATCTACTGACCCTGACCAACCCTACTGACCCTGACCGAATCTACTGACCCTGACAGACCCTACTGACCCTGACAGACCCTACTGACCATGACAGACCCTACTGACCATGACAGACCCTACTGACCCTGACCGACCCTGACAACCCATACCGACAAACACTGACTACCTCTAACCACCCTGGCCAACCCTTACCGACTCAGACTAACCCTGACTGACCCTGAACAACCCTGCTGACTGACCCACCTGACCAAACCTGATAACCCATGACTAACCCTGCAGATCTTGCCCAAACCTGACCACTCCTGACCAGCCCTGCTTACCTTTACCAGACCTGACTGACCCTAATAAACCCAGAGCTGTACTCACTATTCTGCTGGTGGGGTCACTGTGTACATACATTACATTACTTATCCTATACTGATCCTGAGTTATATCCTGTATTATACTCCAGAGCTGTACTCACTATTCTGCTGGTGAGGTCACTGTGTACATATATTACATTACTTATCCTGTACTGATCCTGAGTTATATCCTGTATTATACTCCAGAGCTGTACTCACTGTTCTGCTGGTGAGGTCACTGTGTGTATACATTACATTACTTATCCTGTACTGATCCTGAGTTATATCCTGTATTATACTTCAGAGCTGTACTCACTATTCTGCTATTGAGGTCACTGTGTACATACATTACTTATCCTGTACTGATCCTGAGTTATATCCTGTATTATACTCCAGAGCTGTACTCACTATTCTGCTATTGAGGTCACTGTGTACTTAAATTACATTACTTATCCTGTACTGATCCTGAGCTATATCCTGTAACTCTTTTTATTATAAAAATACAAAACACATCCAATACAAAACATAAAACAAAAACAAGCTTAACCAGCTATAACAAACATAACAAAAATAAAATTACAAAAACAAACTCTGCCTAACCGGCCAGCCCAAATTTACTAAAATACACTTTTTTTTTTCCTTTTGCCCATACCAAAATAACTCACACAAACACACATACAAAAAAAAACATGAACAGAAAAATAGCCCAACTTGGCTTATAAAAAATATATAAACATAAAATTCAGCACGACCTGGCTATAAAAATAAAACAAAAAGGAACATAAAAGTAGCACAACTGGCTATAACTCAAAAATTATCCTCACCCAGGGAAGAGAAGAAAAAAATATATAAATAAATAAATAAATTACTAAGCACAACTCGCTTAAAAAAAATAAAAAATAAAAAAAATACTCGATACAAAATAATGCTCTACCTCCCAGCCAGAGATCCACCGGTGAAAGAAGGGCAAGGAAAAGCAGCGCGGAGATGCGGCCGGAGAGAGGGCCCAAAAAGTCCAGCCCCACGCACCGCCCCCGCACGACCGCAAGGCCCACGAAGCACGCCAAGCACGGCAAGGAGCCGAGGACGGCCAGAGAGGATCCGCGCACGGCCCAGAATCCGGCGAGCGCCGGACCCAAAAAGAGAAAGCCAGAACCGAAGAGAAGGACAACACCGCCGAAAAACGAGACCGCAAAGCCAGAGGCGAGGAGAGCAGAGACACCGGAGGGGAGCGCCCCCCCCAAGGAGAAACATAAACATACACAAACATACACATAAATACGTATGACACCACTTTACTACAGGCCCGACTGCCACTACACTATATAATATAAAACAATATAAATACAAAACACAATATATACAAAAATTACTGAAAATATATAAAATATAATAAATACACTACAGAAAACAACAGAAAACACCTACACTAAAACTGTCCCCTCACCCACACCACCCCTCCTGTACATGGGTCAGAGTCCATACCGTCCATATAGTTCTCAGTCCTTAACTGACCCATGTCAGGTCCCCAAAACACCACAAAAACCACCACCCACAAATACACCCTCCCCACCTAACACTCCTCCCAACCAACTTATATACAAACTTATACACTCTGAACCACAACCCCCTTTAGGCCCAAGTTTGGTTGCCTGTAAGCCCTTCATACCATGTCTACTGAAAACAAAACAAAAAGCTAATGTGCACATGCATCAGCCCTCCACCAGGGAGAAGGATGGCAGACCTGATATATAAATCATTTTATACTCTTTCCCTAACTCCCCCTACAATTCTCTCTAATTCTATCCCTACAATAAATCTGACCCTGCCCTCACCCTATCTCTACCCCTATACCACTGCCCCTAACCAAAAATAAAAGGTACTCTACCCAAAAGGTTTAGTACCTAGGGCGCATGAAATGAAAAACCTCTCCACAGGAGAGAAGCCCTACTGGTACCAAGACTGCCATACTCCAGAGACCTGATCTTCCCAAGGTCACCGGTGATGTTCCTACAGACCTCCACCTCGGAGAGGACTTTCTGTTGGGTCGACACTAAGCACCGTGCGTTCCACGTGTAGTACCTAACCACTAAACTGACTAAGAATAAAGTGCACCGATCTCGGCCACCCAGGTTCCTGAATGCCCCATAAGCCCACTCCGGATAGGTAAGGCCGGCAAGTTGACTCCAGCCGATGGAAGCGCCCACCCTGTTGTAGACCCCTATGTTAAAGGCTTTCCAGCATGTCCCCGCACTCTTCTCGGGGATATCCCCGGTCATCAGATCTCCTGCACTTCAGATTGTCCCTTACACTTAGCTTCCCCTGAAAGCAGCGCCAGGCCAAGTCCCAAAACTTCTGGGGGATCCTTTTCATGTTTAAAAGATACAACCCCACCCTCAGATCCCGACCTGGGCAGTCCCTGAGCGCCAGAGGCTTCTGGAAGTGGGACAACAGAACCCGTTTGTCAAGGAACTGCCTTGACTGGGTCCTGATCTCCCACACTCCCAGACCCCACCGACGTATCGCCTTCAGAGTCGGGGTAGCGTAAGCCGGAAGATATCCATGGGGCGTACGGAGGTCCTTCACTTGCCCTCCTGTCTCCCATTCCTGGAAGAAAGGCCGAAACCATTCCCTGCAGGAGAGTACCCACGGAGGAGCCCTCTCTGACCAGAGGTTTGAGATGTTAGCTTTCAAGAAGGTGTTTGTTAAGAATACCACAGGGTTTACCATAGATAAACCCCCTAGTCTCCTCGTGCGGTACGTAACCTACCTATTGACTAGGTTCAACCTGTTCCCCCATAACAGTTGGAAAAACAGGCTGCAGACCCAAGTGTAGTAAGCCTCTGGTAAGATACATACACTGCCCAGGTAGATAAACAAGGGGAGCAGGTATGATTTGATCAGGTGTACCCTTTCCCTGAGGGTCATAGACCAACCCTTCCACTGGTCCACCTTCTGAGTGGCATCCTGGAGCTTACCATCCCAGTTTTTGGTGGGATAATCATCCTGGCCGAATGTGATGCCCAGAAATTTTGCTGACTGTTGGAGCCCTGGAAGGGTGTCCGGGAGATCAAATGTGGGATCTCCCCCTCCCAGTCAGAGACTTTCACACTTATCCCGGTTGATCTTGGACCCGGATGCCTCCGAGTAGCGGTCCACCTCTAACATCACCATATCGACCTCCTCCCGTGAGACGAAAATAGTGACATCATCAGCATACGCCACCACTCTCTGGGCGACATCCGACTCCGCCAGAGTCATCCCGACTCCCGCCAACGGCCCACAATCTACCCTCCGGACAAAGGGATCGATTTCGAACACGTATAACAGCGGGCTCAAAGGACAACCCTGACGGACTCCGGACCCCACCTCAAAAGAGCGGCCAGACCAACCGTTCACCAGCGGGAAACTCTCTGCCCCTGCATATAAGGTGACAAGTCAATTCACAAAAGTACTCGGTAAGCCATATCTCAGGAGGACGGACCAGAGGTACTCGTGGTTCACCCGATCAAATACTTTAGCCTGATCCAGGGACAACAAGTACCCCTTCCAGAGACCTGCACTACTTCGCTCCACTGCCTCCCTGACACTGAGGACAGCACTTAAGGTGCTTCGGCCTGGAACAGAGCTGTGCTGGGCCCCCGAAAGGAGCCGGGGTGCAAACTTCACCAACCGATTAAACAGTATCTTAGCCAGAAGCTTCCTGTCCGTATTGAGAAGAGCTATGGGCCTCCAATTCTCAATCCGGCTAGGATCTTTACCCTTTGACAGAAGAATCAGGGCTGACCTCCTCATTGACTTTGGTAGCGTGCCCGAGGAGAGACACTCATTGAATACCTCAGTCAAGAGGGGAGCTAAAGACTCCTTAAAGGTCCTGTACCACTCGGATGTTAAGCCATCCGGACCTGGCGACTTCTTGGGGGCGAGCCCCTCGATCGCCAGTCTCACTTCCTCTTCCCTGATTTCTTCTGCCAAAACATCAAGAGAGGGGTCTACCCCTGGCTCAGGAATAGTTTCAGCCAGGAAAGCCGACATCCCGTCTCGATCTAGATCCTTCCTTCCCAAGAGGTGCGAGTAGAAGGATCTGACGACCTCCAGGATCCCCGATCTGGACCGATTCAGAGATCCCGTACTATCAATCAGTCCTGAGACCACTTTACTACTCACTGACATCTTACAGTTCTTGTAAGGGTCGGGCGAGCGGTACCTCCCGTAATCCCTCTCAAAAACCAAAGATGCGTGTCTATCGTACTGACACCTCATCAGCAAGGACTTCACTCTGGAGATATCCTCCCGGCTACCTCCAGTCGAGACAAGGAGCTCGAGTTTCCTCCTCAGACCCTGATACAGGCGGTACCTATTCAGGGACCTGAGGCTCGAGAGCTGGCGGAAGAACCCCGCAACCCGCTTCTTGAATATCTCCCACCACTCTGACTTACTACTACAAAGGTCCAGTAAAGGTACCTGACTCTGAAGAAAATCCTCAAAGGACTGTCTTATCTCCGCTTCCTCCAGGAGGGACGAATTCAGCTTCCAATAACCTTTACCCATCCGGGGGGTCTCTGAAACATTCAAGGAAAACAAAATCATACAGTGATCGGAGAATTCCACCTCAACCACGGACACTGCGGAAGAGACGGCTTCCTCCTTTAAATAAAACCTGTCTATCCTAGATCTGCAGCTGCCTCGATGATAGGTGAAACCCACGTGGCCTGAGGGGCTCCGGATGTGGGCGTCCTCTAGGCGAGCTTCCCTAACTATATTATTGAGGGGCACGCTATCGTAAGCCAGCGGACCATTGGAACCTCTCCTATCTTGGGACCTCGTGACATTATTGAAGTCCCCTCCAAAAATCACTTGCCGGCTAGTAAAAAGGAAGGGCTTAATCCTCATAAAGAGATCTTTGCGGTCCCACTTGGTTTGTGGGGCGTAGATGTTAATGAGCTGGAGCTCTTGCCCCTTCATGAGGACATCTAAGATCAGGCACCTCCCCATTTCTAACTCAATAACCCGCCGGCATTCAACCGGAGCGGTAAAAAGGACCGCCACCCCACTATACGGCTCAGCCGCAAGAGACCAGTGGGAGGGCCCGCGCCTCCACTCTCTTTTGGCTTTAACTGAGAGGCTAGATCTGACAACCTGGTCTCCTGTAAAAGGAAAATGTCGGCTTCAACGCGGCCGAGAAAATCAAAGGCTGCGAATCTAGCCGTATCAGACTTTATACTGGCAAAGTTAATGGATGCCAGCGTCAATGGGGTGAGTGCCGCCATCATGAGTGATTGAGTTAGACGGCGTCACCTTTATTTTTTCTTACCCTTCTTCTTCATCCCCTCATCCCCAGAAGAAGAAGAAAGGGCAGGACCGCTTTTGCCTCTTTTTTGGACTCACTCTGGTCCATATGGTCCCCGTCTCCGTCTGACCCCGGTCTAGCCCTGCCCTCCGAGGAAGGTGCCTGAACAGGACAGGGCCCAGTTCCCCCCAGAGGCTCTCTCTCCCTAGGCACCTCGCCCTCACCTTCCCCCTCCAAGGAGGGGGAGGAGATGTTATCAAGGACGAGGTACCGGTTTGACAGGTCAACCAGAGGGGGGGCAGTCAGGCTTCCGCTTTGGACCCGGCCCGCAGTACGAGGGAGAGAGGGCTTGGACCTCTTTATTCTCCCTTTCCTTTTGCCCTTTTCTTTCTTTTTGGCCTTCTCTACACTCTCCTCATCCACACTTTCATAGTGGGAGGAATCGGAAGAGTCGGCCATATTGCCCTCCTCTTCGCCCAGTCTCCTGACCTCCTCATCCAGCACGTCCTCCTCCAGGGCTTCAGTAATTTCAGGGCCAGCTTCAGGAGCAGGGGCCGGAGCTACCCATATCACTTGGGCACTCTCCTGCTCCCTACTCCTCCTCCGATTTTCCTCCCGCCTTAGTTTGGCGGGGCCCTTCCTCCTCACTAGCCCTGGTGCGCCCCCATCCCTGCTCGTACCCTCTCCAGCCGAGGCAACTTCACAGCTCTCCCCAGCCGGAGCGGCCACCGCACGGGCGAAGGCGCTAGGACAACGGCTGAAAGGGTGCCCGAGGACACCACACAGATGGCAGCGGATCTGCCTACAGGATGCGGCCAGATGACCCACCCCACCACACAAAGCACAGACCTGTACAGTACAGGCTGCGCTAAAATGGGTGGGGCTACCGCACCTGTGACAGATCTTAGGCTGCCCCTGGTAGAAGACCTGGATCCTGTCATGTCCAAGGAAGGCGGCTGACGGAATGTGGGCAACCGTACTCCCTGAACGCCTGAGTTTGACGGAAAACGTCCAGGCCCCGGACCAGATCCCGTGCTCATCAATGTTTTTCTTGGGCATGTCCGTCACATCCCCATACCGACCGAGCCAGGTCATGATGTCGTAACAAGAAAGTGACTCGTTACGGGCCAAAATGGTCACCTTCTTGACTGAGTTCTGACGGGAAATTGCCTTTACGGCAAAATTCCGCCAGCCGGGCTCGTTCTTCGCCACCTCGTAGTTTGACCAGAAGAGTTCGAGACCCTCTGGCCGAACGAAACTGACATCAAACTCGGACGTACCATAGGGGTGGATCAGGGCAAAGATGTCACTCGCCCTGAATTCCATCTGGAGGAGGAGCTCAACCACTTTAGTGTGAGGTGGGCATGCCTCCTCACCCCTCCAAATCAGACGTACCACATTCCTGTGGTTATTGTCCTGCCTGGTTGTCGGGAGGGACCAGACCACCTCCCCATTCTGCTCTAGGAAAGCCCCCTAACCGTGCCTCTCTATCCAGAAAGACAGGTCGACCTCACCCCTTCCCTCTACCTGGATCGACCTGTCTCCCCTACGCAGAGCCTCCAGGAGGCGCTGTTGCAAGTAACCCCCGGGGGCGGACGGAGACGGGGACCCCCCTGGTCCCCCGGCAGCGACATTAGCATAGCTCCTAGGAGCAGTCACTGCCGGGGGGGCAGCCGGGCCAGACCCAGACCCAGACCCACTATTCACACCACCATTCACATCATCCTTTTTTCCATCCATACCAGACTTCCCATTCGCACCACTACTCCCACCAACATTCACTCCACTGACACTCCTCTCATCCACAACACTACTACACTCAGCATTCTCACATCCTGCACTCATACCCTGCGTAACTGACTCTGGGCTGGCTGGGAGTTGTAGTATGGCTGGTTTAACCAAAGCCTTTTTGTCTGGCTTGGCTGCTGCTGGGGTCAATGCTGATGGCAATGGCTCCTCCTCCTTACTAGGCAATGACGCCTCCTGAGTCTGGGGCTGCCCCCCCGAGCGCACCACAGCTCCTCCCACGGCGCCATTGCCGGACACTGATCCCGGCACGGGACACTCCCCCCCTCACAGGGGAGTGCCCCGCAGTGCCCGCAGAACACACTGTACTCGGGGGGACCGCACCCCGAGCACACAGACACAACGCTCTCTGGCGCCTGGACACTCCCCCCCTCACAGGGGAGTGCCCCGCGGCGCCAGTAGTGCCCACAGTACTCGGGGAACCGCCCCCCGAGCACACGGCAGCGTAGCTGCCCTGCATGAGCCCATCCTGCCCTTCCCTACCGACAGGATGGGTGGGCTTCACAACTATTGCGCCCTTAGCCTTTCCTGACGCCTTACTGTACTCCCCGTGCTGGCCCCGCTCCACCACAGGAACGGGGTCTGGCAGTTTGGGGGAGCCCGCAGCCTGAACCAGCTTTGCAGCTGGCCCAGACTTCTGGAAAGGGACAAACACATATTGTACCGTCTCCTTCGTCTTACGTTTTTTTTATCTCTGCTGGACCACCACATCCTCACATTCCTCGTCCCCAAAAGTGAAATTCTGGAGGTGGGCTGGGGACTCCTGCATCACAATTGCCCTCAGCAGACCCCCAGCCTCACCCTCCACGTCATCCTCCTCACTCTAACTTGGTGGTAGTGCCACCTGTCCAGCCTCAATGTAGCTGTCCTGGGTCTGGGTGTCACAGGGAGTAGCTACAACTTCCGCACATTGTGCACTTTCCTCCATCACATCTTCAACACCATCCTCACTATCTTCGCCGCCACTACTCTCCCCATCATCCACCTCCACCTTACCTGGGGATCGCTGTTGATCAGCTTCTCCTTGAAGAGACCGCTCCCCTCCAGTATCTCCGCTCTCCTCGCCTCCAGCTTCACAATCTCTCCCTTCAGCGATGTAATCCTTCTCTTCAGTTCTGGCTTGCTCTTTCTGGATCCGGTACTCATCAGACTCTGGGCCGCACGCAGATCCTCTCTGGCCATCCTCAGCTCCTTGCCGCGCTGCTCATACTCCACAAACCTTGCGGCCATGCGGGAGCAGTACGTGGAACTGGACTCTCCGGGCCCACTCTCCGTCCACATCTCCACACTGCTTTTCCGTGCCCCTCTTCCACCTGTGGATCTCTGGCTGGCACCTGTAGCCTGGGAAGCAGAGCCTGCATTTCTGCAGACTCTGACAGATCTTCTCCCGGCCGGAACAATGGCTGTTGAAGTTTTCACTCCACTCCCCGCCAGCCTAGAACGGGAAGTGGAGCCATGAGGCTCCATTGCAGGAGGCTCTTCCCCAGGAATCTGCCACCTTCCTGGGAAAGCAGGTGGAAAAAATCAGCCTCTCTCCTCTGGAAGTCTGGAGTCTCAGGAGCTCAGCAACAGACAAACCTAGTGACCACACCCTCCAGAGCTGTACTCACTATTCTGCTGGTGAGATCACTGTGTACATACATTACATTACTTATCCTGTACTGATCCTGAGTTATATCCTGTAAATCTTTTTTATTAGAAAAATGTAAATCATAACAAACACAAAAACCAGCACAACTTTAACATAACTGAAAACAACAACATAAAATAACATAAACCCAAACTTTACATTTCAAATAAAAGAACATAAATCCTGCCTAACCGGCCAGCCCAGTTTTCCCTAGAAAATACTAGAGACGCATCTTACATAACCAAATATCTAACAACACTCACATACATACTCAACTTGCATTACCAAAAAAAAAAGAAACATAAAAATAGCACAATTTAGCTGTAACTCAAAAACACCCAAACTTGGGAAAACACACACAACAAGGACTCCCACTACACCCCATTAATTTAATATATATATGTATATATACACATACTTTTTTTTTTTCCCCTAATTGTTAAGAAAGAAAATTAAATCTATAACTCAAAAACACCCAAACTTGGGGAAAAGAAGACCTAGACCAAAGAAAAACGAAATCCACTACGGGATACAAAAATACCAAAGAAAAATTACTACAAAAATAACAACTGGTTCGACTGCCATAATATAAGATAAACAAAATTATAACATATTATTCATATAGACTATATACACTATATACACCTAAATATACAGAAAATACACCTACAAATACAATAAAAAAACCTACACTAAACTGTCCCTTCACCCACACCACCCGCCCTCCTGTACATGGGTCAGAGTCCATACAGTTCATAGTCCTCAATGTCCAGTCCATAACTGACCCATGCCAGGTCCACCAAAAGAAACAACCACCACCACCCACAAATACACCCTCCCAACCTAGAACTCCTCCCAACCAACTTTATCATTATCAGCATTACAATATACATAAACAAACAATACAACCCACTTTAGGCCCAAGTTCGGTGCCTGTAAGCCCTTCATAACCTTAACATGTGAAAACAAAACAAAAAGCTATGGTGCACATGCATTAGCCCACCACCAGGAAGAAGGATGGCAATCCTGATACATACAAAATTTATATTCTTTCCCTAACTGCACCATACCTCTCTCCCTACCATTATCCCTAAAAATAAACTGACCCTACTATCACCCTAACCCTGTCCCTACATCACTGTCCCTAACCAAATCAAGGGTACTCTACCCAAAAGGTCTAGTACCTAGGGCACATGAAAAGAAAACCCTCTCCATAGGAGAGAAGCCCTACTGGTACCAAGACTGCCATACTCCAAAGACCTGATCTTCCCGAGGTCACCAGTGATGTTCCTACAGACCTCCACCTCGGAGAGGACTTTCCGCTGTGTAGACACTAAACACCGTGCATTCCACGTGTAGTACCTAACCACTAAGCTGACTAAGAATAAAGTGCCCCGATCACAGCCACCCAGGGTCCTGAATGCCCCATAAGCCCACTCTGGATAAGTAAGGCCGGCAAGTTGACTCCAGCCGATGGAAGCGCCCACCCGGTTGTAGACCCTTATATTAAAGGGACAATGAAGCAGGAAATGGTCCATGCTTTCCAGCATGTCCCTGCACTCTTCTCGGGGACATCCCCGGTCATCAGATCTCCTGCACTTCAAATTGTCCCTCACATATAGCTTCCCTGAAAGCAGCGCCAGGCCAAGTCCCAAAACTTCTGGGGGATCCTTTTCATATTTAAGAGATACAACCCCACCCTCAGATCCCGACCTGGGCAGTCCCTGAGCGCCAGAGGCTTCTGGAAGTGGGTCAACAGAACCCGTTTGTCAAGGAACTGCCTTGCCTGGGTCCTGATCTCCCACACTCCCAGACCCCACCGACGTATCGCCTTCAGAGTCGGGGTAGCGTAAGCCGGAAGATGCCCATGGGGCGTACGGAGGTCCTTCACTTGCCCTCCTGTCTCCCATTCCTGGAAGAAAGGCCGAAACCATTCCCCGCAGGAGAGTACCCACGGAGGAGCCCTCTCTGACCAGAGGTTTGAGATGTTGGCTTTCAAGAAGGTGTTTGTTAAGAATACCACAGGGTTTACCATAGATAAACCCCCTAGTCTCCTTGTGCGGTACGTAACCTCCCTCTTGACTAGGTTCATCCTGTTCCCCCATAACAGTTGGAAAAACAGGCTGTAGATCCTAGTGTAGTAAGCCTCTGGTAAGATACATACACTGCCCAGATAGATAAACAAGGGGAGCAGGTACGATTTGATCAGGTGTACCCTTTCCCTGCGGGTCATAGACCAACCCTTCCACTGGTTCACCTTCTGAGTGGCATCATGGAGCTTACCATCCCAGTTTTTGGTGGGATAATCATCCTGGCCGAATGTGATGCCCAGAAATTTTGCTGAGTCTTGGGGCCCTGGGAGGGTGTCCGGGAGATCAAAAGTGGGATCTCCCCCTCCCAGCCAGAGACTTTCACACTTATCCCGGTTGATCTTAGACCCGGATGCCTCCGAGTAGCGTTCCACCTCCGACATCACCACATCGACCTCCTCTCTCGAGGACACGAAAATGGTGACATCATCAGCGTACGCCACCACTCTCTGGGCGACATCCAGCTCCGCCAGACTCATCCCGACTCTCGCCAACGGCCCACAATCTACCCTCCGGACGAAGGGATCAATTGCGAACACGTATAAAAGCGGACTCAAAGGACAACCCTGACAGACTCCGGACCCCACCTCAAAAGAGCGGCCAGACCACCCGTTCACCAGCGGGAAACTCTCTGCCCCTGCATATAAGGTCTTAAGCCAATTAATAAAAGCACACGGTAAGCCATATCTCAGGAGGACGGACCAGAGGTAGTCATGGTTCACCCGATCAAATGCTTTGGCCTGATCCAGGGACAGCAAGTACCCCTTCCAGAGACCTGCACTACTCCGCTCCACTGCCTCCCGGACACCGAGAACAGCACTTAAGGTGCTTCGGCCTGGAACAGAGCAGTGCTGGGCCCCCGAAAGGAGCCGGGGTGCAAACTTCACCAGCCGATTAAACAGTATCTTGGCCAGAAGCTTCCTGTCCATATTGAGAAGAGCTATGGGCCTCCAATTCTCAATCCGGCTGGGATCTTTACCCTTTGAGAGAAGAATCAGGGCTGACCTCCTCATTGACTTCGGCAGAGTGCCCGAGGAGAGACACTCATTGAATACCTCAGTCAAGAGGGGAGCTAAAGACTCCTTAAAGGTCTTGTACCACTCGGATGTTAAGCCATCCGGACCTGGCGACTTCTTGGGGGCAAGCCCCTCGATCGCCAGTCTCACTTCCTCTTCCCTGATTTTTTCTGCCAAAACATCAAGAGAGGGGTCTACCCCTGGCTCAGGAATGGTTTCAGCCAGGAAAGCCGACATCCCGTCTCGATCTAGATCCTTCCTTCCCAAGAGATGCGAGTAGAAGGATCTGACGACCTCCAAGATCCCTGATCTGGACCGATTCAGAGATCCTGTACTATCGATCAGTCCTGAAATGACTTTACTACTCACTGACATCTTACAGTTTCTGTAAGGGTCGGGCGAGCGGTACTTCCCGAAATCCCTCTCAAAAACCAAAGATGCGTGCCTATCGTACTGACACCTCATCAGCAAGGACTTCACTCTGGAGATATCCTCCCGGCTACCTCCAGTCGAGACGAGAAGCTCGAGTTTCCTCCTCAGACCCTGATATAGGCGATACCTGTTCAGGGACCTGAGGCTCGAGAGCTGGCGGAAGAACCCCGCAACCCGCTTCTTGAATATCTCCCACCACTCTGACTTACTACTACAAAGGCCCAGTAAAGGTACCTGACTCTGAAGAAAATCCTCAAAGGACTGTCTTATCTCCGCTTCCTCCAGGAGGGACGAATTCAGCTTCCAATAACCTTTACCCATCCGGGGGGTCTCTGAAACATTCAAGGAAAACAAAATCATACAGTGATCGGAGAATTCCACCTCAATCACGGACACTGCGGAAGAGACGGCTTCCTCCTTTAAATAGAACCTGTCTATCCTAGACCTGCAGCTACCTCGATGATAGGTGAAACCCGCATGGCCTGAGGGGCTCCGGATGTGGGCGTCCTCTAGGCGAGCTTTCCTAACTATGCTATTAAGGGCTGTACTATCATAAGCCAGCGGACCATTGGAGCCTCTCCTATCTTGGGACCTCGTGACAGTATTGAAGTCCCCTCCAAAGATCACTTGCCGACTTGTAAAAAGGAAGGGCTTGATCCTCATAAAGAGGCTTTTACGGTCCCACTTTGTTTGTGGGGCGTAGATGTTAATGAGCCGGAGCTCTTGCCCCTTCATGAGGACATCTAAGATCAGGCACCTCCCCATTTCCAACTCGATAACCCGTCTGCATTCAACAGGAGCGGTAAAAAGGACCGCCACCCCACTATATGGCTCAGCCGCAAGAGACCAGTGTGAGGGGCCGCGCCTCCACTCTCTCCTGGCTTTTACCAGGGAGGCTAGATCTGACAACCTGGTCTCTTGCAGATACAAAATGTCGGCTTCAACTCGGCCGAGAAAATCAAAGGCTGCAAATCTAGCCATATCAGACTTAATGCTGGCACAGTTAATGGATGCCAGCGTCAATGAGGTGAGTGCCGCCATCCTGAGTGATCGAGTTGGATGGCCTATCCCCTTTACCTCTTACCCTTCTTCTTCCCCCTTCCCCATCAGAAGAAGACCCCCTTTCCTTCTTTTTAGACCTCTTTAGGGATGCTGACATATCCATCCCACGATCCTCATCTCCTGACCCAGGGGCCACCTGCCCTCCCAAGGAAGTTACCTCAGAAGGAACAGGCTCAGCACCTCCCGGAGGTTCCTCCGCCTCTGAACAAAGACTCTCAGCCTCCCCCTCCAAAGAAAGGGAAGAGTCCTTGCCAAGGGCCCGATACCTATTGGATAGAACGATCAGAGGGGGGTTGGTCATGCTTTTCCCAGGCACTTGGCCTGCAACACCGGAGGAGGAAGATGATGCCCTGAGTACCCTCTGGCCCTGCCTCCTTCTACCGCACTTTTGTTTTTCCTTTTGCCCTTTCCCATCTTCCTCATCCAAACTTTCATATTGAGAGGAACTTGAGGAAATGGCCCTATTTGCCTCCTCTTTATGAAGTTTCCTTATCTCTTCACCTAACTCGGCGTCCCCAAGAGCCTCAGCTGTCTTCTCTGAGCCAGCGTCGGGAGCAGGATCCCGGACTACACCTTCTACCAGGGAACTTTCAAGATCCCTGCTCCTTCTGTGCCTCTCCTCCCTCCTAAGCTTAGAGGGGCTCTTGTTCTTAACTTTCTTCATTGGCTCTAGTGCCCCTTCTCCTCTGCTGGCCCCCACCCCAGATGAGGCAACCTCACTGCTCTCCCCATCCCGGGTGGTCACAGCATTGGAGAATGAGCGGGGACACCGGCTAAATGGGTGACCAAGGTCACCACACAGGTTACAGCGAATCCGGCCACAGGTGGCAGCCAGATGACCCTCCGCACCGCACAATGCACACATCTGCTTAGTGCAGTTTGCGCTAAAGTGTGTGGGATCACCACACTTGTGGCACAGCTTCGGCTGTACCTGGTAAAAGACTTGGATCCTATCGCGGCCGAGAAAGGCGGCTGATGGAATGTGTGCGACAGTGTTACCTGAACGACGGAGGCGGACGGAAAACGTCCAGGCTCCAGACCAAATGCCATGTTCATCCAGATTTTTCTTGGGGACGTCCGTCACCTCCCCATACCTGCTCAGCCAGGTCATGATGTCATAGCAAGAAAGAGACTCGTTACGTGTCAGAACGGTCACTTTCTTGACAAAACTCTGGCGGGATACCGCCTTCACAGCGAAATCCTGCCAGACAGGCTCGTCCTTCACCAGTGCGTGATTAGACCAAAAGAGCTCAAGCCCTTCTGGCTTCACAAAACTGATGTCGAACTCAGAGGTACCGAAGGGGTGGATCAGAGCAAAGATGTCATTAGCCCTGAATCCCATCTGGAAAAGAAGCTCCACAACTTTTGCCCTAGAAGGGCATGCATCACTGCCTCTCCATACCAGACGGGCCACATTCCTCCGACCACGCTCCTGCCCGCTTGTTGGAAGGGACCAGACCACCTCCCCATTATGCTCTCGGAATGCCCCAAGTCCATGTCTTTCTATCCAAAAAGACAAGTCGACCTCCCGGTCCTCTACCTGGAGCGTTCTATCCCCTCTCCTTAAAGCCTCCAGGAGGCACTGTTGCAAGTTACCTTCCCCTGGATTAAGAGATGAGGATCCCGTGGGACCCCCAGCAGCGACATTAGCATAACTCCTTATTGGAGCAGTCGCTGCCGGGGGGGCAGCCGGACCGACACCACTCCCCCCAGAAACAACAGTAGAGGCAGTAACATTATACATAACACTTGTGCCTGTCTCCTCCTGCCTAGCTGCACTGGACTGGCCGAGATGTAATCTTGCTGGCTTTATGATGCCGGGCTTTACACTTGCATCATTGGCTTCATTGGGCACACTCAACCTTGCAACAGTCTTCCCTTTAGAAATATCGGAAGAAGCTGCTTTGTCGCATACTTTGCCCTCGGCCTCCGCCAATACCTCGGCTTCAATTTCTTTAACTGCTACTAACATTGCATGGGTTGTATCATGTCCATGTTCCTGTGGTACCAGTCCTCCACCGCCAGCTCCACCCACAGCAGCCCCACCACAGCGCCACAACTCAAAAGAGGCAGACACCGCTGACTGGGCCGCCGAGAATGGCGCTCCGGTTCCAGACACCTGGACACTCCCCCCTTTGCCTGCAGAGGAGTGCCCCGCAGTGCCAGACCTGTTCTGGGAGCTGCCCTCTCCCTTGTCTTTATAATTGCCCAGCCGCCCGAGCTCCATACCAACCTCTGCCACCTGGACACTCCCCCCCTCACCTGCAGAGGAATGCCCCGCAACGCCAATATCCCCTAACTGGGGACATGCTACCTTGTCCGCAACACTGTCCGGCCCCTTGGCCGTATCTTTGCAGGTGCTGGCCCCGCTACTATGACAAGCGAGGTCAGCGCTTTCCCCCATCTTTACTGTATTATCCCCGGTGTTCTGGCCCCGCTCCACATTTGCAGAAGGGGGGACAGGCAGATTACCAGGGTCTGCACCCTGAACTGACTTTGCAGCCGGCCCAGGGTGCACAAAAGGAACATAAATCAAGCTTACTTGCTCAGATGTTTTTTTCTGTCTTTTCTTCTTCTTTTTTATTATTTGTTCCTCTCCAAGGTCGTCGCCAAAACTAAAATTATCCAAATGCATGGGGGACGCCATCTTTACTATTTGTGCCAGCAGGGCGCCACCACAACCCTCCTCCTCCTCGCCAGCACTCTCGCACGATGAAGGTGGTAATGCCACTTGTCCTGCAGGTAGACTTGCTTGGGACATGTTCACACCCTGCAGTGGCTGCGGCTTGGCTTCCACAGCTTCCCCGTTTGCCAGCACCTTAGCCTCTTCAGCCTCCATTTCTTGGACCTCATCCTCACTACTGCTCTCATCTGCTGAACAATCACCCCCAATCTCCTCTTCTTTTACTGGGGATTTCATCCTGGAGGAGCGATCCTCATTAAGAAGTTTCTCCCTAAATAAATCGCTCCCCTCCAGGACAGCGATTCTCCTCAGCTCAGTCTCCTCCAGCTCCAGCCTCAAGGACTTAACCCTTGCAGAGTACTCTGGTTTCCTGCGCTTGGTAGTTGTGCTCACCTGATACTTTGCAAACTTTAGCTCCTCTCTCAGCTCCCTCAGCTTCTTCCCAAGGAGTTCGTACTCACCAATCTTGGCAGCAAGTCTGGAGCTGTATGTCGCCATAGACTCCTTGGGTCTTCTCTGGCCCCACTGCTCCACAACCTGGCTCTTGGAGGAGCTCTTCTGTGCTGCAGAGACCTTCTTTAAACTTGTCTTGCTTGCGGGCTTTTCTTCCTGCCTTGCGGCTTCCAACCATTGCTGGAGGGACAGAATCCACATCGCTGCGGACCCTGCCAGATCTTCTAACCCCTCCAGCAGGGGCACTGGCTGGTAGCTTTCCCTCTACACCCCTCGCCAGCCTGGACCGAGGAGTGGAGGTCAGGGGATTCATGCTGATGGCTCCCCCAGGAATCTGCCACCTTCCTGGGAAGTGTAAAGCAAAGAGAAAAACAGGCGCTCCCTTGTGAAGAACCAACGGATCACAGGTGTGTGGGAGGGGGAGGGAAAAGTAAGGCTCACCCTGCCAGGTTGTGCGTACTCCCACACAACCAAGATGTGCGTTTGGTATGATGATCTCAGTCTGCAGCCTTCCCAGAGATGGCGTAGAGATGTGAGGTGAACTTCAGAAACGATGGGAATATCGGCGCTGACCAAGGAGAGTACAATAGAGCCAGGTGTGTAGCGAACAGATTCAATCCAATGCGACGCGTTTCACCGCGCTTGCGCGGTTTCATCAGGCATTATGCCTGATGAAACCGCGCAAGCGCGGTGAAACGCGTCGCATTGGATTAAATCTGTTCGCTACACACCTGGCTCTATTGTCCTCTCCTTGGTCAGCGCCGATATTCCCATCGTTTCTGAAGTTCACCTCACACCTTCCTGGGAAAGCAGGTGGAAAAATCAGCCTCTCTCCTCTGGAAGTCTGGAGTCTCAGGAGCTCAGTAACAGACACACCTAGTGACCACACCCTCCAGAGCTGTACTCACTATTCTGCTGGTGAGGTCACTGTGTACATACATTACATTACTTATCCTGTACTGATCCTGAGTTATATCCTGTAAATCTTTTTTATTAGAAAAATGTAAATCATAACAAACACAAAACCAGCACAACTTTGCCATAACTGAAAACAACAACGTAAAATAATATAAACCCAAACTTTACATTTCAAATAAAAGAACATAAATCCTGCCTAACCGGCCAGCCCAGCTTTCCCTAGAAAATACTAGAGACGCACCTTACATAACCAAATATCTAACAACACTCACATACATACTCAACTTGCATTACCAAAAAAGAAACATAAAAATAGCACAATTTAGCTGTAACTCAAAAACACCCAAACTTGGGAAAACACACACGACAAGGACTCCCACTACACCCCATTAATTTAATATATATATGTATATATATACTTTTTTTTTTTTTCCCTAATTGTTAAGAAAGAAAATTAAATCTATAACTCAAAAACACCCAAACTTGGGGAAAAGAAAACCTAGACCAAAGAAAAACTAAATCCACTACGGGATACAAAAATACCAAAGAAAAATTACTACAAAAATAACAACTGGTTCGACTGCCATAATATAAGATAAACAAAATTATAACATATTATACATATAACCTATATACACCTAAATATACAGAAAATACACCTACAAATACAATAAAACTACCTACACTAAACTGTCCCTTCACCCACACCACCCGCCCTCCTGTACATGGGTCAGAGTCCATACAGTTCATAGTCCTCAATGTCCAGTCCATAACTGACCCATGCCAGGTCCACCAAAAGAAACAACCACCACCACCCACAAATACACCCTCCCAACCTAGAACTCCTCCCAACCAACTTTATCATTATCAGCATTACAATATACATAAACAAACAATACAACCCACTTTAGGCCCAAGTTCGGTGCCTGTAAGCCCTTCATAACCTTAACATCTGAAAACAAAACAAAAAGCTATGGTGCACATGCATTAGCCCACCACCAGGAAGAAGGATGGCAATCCTGATACATACAAAATTTATATTCTTTCCCTAACTGCACCCTACCTCTCTCCCTACCATTATCCCTAAAAATAAACTGACCCTACTATCACCCTAACCCTGTCCCTGCATCACTGTCCCTAACCAAATCAAGGGTACTCTACCCAAAAGGTCTAATACCTAGGGCACATCAAAAGAAAACCCTCTCCATAGGAGAGAAGCCCTACTGGTACCAAGACTGCCATACTCCAAAGACCTGATCTTCCCGAGGTCACCAGTGATGTTCCTACAGACCTCCACCTCGGAGAGGACTTTCCGCTGTGTAGACACTAAACACCGTGCATTCCACGTGTAGTACCTAACCACTAAGCTGACTAAGAATAAAGTGCCCAGATCTCGGCCACCCAGGGTCCTGAATGCCCCATAAGCCCACTCCGGATAGGTAAGGCCGGCAAGTTGACTCCAGCCGATGGAAGCGCCCACCCGGTTGTAGACCCCTATATTAAAGGGACAATGAAGCAGGAAATGGTCCATGCTTTCCAGCGTGTCCCCGCACTCTTCTCGGGGACACCCCCGGTCATCAGATCTCCTGCACTTCAAATTGTCCCTCACATATAGCTTCCCCTGAAAGCAGCGCCAGGCCAAGTCCCAAAACTTCTGGGGGATCCTTTTCATGTTTAAAAGAAACAACCCCACCCTCAGATCCTGACCTGGGCAGTCCCTGAGCGCCAGAGGCTTCTGGAAGTGGGTCAACAGAACCAGTTTGTCAAGGAACTGCCTTGACTGGGTCCTGATCTCCCACACTCCCAGACCCTACCGACGTATCGCCTTCAGAGTCGGGGTAGTGTAAGCCGGAAGATATCCATGGGGCGTACGGAGGTCCTTCATTTGCCCTCCTGTCTCCCATTCCTGGAAGAAAGGCCGAAACCACTCCCTGCAGGAGAGTACCTACGGAGGAGCCCTCTCTGACCAGAGGTTTGAGATGTTAGCTTTCAAGAAGGTGTTCGTTAAGACCACCACGAGGTTTACCATAGATAAACCCCCTAGTCTCCGCGTGCGGTACGTAACCTCCCTCTTGACTAGGTTCATCCTGTTCCCCCATAACAGTTGGAAAAACAGGCTGTAGATCCTAGTGTAGTAAGCCTCTGGCAAGATACATACACTGCCCAGATAGATAAACAAGGGGAGCAGGTACGATTTGATCAGGTGTACCCTTTCCCTGCGGGTCATAGACCAACCCTTCCACTGTTTCACCTTCTGAGTGGCATCCTGGAGCTTACCATCCCAGTTTTTGGTGGGATAATCATCCTGGCCGAATGTGATGCCCAGAAATTTTGCTGACTGTTGGAGCCCTGGAAGGGTGTCCGGGAGATCAAACGTGGGATCTCCCCCTCCCAGCCAAAGACTTTCACACTTATCCCGGTTGATCTTAGACCTGGATGCCTCCGAGTAGCGGTCCACCTCCGACATCACCACATCGACCTCCCCCTCGAGGACACGAAAATGGTGACATCATCAGCATACGCCACTACTCTCTGGGCAACATCCAGCTCCGCCAGACTCATCCCGACTCCCGCCAACGGCCCACAATCTACCCTCCGGACGAAGGGGTCGATTGCGAACACTTATAAAAGCGGGCTCAAAGGACAACCCTGACGGACTCTGGACCCCACCTCAAAAGAGCGGCCAGACCACCCGTTCACCAGCGGGAAACTCTCTGCCCCTGTATACAAGATCTTAAGCCAATTAACAAAAGTACTCGGTAAGCCATATCTCAGGAGGACGGACCAGAGGTACTCGTGGTTCACCCGATCAAATGCTTTGGCCTGATCCAGGGACAGCAAGTACCCCTTCCAGAGACCCGCACTACTCCGCTCCACTGCCTCCCTGACACTAAGGACCGCACTTAAGGTGCTTCGGCCTGGAACAGAGCAGTGCTGGGCCCCCGAAAGGAGCCTGGGAGCAAACTTCACCAGCCGATTAAACAGTATCTTGGCCAGAAGTTTCCTGTCCGTATTGAGAAGAGCTATGGGCCTCCAATTCTCAATACGGCTGGGATCTTTACCCTTTGAGAGAAGAATCAGGGCTGACCTCCTCAGTGACTTCGGCAGAGTGCCCGAGGAGAGACACTCATTGAATACCTCAGTCAAGAGGGGAGCTAAAGACTCCTTAAAGGTCCTGTACCACTCGGATGTTAAGCCATCCGGACCTGGCGACTTCTTGGGGGCAAGCCCCTCGATCGCCAGTCTCACTTCCTCTTCCCTGATTTCTTCTGCCAAAACGCCAAGAGAGGGGTCTACCCCTGGCTCAGGAATGGTTTCAGCCAGGAAAGCCGACATCCTGTCTCGATCTAGATCCTTCCTTCCCAAGAGGTGTGAGTAGAATGATCTGACGACCTCCAGGATCCCTGATCTGGACCGATTCAGAGATCCTGTACTATCGATCAGTCCTGAAATGACTTTACTACTCACTGACATCTTACAGTTTCTGTAAGAGTCGGGCGAGCGGTATTTCCCGAAATCCCTCTCAAAAACCAAAGATGCGTGCCTATCGTACTGACACCTCATCAGCAAGGATTTCACTCTGGAGATATCCTCCCGGCTACCTCCAGTCGAGACGAGAAGCTCGAGTTTCCTCCTCAGTCCCTGCTACAGACGATACCTGTTCAGGGACCTGAGGCTCGAGAGCTGGCGGAAGAACCCCGCAACCCTCTTCTTGAATATCTCCCACCACTCTGACTTACTACTACAAAGGTCCAGTAAAGGTACCTGACTCTGAAGAAAATCCTCAAAGGACTGTCTTACCTCCGCTTCCTCCAGGAGGGACGATTTCAGCTTCCAATAACCTTTACCCATCCGGGGGGTCTCTGAAACATTCAAGGAAAAAGAAATCATACAGTGATCGGAGAACTCCACCTCAACCACGGACACTGCGGAAGAGACAGCTTCCTCCTTCAAATAAAACCTGTCTATTCTAGACCTGCAGCTACCTCGATGATATGTGAAACCCACGTGGCCTGAGGGGCTCCGGATGTGGGCATCCTCTAGGCGAGCTTCCCTAACTATACTATTGAGAGCTATGCTATCGTAAGCCAGCGGACCATTGGAACCTCTCCTATCTTGGGATCTCGTGACAGTATTGAAATCCCCTCCAAAGATCACCTGTCGGCTTGTAAAAAGAAAGGGCTTAATCCTCATAAAGAGATCTTTGCGGCCCCACTTGGTTTGTGGGGCGTAGATGTTAATAAGCCGGAGCTCTTGCCCCTTCATGAGGACATCTAAGATCAGGCACCTCCCCATTTCTAACTCAATAACCCGTCTGCATTCAACAGGAGCGGTAAAAAGGACCGCCACCCCACTATACGACTCAGCCGCAAGAGACCAGTGGGAGGGGCCACGCCTCCACTCTCTCCTGGCTTTTACCAGGGAGGCTAGATCTGACAACCTGGTCTCCTGTAAAAGGAAAATGTCGGCATCAACACGGCCGAGAAAATCAAAGGCTGCGAATCTAGCCGTATCAGACTTTATTCTGGCACAGTTAATAGATGCCAGCGTCAATGGGGTGAGTGCCGCCATCATGGGTGATCGAGTTAGACGACCCTAACACCCTCATTTCTGCTTTTTCTTCACCCCCTCATCCCCAGACGAGGAGGCTTCCTTCTCTTTGGACCGTTTTTTTTAATTCTGACAGGTCCATTTTTGAATCCCCATCTCCACCTGGCTCCGGTTTGGCCCCATCCCCTGAGGAAATTGCCCCATCAGGACAGGGCCCAGTTCCCCCTGGAGGCTTCCCCACTTCAGACACCCCATCCTCGACCCCCTCCTCCAAGGAAGGGGAGGAGATGTCTTCAAGGACAGAGTACCGATTAGACAGATCAATCAGAGGGGGGGGGGCAGGTAAGCTTCCGCTTGGGACCTGGTCCGTAGCACGGGGACTAGAGGGCTCCGACCTCTTCTTTCCCCTTTTATTTCCCTTCTTTTTTGGCCGCTCTTCACCCTCCTCATCCACACTTTCATAGTGGGAGGAATCGGAAAGATCGGCCTTGCTGCCCTCTTCTCTACAGATTCTCCTCATTTCCTCATCCAGCACATTCTCCTCCAGGGCCTCAGCAGTTTCAGGACTAACCTCTGGAGCAGGGTCAGAAGCTACCCCTGCCACATGGGAACTCTCCAGTTCCCTGCTCCTTCTGCGATTAGCCTCCCGCCTCAGCTTGGCGGGACTTTTCCTCTTCACTGACCCTGTTGCACCTTCACCCGCACTAGTGCCCTCCCCAGATGAAGCAACATTACTGCTGTCTCCAGCCAAGGTTAGCATCACACGGGCAAAGGCGCTAGGACAACGGCTGAAAGGGTGTCCTAAGACACCACACAGATGACACCGGATCTGCCTACAGGATGCGGCAAGATGACCTACCCCACCGCACAGTGCACAGACCTGCACGGTACAGGCTGCGCTAAAGTGGGTGGGGCTGCTGCACCTGTGACAGACCTTGGGCTGCCCCTGGTAGAAAACTTGGATTCTGTCTCTCCCAAGAAAAGCAGCTGATGGGATGTGGGCAACAGTGCTCCCCGAACGCTTCAGTTTCACGGAAAACGTCCAGGCCCCAGACCAGATCCCATGTTCATCATAGTTCTTTTTTGGCATGTCCGTCACATCCCCATATCGGCTGAGCCAGGTCATGATGTCATAGCAAGATAGTGACTCGTTACGTGTCAAAACGGTCACTTTCTTGACCAAATTCTGACGGGATATCGCCTTTACGGCGAAATCCCGCCAGCCGGGCTCACTCTTCACCACCTCATAGTTCGACCAGAAAAGTTCCAAACCCTCTGGCCGAGCGAAGCTGATGTCAAACTCGGAAGTACCGTAGGGGTGGATAAGGGCAAAGATGTCACTTGCCCTGAATTCCATCCGGAGGAGGAGCTCAACCACCTTACCCCGAGGGGGACATGCATCTTCGCCCCTCCACACTAAACGGACCACATTCCTACAGCCACTTTCCTGCCCGGATGTGGGGAGGGACCAGACCACCTCCCCATTTTGTTCTCGGAAGGCGCCTAAGCCATGTCTTTCTATCCAAAAAGACAGGTCAACCTCACCCCTCCCCTCTACATGGATTGACCTGTCTCCCCTACGTAGAGCCTCCAGGAGGCGCTGTTGCAAGTGACCCCCAGAGCCAGATGGAGATGGGGATCCCCCGGCAGTGACGCTGGCATAGCTTCTGGGAGAAGCAGCCACTACCGGGGGGGCAGTCGAACCAGAAACAAAACCAGGACCATTATTCTTGACAGAAACATCAGCCATAACACCTCTCTC
The DNA here is from genome assembly GCF_029499605.1 of Hyla sarda. Classification (NCBI taxonomy): domain Eukaryota; kingdom Metazoa; phylum Chordata; class Amphibia; order Anura; family Hylidae; genus Hyla; species Hyla sarda. The sequence goes on along the minus strand of NW_026609629.1, from coordinate 190,653 downwards.
TCCCATTCCACTACCGCTCCTCACCTGCATTTCACTAGCACCCCTCTCTTGCACCCCACTTGCACCCCTCTCTTGCACCCCACTTGCACCCCTCTCCTGCACTCCACTTGCACTCCTCTCTTGCACCCCTCTTGCACCCCTCTCTTGTACCCATTCTGCACATTACCATTTTTGCTTTCACTTTCACTCTGGCCTACACTCTCCCTTGGTGTGTTACAGACTGGGCTGGCTGGGTCTTTTGCATGTTTAATGGCTGCCGGTTTCAGAATTGGCGCTGCATAGTTTTTTCTTCCCGTCTCTTGGGGTGCAGACACAGGCTCCGCCTCTGACATAGGTGGCCGCACCCCCTCGCAAAATGACTGTCCCTCCGGACTCACTCCCGCTATGCCTGCTACAGCCGACGCACAGGGAACCTCCCCCTTTACAGCGGAGTGCCCCCTGGCGCCAGAACCGGTACCAACCACGTCACCTAGGGGACCGCCCCCTGAACCAACAAGGTCCGGTGTCCGGACACTCCCCCCCCCCCTCACAGGAGAGTGCCCTGCAGTGCCAGGACCAGTACCGCCCACTTCAACCGAACGGGTGAATCTGCCGCCATTTTCTGGTGACTGGACACCCTCCCCCCTCACAGGAGGGTGCCCTTTTTTTTCTATAGCACCCACGGCCATTTTGGGTGCACTACTGTATCCCCCATGCTGGCCCCGCTCCACTAGAGAAACGGGGTCTGGCAGGTTGGGGGACCCAGCACCCTGAACCGACTTTTCAGCCGACCCAGACTGCTAGAAGGGAGAGAAGACAAACTTCACTTGTCCCTCAGTTTTCTTTCTTTTCTTGCCCTTTTTTTTTATTCCTCCTCTTCTCTTCTGGGCCCAAATCGTCTCCAAAAGAAAAATTTTCTAGACGGGTGGGTGACTCCTGCATTACAATCGCTCGCAGGAGACCCCCATCTGCCAAGCCGCTGCCTTCACCGCAGTCACTGCCATCATCATCCTCACTGGAGAGAGGTAAGGCCACCTGAGCCGGGTTTATATAGTCTGCACTCAGGGTAAGTGGGGGGTCAGGGGTAGCAATGGTGGCACATACCGAAACAGTGTCCATATCCCCCTCACTCACATTGCCCTCCTCACCTCCTTCACCTTCCTCCATCTCCTCCTCCTCACTGCGACAATCCTCATCTTGCTGACTTTCACAACCTCTGGAGGCCCTCATGCTGGAGAACCTCTCCTCATGAATTAGCTTCTCACCAAGAAACCCAGCACCCTCCACAATGTCCGATCTCCTCCTCACAAGCTCCTCCACAATGTCCGATCTCCTCCTCACAAGCTCCTCCACAATGTCCGATCTCCTCCTCACAAGCTCCTCCACAATGTCCGATCTCCTCCTCACAAGCTCCTCCACAATGTCCGATCTCCTCCTCACAAGCTCCTCCACAATGTCCGATCTCCTCCTCACAAGCTCCTCCACAATGTCCGATCTCCTCCTCACAATCTCCTCCACAATGTCCCATCTCCTCCTCACAAGCTCCTCCACAATGTCCGATCTCCTCCTCCCAAGCTCCTCCACAATGTCCCATCTCCTCCTCACAAGCTCCTCCACAATGTCCCATCTCCTCCTCACAAGCTCCTCCACAATGTCCCATCTCCTCCTCACAAGCTCCTCCACAATGTCCCATCTCCTCCTCACAAGCTCCTCCACAATGTCCGATCTCCTCCTCACAAGCTCCTCCACAATGTCCGATCTCCTCCTCACAAGCTCCTCCACAATGTCCGATCTCCTCCTCACAAGCTCCTCCACCTCTTTCCTCAGAGATCTCACCTTGGTGTTGAATGCTGATCTCTTTGCCTTAGGTGCCTGATCCGCTTGATAGATGGCAAACTTTAGATCTTCTCTAAGGCCACGAAGCTGCTTTTCAAGCTGTTCATATTCAGCCATCTTCGCATGGATTCTCGATCCAAAGGTCGCCAGTGATTCTCTGTTCCCCTTTACCCCCCATTGCTGGGGTTGTGAGGGTCCAGACACAGCTGCCTTCACTGCACTCCTCTGCCTGGAAGAGCTTCTTTTCCTTGCAGGGCTTTTGCTGGAGGCTTTGCAGATCCCAGCTGAGGACGGGGGAGGGGGCACCACATTACTGTGAGCCCTGGTTGTTCTCCTAATTCCGTCCTGATTATTGGCCGTGGCATTTTCCTTGGCACCCCCCGCCGGCCGGGTACGGGGAGTGCAAGATGAAGCTCCAGATCCCCTGGGCTCCATAGCAGGAGAACCTACCCAGGTGTATGCCACACACCTGGGGAGGGGCGGATGGAAATCACTGCTTCTGTGGAAGTCTCAGGAGCTCAGCAGAACACAACCTCTCTCCAGAGCTGTACTCACTATTCTTCTGGTGAGATCACTGTGTACATACATTACATTACTTATCCTGTACTGATCCTGAGTTATATCCTGTATTATACTCCAGAGCTGTACTCACTATTCTGCTGGTGAGGTCACTGTGTACATACATTACATTACTTATCCTGTACTGATCCTGAGTTATATCCTGTATTATACCCCAGAGCTGTACTCACTATTCTGCTGGTGAGGTCACTGTGTACATACATTACATTACTTATCCTGTACTGATCCTGAGTTATATCCTGTAAATCTTTTATTAGAAAAATATAAATCATAACAAAACATAAACCAGCACAACTTGGCCATAACGGAAAACAACAACATGAAATAACATAAACCCAAACTTTACATTCAAATAAAAGAACAAAAATCCTGCCTAACCGGCCAGCCCAGCTTTCCTACTAGGACTAGAAATATTATAATTACACCCTTCATAGCCAAACAACACACTCATAAGAAACATAAAAATAGCACTATTTCGCTTTAACTCAAAACACCCAAACTCGGGAAAAATCATACATAGAAAACACAACAAGCACTCACACTGCACACCATGTTTTTTTTTTTTTTATAATAATATTAATAATAATAATAATAATAATAATAACACTATACCACACTCACACATGCACACATATATATCCATATATTAACTACATTTAACCAAGAAACCAAAAATAAATAAATAAATAAATTAAATTCAACTCAAAATACCCAAACTCAGGAAAATATCTCAGAAAACACAATACACACATGCTTACACACATCTTTACTACATACTACATATATAAACCAAAGAAAATAAATCAACAACGGGATACTAAAGAAACATTACTACAAAAACAAAACTGGTTCGACTGCCATGTCTATCTCTACTATAAATACTATATACTTAAAAAACATACATTATACATACTATATACATAACTAACTATATACACTACTATGTACAATACTATACACAAACTATATACACCTATAAATAAATAGAAAACACACCTACAAATATAAAAGAACATTCTACACTAAACTGACCCTTCACCCACACCACCCGCCCTCCTGTACATGGGTCAGAGTTTTTTCCATACAGTTCATAGTCCTCAATGTCCAGTCCACAACTGACCCATGCCAGGTCCACCAAAAGAAAAGACCACCACCACCCACAAATACACCCTCCCAACCTAGAACTCCTCCCAACCAACTTAACCATAACCAGCTTTAACATACATAAGCAAACAATACAACCCACTTTAGGCCCAAGTTCGGTGCCTGTAAGCCCTTCATAACCATAGCATCTGAAAACAAAACAAAAAGCTATGGTGCACATGCATTAGCCCACCACCAGGAAGAAGGATGGCAATCCTGATACATACAAAATGTATATTCTTTCCCTAACTGCACCCTACCTCTCACCCTACCATTATCCCTAAAGATAAACTGACCCTACTATCACCCTAACCCTGTCCCTGCATCACTGTCCCTAACAAAAACAAGGGTACTCTACCCAAAAGGTCTAGCTAGTACCTAGGGCACATCAAAAGAAAACCCTCTCCATAGGAGAGAAGCCCTACTGGTACCAAGACTGCCATACTCCAAAGACCTGATCTTCCCGAGGTCACCAGTGATGTTCCTACAGACCTCCACCTCGGAGAGGACTTTGCGCTGATTAGACACTAAACACCGTGCATTCCACGTGTAGTACCTAACCACTAAGCTGACTAAAAACAAAGTGCCCCGATCTCGGCCACCCAGGTTCCTGAATGCCCCATAAGCCCACTCTGGATAGGTAAGGCCGGCAAGTTGACTCCAGCAGATGGAAGCGCCCACCCGGTTGTAGACCCTTATATTAAAGGGACAATGAAGCAGGAAATGGTCCATGCTTTCTAGCATGTCCCCGCACTCTTCTCGGGGACATCCCCGGTCATCAGATCTCCTGCACTTCAAATTGTCCCTCACATATAACTTCCCCTGAAAGCAGCGCCAGGCCAAGTCCCAAAACTTCTGAGGGATCCTTTTCATATTTAAGAGATACAACCCCACCCTCAGATCCCGACCTGGGCAGTCCCTGAGCGCCAGAGGCTTCTGGAAGTGGGTCAACAGAACCCGTTTGTCAAGGAACTGCCTTGACTGGGTCCTGATCTCCCACACTCCCAGACCCCACCGACGTATCGCCTTCAGAGTCGGGGTAGAATAAGCCGGAAGATGCCCATGGGGCGTACGGAGGTCCTTCACTTGCCCTCCTGTCTCCCATTCCTGGAAGAAAGGCCGAAACCATTCCCTGCAGGAGAGTACCCACGGAGGAGCCCTCTCTGACCAGAGGTTTGAGATGTTGGCTTTCAAGAAGGTGTTTGTTAAGAACACCACAGGGTTTACCATAGATAAACCCCCTAGTCTCCTCGTGCGGTACGTGACCTCCCTCTTGACTAGGTTCATCCTGTTCCCCCATAACAGTTGGAAAAACAGGCTGTAGACCCTAGTGTAGTAAGCCTCTGGCAAGATACATACACTGCCCAGATAGATAAACAAGGGGAGCAGGTACGATTTGATCAGGTGTACCCTTTCCCTGAGGGTCATAGACCAACCCTTCCACTGATCCACCCTATGAGTGGCATCCTGTAGCTTACCGTCCCAGTTTTTGGTGGGATAATCATCCTGGCCGAATGTGATGCCCAGAATTTTTGCTGAGTCTTGGGGCCCTGGGAGGGTGTCCGGGAGATCAAAAGTGGGATCTCCCCCTCCCAGCCAGAGACTTTCACACTTATCCCGGTTGATCTTAGACCCGGATGCCTCCGAGTAGCGGTCCACCTCCGACATCACCACATCGACCTCCTCTCTCGAGGACACGAAAATGGTGACATCATCAGCGTACGCCACCACTCTCTGGGCGACATCCAGCTCCGCCAGACTCATCCCGACTCCCGCCAACGGCCCACAATCTACCCTCCGGACGAAGGGATCGATTGCGAACACGTATAAAAGCGGGCTCAAAGGACAACCCTGACGGACTCCAGACCCCACCTCAAAAGAGCGGCCAGACCAACCGTTCACCAGCGGGAAACTCTCTGCCCCTGCATATAAGGTCTTAAGCCAATTAATAAAAGCACACGGTAAGCCATATCTCAGGAGGACGGACCAGAGGTACTCGTGGTTCACCCGATCAAATGCTTTGGCCTGATCCAGGGACAGCAAGTACCCCTTCCAGAGACCTGCACTACTCCGCTCCACTGCCTCCCGGACACCGAGAACAGCACTTAATGTGCTTCGGCCTGGAACAGAGCAGTGCTGGGCCCCCGAAAGGAGCCGGGGTGCAAACTTCACCAGCCGATTAAACAGTATCTTGGCCAGAAGCTTCCTGTCCGTATTGAGAAGAGCTATGGGCCTCCAATTCTCAATACGGCTGGGATCTTTACCCTTTGAGAGAAGAATCAGGGCTGACCTCCTCATTGACTTCGGCAGAGTGCCCGAGGAGAGACACTCATTGAATACCTCAGTCAAGAGGGGAGCTAAAGACTCCTTAAAGGTCTTGTACCACTCGGATGTTAAGCCATCCGGACCTGGTGACTTCTTGGGGGCAAGCCCCTCAATCGCCAGTCTCACTTCCTCTTCCCTGATTTTTTCTGCCAAAACATCAAGAGAGGGGTCTACCCCTGGCTCAGGAATGGTTTCAGCCAGGAAAGCCGACATCCTGTCTCGATCTAGATCCTTCCTTCCCAAGAGGTGTGAGTAGAAGGATCTGACGACCTCCAAGATCCCTGATCTGGACCGATTCAGAGATCCCGTACTATCAATCAGTCCTGAAATGACTTTACTACTCACTGACATCTTACAGTTTCTGTAAGGGTCGGGCGAGCGGTACTTCCCGAAATCCCTCTCAAAAACCAAAGATGCGTGCCTATCGTACTGACACCTCATCAGCAAGGACTTCACTCTGGAGATATCCTCCCGGCTACCTCCAGTCGAGACGAGAAGCTCGAGTTTCCTCCTCAGTCCCTGATACAGGCGATACCTATTCAGGGACCTGAGGCTCGAGAGCTGGCGGAAGAACCCCGCAACCCGCTTCTTGAACATCTCCCACCACTCTGACTTACTACTACATAGGCCCAGTAAAGGTACCTGACTCTGAAGAAAATCCTCAAAGGACTGTCTTACCTCCGCTTCCTCCAGGAGGGCCGAATTCAGCTTCCAATAACCTTTACCCATCCGAGGGGTCTCTGAAACATTCAAGAAAAACAAAATCATACAGTGATCGGAGAACTCCACCTCAACCACGGACACTGCGGAAGAGACAGCTTCCTCCTTCAAATAAAACCTGTCTATTCTAGACCTGCAGCTACCTCGATGATAGGTGAAACCCGCGTGGCCTGAGGGGCTCCGGATGTGGGCGTCCTCTAGGCGAGCTTCCCTAACTATACTATTGAGAGCTATGCTATCATAAGCCAACCGATCATTGGAGCCTCTCCTATCTTGGGATCTCGTGACAGTATTGAAATCCCCTCCAAAGATCACCTGTCGGCTTGTAAAAAGAAAGGGTTTAATCCTCATAAAGAGATCTTTTCGTCCCCACTTGGTTTGTGGGGCGTAGATGTTAATGAGCCGGAGCTCCTGTCCCTTCATGAGGACATCTAAGATCAGGCACCTCCCCATTTCTAACTCAATAACCCGTCTGCATTCAACAGGAGCGGTAAAAAGGACCGCCACCCCACTATACGGCTCAGCCGCAAGAGACCAGTGGGAGGGGCCACGCCTCCACTCTCTCCTGGCTTTTACCAGAGAGGCAAGATCTGACAACCTGGTCTCCTGCAGATACAAAATATCGGCTTCAACACGGCCGAGAAAATCAAAGGCTGCGAATCTAGCCGTATCAGACTTTATGCTGGCACAGTTAATAGATGCCAGCGTCAATGGGGTGAGTGCCGCCATCATGGGTGATTGAGTTAGATGGCCCTAACCCCCTCATTTCTGTTTTTTCTTTACCCCCTCATCCCCGGAAGAGGAGGCTTCTTTCTCTTTAAACCTTTTTTTGGACTCAGACTGGTCCATTTTTAAATCGCCATCTCCGCCTGGCTCTGGTTTGGCCCCATCCCCTGAGGAAATTGCCCCATGTGGACAGGGCCCAGTTCCCCCTGGAGGCTCCCCCACTTCAGGCACCTCATCCTTGACCCCCCCCTCCATGGAGGGGGAGGAGATGTCTTCAAGGACAGAGTACCGGTTAGACAGATCAATCAGAGGGGGGGCAGGTAAGCTTCCGCTTGGGACCTGGTCCGTAGCACGGGGACTAGAGGGCTCCGACCTCTTCTTTCTCCCTTTACTGCCCTTCTTTTTTGGCCTCTCTTCACCCTCCTCATCCACACTTTCACAGTGGGAGGAATCGGAAAGATCGGCCTTGCTGCCCTCTTCTTTACAGATTCTCCCCATTTCCTCATCCAGCACATTCTCCTCCAGGGCCTCAGCAGTTTCAGGACTAACCTCTGGAGCAGGGCCAGAAGCTACCCCTGCCACATGGGAACTCTCCAGCTCCCTGCTCCTTCTCCGATTAGCCTCCCGCCTCAGCTTGGCGGGACTTTTCCTCTTCACTGACCCTGTTGCACCTTCACCCGCACTCGTGTCCTCCCCAGCTGAAGCAACATTACTGCTGTCTCCAGCCAAGGTGACCGTCGCACGGGCAAAGGCGCTAGGACAACGGCTGAAAGGGTGTCCTAAGACACCACACAGATGACACCTGATCTGCCTACAGGATGCGGCAAGATGACCTACCCCACCACACAGAGCACAGACCTGCACAGTACAGGCTGCGCTAAAGTGAGTGGGGCTGCCGCACCTGTGACAGACCTTGGGCTGCCCCTGGTAGAAAATTTGGATTCTGTCTCTCCCTAGAAAAGCAGCTGATGGGATGTGGGCAACAGTGCTCCCCGAACGCTTCAGTTTGACGGAAAACGTCCAGGCCCCAGACCAGATCCCATGTTCGTCATAGTTCTTTTTTGGCATGTCCGTCACATCCCCATATCGGCTGAGCCAGGTCATGATATCATAGCAAGATAGTGACTCGTTACGTGTCAAAACGGTCACTTTCTTGGTCAAATTCTGACGGGATATCGCCTTTACGGCAAAATCCCGCCAGCCGGGCTCGTTTTTCACCACCTCATAGTTCGACCAGAAGAGTTCAAGACCCTCCGGCCGAACAAAGCTGATGTCAAACTCAGAAGTAGCGTAGGGGTGGATCAGGGCAAAGATGTCACTTGCCCTGAATTCCATCCGGAGGAGGAGCTCAACCACCTTACCCCGTGGCGGACACACATCTTCGCCCCTCCACACTAAACGGACCACATTCCTACGGCCACTTTCCTGCCCGGATGTCGGGAGGGACCAGACCACCTCCCCATTATGTTCTCGGAATGCGCCTAAGCCATGTCTTTCTATCCAAAAAGACAGGTCAACCTCACCCCTCCCCTCTACATGGATTGACCTGTCTCCCCTACGTAGAGCCTCCAGTAGGCGCTGTTGCAAGTGACCACCAGAGCCAGACGGAGATGGGGATCCCCCTGATCCCCCGGCAGTGACGCTGGCATAGCTTCTGGGAGAAGCAGCCACTACCGGGGGGGCAGTCGAACCAGAACCTGATCCAGACCCCAGACCAGCACCCTTATTCTTAACAGAGGTGTCTGCCACCAATCCTCTCTCTGGCATTCCACTACCACCCCTCTCTTGCGCTCCACTACCACCCCTCTCTTGCGCTCCACTACCACTCCTTTCTTGCGCTCCACTACCACCCCTCTCTTGCGCTCCACTACCACCCCTCTCTTGCGCTCCACTACCACCCCTTTCTTGCGCTCCACTACCACCCCTCTCTTGCGCTCCACTACCACCCCTCTCTTGCGCTCCACTACCACCCCTCTCTTGCACTCCACTTGCACCCCTCTCTTGCACTCCACTTGCACCCCTCTCTTGCACTCCACTTGCACCCCTCTCTTGCACCCCACAAGTTCCCCCCTCATCCACACTGCTACCACAACTCCTCCCATGCACACTATAACTCACATTCTGCACATTACCATTTTTAGTCACATTTTTTCCCTCACTTTCACTCTTGCCTACACTGTCCCTTGATGTATTAGAGGCCGGGCTGGCTTGGTCTATAGCTCCGTGTACAAGGGTTGCTGGCTTAAGGATCAGCGCTGCACAGCTCCTCCGTTCAGTCTTCTGGGGCACGGACACAGGCTCCGCCCCCTCGCACGGCGCCATAGATTTTGGCGGGAGCTGTCCCACCGGATGCACTCCCGCCCCGCTTACTGCAGCTGACGGGCGCAGAACCTCCCCCTTCACAGGGGAGAGTCCCGACGCGCCAGAACTGGTACCAACTGAGTAACCTAGGGGACCGCCCCCTGAACCAACAAGGTCCGGCACCCGGACACTCCCCCCCCTCACAGGGGAGTGCCCCGCAGTGCCAGGACCTATACTGCCAGCTTCAATCGGGGGACCGCCCCCCAAATTGGTAAATCTGCCGCTATTTTCTGGTGCCTGGACACCCTCCCCCCTCACAGGAGGGTGCCCTTTTTTTTCTATAGCACCCGCGGCCATTTTGGGTGCACTACTGTATCCCCCATGCTGGCCCCGCTCCACTACAGAAACGGGTCTGGCAGATTGGGGGACCCAGCACCCTGAACCGACTTTTCAGCCGACCCAGGCTGCTGGAAGGGAGCAAAGACAAACTTCACTGCCTGTGTCTTCTTCCTCTTCTTGCCCTTCGCTTTTTTCTTCTCCTCTGGGCCCAAGTCATCCCCGAAAGAAAAATTTTCTAGACGAGTGGGGGACTCCTGCATAACAATTGCCTGCAGGAGACCCCCATCTGCCAAGCCGCTGCAATCACTACAGTCACTGCCATCATCATCCTCCTCACTGGAGGGAGGTAAGGCCACCTGAGCCGGGTTTACATAGTCCTCTATGAGGGTAAGTGGGGGGTCTGGGGTAACAGTGGTGGTGGTGCAAACAGAACCCGTGTCCATATCCCCCTCACTCACATCCCCCTCCATCTCCTCCTCCTCCTCACTCTCATCTTGGTGACTTTCTTTTTCTGAACCTCTGGAGACCCCCTTTTTGGGGAACCTCTCTTCATTTAGAATCTTCTCACTGAAGAAGCCGGCTCCAGCCACAATGTCCGCTCTCAGCTGAACAATCTCCTCCACCTCTTTCTTTAGTGATCTCACCTTTGCAGTGAACGCTGCTCTCTTGCCCTTGGCTGCTGTATCTGCCTGGTAAGTTGTAAACTTTATGTCTTCTCTAAGACCACGAAGCTGTTTCCCAAGTTGCTCATATTGGGCCATCTTTGCCTGGATTCTTGAACCAAAAGTCTCCAGGGATTCCCTTGGCCCCTTGACCCCCCATTGCTGGGGTTCTGAGGAGCCTGAGGTAGAAGCCTTCACTCCACTCCTCTGCCTGGATGAGCTTCTTTTCCCAGAGGAACTTTTGCTGGAAGCCTTGCAGCTCCCAGCTGGGGATGGGGGAGGGGGCCCCACATGGCGATGGGCCCTGGTGGATCGTCTCACCCCATCCTGGCTGCTGGCCGTCACATTTTCCTTTGCACCCCCCGCCGGCCGGGTACGGGGAGTGCAAGATGAAGCCTCCTGGGGCTCCATAGCAGGAAAACCCTCTACCCAGGTATCTGCCACACACCTGGGGAGGGGCTGATGGAAATCACTGCTTCACTGGAAGAGTCTGGAAGTAACAGGAGCTCAGACACACCCAACCTCTCTCCAGAGCTGTACTCACTATTCTGCTGGTGAGGTCACTGTGTACATACATTACTTATCCTGTACTGATCCTGAGTTATATCCTGTATTATACTCCAGAGCTGCACTCACTATTCTGCTGGTGAGATCACTGTGTACATACATTACATTACTTATCCTGTACTGATCCTGAGTTATATCCTGTATTATACTCCTGAGCTGTACTCACTATTCTGCTGGTGAGGTCACTGTGTACATACATTACATTACTTATCCTGTACTGATCCTGAGTTATATCCTGTATTATACTCCAGAGCTGTACTCACTATTCTGCTGGTGAGGTCACTGTGTACATACATTACATTGCTTATCCTGTACTGATCCTGAGTTATATCCTGTATTATACCCCAGAGCTGTACTCACTATTCTGCTGGTGAGGTCACTGTGTACATACATTACATTACTTATCCTGTACTGATCCTGAGTTATATCCTGTATTATACTCCAGAGCTGTACTCACTATTCTGCTGGTGAGGTCACTATGTACATACATTACTTATCCTGTACTGATCCTGAGTTATATCCTGTAGATCTTTTATTAAAATTTCAAACATAACAATAAAAAATTACAAAACATAAACATACCATATCCGACAGAACATATCAATATAGCGAATCATAAAACCAAACACCATAGCATAAAATACAACACCGGTCCACCCCACACTCATTCCTGCACACAAACAAATCTATACAATATTTACAAAAGACATATTCCTATAATACCCATTATACCCATACCATACTAATAAACTATATACACTAATATACACTAATACTAAATGTGAATTTCCTGGCCCAGTTGCAATACCAAAAACCCAATACCAGTAATATACCAAAAAGAATAACAACAACAATAATAATATATACAAAATAATAAAAACCAACACAAACAAAATAACACCACTTTTTTTTTTTTTTGGCCCTGAGCTGGTCCCGCATCCCATGCCCCCAGTACATGTTACCAGACGTCCATGAACCAGTCCAGGATTTTCTGTATATATAAAAGTCCCATACAAACCCCCTCCCCCCTTTTTAACCCACCACCCAACCTAAACTAAACCCAATCCCCAGGTGGCATCACACAATATATACAATATATACATTACATAAAATATACACAGACTAACAATATATACAATACATAAGTATACAAATAGACTACAACAATAAATACAATAACAAATACATATAACACTATAAGCCAAACAACAAACCCCTAAAGCTCAAGTTCAGCGCCTGCAAGCCCTATATTACCATAAACCAACTGCTCAAAACAAAAAGACTAATGTGCCAGCATCAGCCCACCACCAGGGGGAGACAACAGGCTAAGGCACTTTAAAGGCAGAGCCCCTCCATAGACGAGAGGCCCTGCCAGCACCCAGCCTCTCGTACTCCAGAGAACGCACCTTCACCAGGTCACCGAGAATGTTCCTAACCACCACATCCACAGGGAGGATTTTACGCTGCGTCGACACTAAACACCGTGCCTTCCACGTGTAGTACCTAACCACTGAGCTGACTAGGAATAAAGTGCACCGGTCCCAGCCTCCAAGGTTTCTGAATGCCCCATAGGCCCATTCCGCATAGGAGAGACTGGCCAGCCGAGGCCAACCAATGGAAGCGCCCACCCTGGTGTAAACCTCTGTGTTAAAGGGACAATGAAGCAGAAAATGCTCCATGCTTTCCAGCATGCCTCCACACTCTTCGCGGGGACATCCCCGGTCATCAGAGCTCCTGCACTTCAGATTGTCCCTCACACACAGTTTCCCATGGAAGCAGCGCCAAGTCAAGTCCCAAAACTTCAAGGGGATCCTGATAGAATTCAAAAGCTCTAAACCCACCTCCAGATCCAGACTTGGGCAGTCCTTGAGCGCCAATGGCCTCTGGAAATGATAAGACAGGACCCTCTTGTCAAGGAATTTCCTCGACAGAGTCCTAATCTCCCCCATCCCCAGACCCCACCGACGAATAACCTTCAGAACCGGGGTAGCGTAAGTCGGGAGATACCCGTGTGGTGTGCGAAGATCCTTCACTTGCCCTCCTGTCTCCCATTCCTGGAAGAAAGGCCAAAACCATCCCCTACAGGAGGATACCCACGGAGGAGCCCTCTCTGACCAGAGGTGTGCTATATTGGTCTTAAGAAAGGTATTCACTAGGAACACCACAGGGTTGACCATACACAACCCCCCTAGTCTCCTTGTACGGTAAGTAACCTCCCTCTTCACTAGGTTCAGTCTGTTCCCCCATAACATTTGGAAGAACACACTGTAGACCCGGGTCCAAAGAGGTTCTGGCAACATGCATACACTGCCCAGGTATATCAGTAAAGGGAGCAGGAATGTTTTGATCAGGTTAACCCTTTCCCGGAGGGTCAAAGACCAACCCTTCCACTGATCCACCTTCTGAGCGGCGATCTTAAGCCTGCTGTCCCAGTTTTGTTTGGGGTAATCCCCTTGGCCAAATTCGATGCCGAGAACTTTTGCAGATTCCTGGGGCTCTGGAAGGGCGTCCGGGAGATCAAAATTAGGATCTCCCCCTCCCAGCCAGAGACTCTCGCACTTATCCCGGTTGATCTTGGACCCGGATGCCTCCGAGTAGCGGTCCACCTCTGACATCACCCATTGGCCTTCCTCTTGTGAGGAGACAAACACGGTGACATCATCAGCATACGCTACCGCCCTCGGAGCCAAATCCGGCACCGCCAGGTCCATTCTCACCCCCGCCAACGGTCCACAATCAATCCTCCTAAGGAAAGGATCAATTGCAAACACGTACAGCAACGGGCTCAAAGGACAACCCTGACGGACACCAGACCCAACCTCAAAAGAGCGGCCAATCCAACCATTCACAAGCGGGAAACTCTCTGCCCCTGCGTACAAGGTCTTAAGCCAATCAACAAACCCCCCCCCCGGCAGGCCATATCTCAGAAGAACAGACCAGAGGTACTCATGGTTAACCCGATCAAACGCTTTTGCCTGATCCAAGGACAGCAAGTACCCCTTCCAGTGGCCAGCCCTACCCTGCTCCACAGCCTCTTGGACACTGAGCACAGCACTAAATGTACTGCGGCCTGGAACAGAGCAATGCTGAGCCCCCGAAAGGAGCCGGGGTGCAAACTCCACCAGCCGGTTAAACAGCACTTTTGCCAGAATCTTTCGGTCCACATTGAGAAGCGCTATGGGACGCCAATTCTCAATGTGGAACGGGTCTTTACCCTTTGACAGGATGATCAGCGCTGACCTCCTCATTGACTTTGGCAGAGTGCCCGAGGATAGACACTCATTAAATACCTCGGTCAACAGGGGAACCAAAGTGTCCTTAAAGGTCTTATAGAACTCAGATGTTAAGCCATCCGGACCGGGTGACTTCTTGAGGGCAAGCCCATCAATAGCCATCCTGACTTCCTCTTCCCGGATCATCTCTGTCAAAACGTCAAGAGAGGGGTCTACTCCTAGTTCAGGGATGGTTTCAGCCAAGAAAGCTAACACCTTATCCCGATCTAGATCCTTCCTTCCCAAGAGGTGCGAGTAAAAGGATCTGACGACCTCCAAGATCCCTGATCTGGACCTTTTCAAGGATCCCGTACTATCAATCAGTCCTGAGACTACCTTACTATTCACTGACATCTTGCAGTTTCTGTAAGGGTCGGGCGAGCGGTACTTCCCGTAATCCCTCTCAAAAACCAAAGATGCGTGCCTATCGTACTGACACCTCATCAGCAAGGATTTCACTCTGGAGATATCATCACGACTACCTCCAGTCGAGACAAGGTGCTCAAGTTTCTTCCTCAGGCCCTGGTACAAACGGTACCTGTTTAGGCTTCGGAGGCCTGAGAGCTGGCGGAAGAATCTCGCAACCCTTTCCTTGAAGATCTCCCACCACTCTGACTTACTGCTACAAAGGCCCAGCAATGGTACCTGGCTCTGAAGAAAATCCTCAAAGGACTGTCTTATCTCCGCTTCTTCCAAGAGAGACAAATTCAGCTTCCAATAGCCTCTGCCCATCCGGGGGGTCTCTGTAACATTCAGAGAAAACAAAATTAAACAATGATCGGAGAACTCCACCTCAACAACAGACACTGCTGAAGAGACGGCCTCCTCCTTTAAATAAAACCTATCTATCCTAGACCTACAACTACCCTTATGATAGGTGAATCCTGCGTGGCCTGGGGTGTGCCGGATGTGGACATCCACCAGGCGAGCCTCACTCGCTATGCTATTTAGGGCGACGCTATCATAAGTCAGCTTGTCTCTGGCACCTCCCCTGTCTTGGGGCCTCGTGACAGCATTAAAGTCCCCTCCAAAGACCACCTGCCGACTTGTAAAAAGATAGGGCTTGATCCTCATAAAGAGACACTTCCGGTCCCACTTAGACTGTGGGCTGTTGATGTTAATAAGGCGAAGTTCTTGTCCCTTCATGAGGACATCTAAGATCAGGCACCTCCCCATTTCTAACTCGATAACCCGTCGGCATTCTACCGCTGCGGTAAAAAGGACCGCCACTCCGCTATACGGCTCGGCCCCAAGAGACCAGTAGGAGGGCCCATTCCTCCACTCTCTTTTAGCCTTGTAGATAGATGACATATCTGTTAGCCTGGTCTCTTGCAAAAATAAAATATCAGCATTAATATGGGCAAAAAAATCATAGGCCGCAAATCGAGCCGTATCTGACTTTATGCTGGCAACATAAATAGATGTCAGAGTCAACGGAGAGGGTGCCGCCATCAAGGGTGATTGAGTTAGACAGCTTTCTTTTTCCCACCATCCTTCCCATCCACCCCACCACCCTCCTCATCAGATGATGGTTTACCCCTTTTTAGTGAGATGGATGTGTCCATTTTCCCTTTATTTACATTTTCCTCGTCCCCTGACTCTGAGCCAGTCCCCCCCCCTGATGACATAGGTTCCCCAGGGAGAGAGGACTCAGGGTCCCCTGTGGGCCCCACCGCAACATCCGGAACCTCACCCCCAGCCTCCTCCTCCGAAGAGGAAATGTCGCGGAGGGCTCGGAACCGGTTGGAGAGACCAATCAGAGGGGGGTCAGTTGTACCTTCCTTTGGCATCTGGCGGGTGGGAGAAGAATTGAAATCTCCCTTTTTCTTATTCCTCCGAGTACCCCGCTTTGTTTCTGCTCATCTCCCTCTGTCCTCATCCGCGCTCTCACCATGGGAGGACAGCGAGGAGACAGTATCCTCCTCTTTGTGGATCCTTCCAGTCTCCTCATCCAGTTCACTATCCCCCAGGGCCTCAGCAGTAACACTGGTCGCAGGGACAGGATCAGAAGCCACCTCAGCTGGCTGATGCTCCTGTGACTCCCGAATCTCCCTATCCCTTTGACGCTTCTTGAGACGCCTCAGTTGGGCAGGCGTCTTCTGCTTACTTTTCTTCCCTGGCCCCTGCACCCCTTCATCCCCGCCAGCCATCCCCCCAGCAGAGTTCACCTCATGGCTTACCCCCACTGGGGCAACAACCGCGTTGACAAAGGAACGAGGGCAGCGACTGAATGGGTGACCTAAGTCACCACACAGGTGACACCTAATCTCTGCACAAGATGCAGCGAGATGGCCTATTTCCCCACACAGAGTGCACTTCTGCACAGTGCAATTGGCACTAAAATGTGTGGGGTCACCACATCTGTGACAGAGCTTCGGCTGACCCTGGTAGAAGATCTGGATACGATCCCTTCCGAGGAAGGTCGCAGATGGTATATGGGTAACGGTGTTTCCTGAAAGCTTAAGCTTGACCATAAACGTCCAGGCCCCTGACCAGATGCCATATTCATCCCTGTTCTTTTTTGGGACCTCCACCACCTCTCCATACCGACCTAGCCACGTCATGATGTCAATACAAGAAAGCGATTCGTTACGGGTTAAAACGGTCACTTTCTTGACATTGTTTTGGCGAGACACTGCCTGAATGGCAAAGTCTCGCCAGCCGGGCTCATTCTTTACCAGCTCATAATTCGACCAGAAGAGCTCAAGCCCCTCTGGCCGAACAAAGCTGATATCGAACTCAGGGGTACCATAAGGATGTATCAAGGCGTAGATGTCAGCTGCCTTAAAGCCCAACTTCAGCAGAAGCTCAACAACTTTAAATCTTGGAGGACATGTATCACTGCCTCTCCACCTCAGCCGGACCACATTCCTTCGGAGACCACCTGGCCCGGCTGTTGGGAGGAACCACACAGTATCCCCCCCTCTTTCCTCTCGGAAGGCTGAAGGACCATGTCTTTCTATCCAAAAGGATAGATCAACCTCCCTACCCTCTACATTGATTGATCTCTCCCCTCTCCTTAAGGCCCCCAGGAGACGCTGCTGCAAATTGCCCCCCCCAGAGCCAGAAGACGAGGAAGGTGCCCCCCTCCCCCCAGCGGTGACATTTGCGTAGCTGCGTACCGGTGCTGCCACCGCTGGGGGTGCAACTGGACCAGGCCCTACATCCCCACCACTAATCTGTGCCCCTTCACCACCCTCCTCCACATAATCCATACTCACACCATTATTGCCTGTTTTAGCTGATGTGCCCCCCATACCTCCACCCGTGCTACAGCCCATACTACAATTCACTCCAACATTAACCTCCTCATTCATACTGGCTGGACTGGTGCGTTCTGGTGCAGATAGTGTACCATCAGCATCACTGGGTACCAGAGCTGGAGCCACCACCACAGGACAGGTCACCAGTCCTTTATACAAGGACCGGGAAGCCTGCCTAGCCTGTTTATTAGCGGCCCCAGCCCTGTTTTTACTGGTACCCTCCGCCTCATCAGTACTGGAGTTTTCTGCTCCTGGGCGCCGTTGTTCTGGATAAGCGGCGCCAATACAAAATAAAGGTTTTAGTCCAGTCTTTCTGGGAGGCGAAGACATCTTGGCCCCAGCAGCTCTTTCACGATGAAACCGCTGCTCCAAAGGAACAGCAGTGCCAACGCTCAGAGCCACCGGAGCTCCCGCAGCTGACTCTGGCACAAAGCCACCCCCCCCTCCCGTTAGGGAGCAGCCCAATGTGCCAGAGCCATCCATGCCAATCGCTGGGCAAATATCACTGTCCGACCTCACAGCCGATACATTGTCTGCTCCACCACTGTTACTACAAACAGCGATGGAGCTCACCGCCACACTAGACTCCATACTCTCCCCACTCTCCTGCACTGAGTCCACAGCAGAACTCAGGCTGGGCTGAGAAATGGGGTTCACACAGTGAGCTGACCCTGCGGCCAGTCCGGGGGGCTCAGGGAGGGGGGTATATACAAATGTTACCTGCTCCTGGAGCTTGGTCTTCTTTAGCTTCTTTTTCCTTCCCCCAGGTGCCTCCTCTGGTAACTCATCCCCAAACGTGAAGTCCTGGAGGCGACCTGGGGACTCCAGGAGCTGGATCTGGGCCATCAGCGCCCCTCCCTGGTAACTGGTGCTGCTCTCATCCCCCGAACCGCCAGAGCCACGGCCAGATGACATCGCCACTTGCCCTGCAGGGAGCCCACTGTATGGGGTCAGATGTTGCAGACCCCCGGGTAGATTTGGCTCAACATTATCGGCCTCCGCAGCGTCTCCTTCCTCCTCCACCCGTGGCTGAAGCCCCCTCAGCCGTCTCTGCTTCTCTCTCTCCATTGTATGAAAGCGGTCTTCATTTAAAAGTTTTTCCCTAAATGGCCCGCTGTTCTCTAAAATAAAAGTTCTCTTCTTCTCCAGTATCCTTATTTCATTTTTCAGCTGTTTAATCCGGGCTGACAGCTCAGCTTTCTGTCGTTTCGCCGCAGTTTCTATCAGGGCTTTTGCTTCCCGTACCTCCTCCTGGAGCCTATACAAGCTGCCCCTTGCTTCCTCATATCCACGGATGTGTTCTGCCACACGAGAGTTATGGGGGACTCCAGACTCCCGGGCCCTAGGCATCCCCCAATCCTCATCCACACATCCGTGGGCATTTAGCTTTGCTCCAGGAGGAGTATCACAGTCCACATTGTCAGGCCTTGTTGTCACAGTACCTGTGCTTCCGGAACTTGCACTTGTAGTCCCACAGCTTGCACGGCCAGCCTTGCGGCTGCTCTTTGTCTCTACGGGTTCAGGGGTGGCTGGAGATGCATCGCTGCACCTCCTGGCAGAGCGCCTCAACCCGGAGACCTCTGATGCACTTCCTGACGCTGGTCCCTCCACACCTGGTCGCTGGCTCCCCCTGCCCCCCGCGGACCTGATTCGGGGGGCAGGTGTTGGGGTTCTCCTCTCCTCGCTCATGCCTGAACACACGCTCTCCCTCTGGGGAAGGAAGAACGCTGTCCGGCACAGATGACACGGCAGAGCTCAGAGCGCACACACACCAAACAATCCAGCAAACGACTTCCTCCACACTCAGCAGACTCACAGGAAGATGCTCCCTCTAGTGGCCAGACTCCAGAGCTGTACTCACTATTCTGCTGGTTAGGTCACTGTGTACATACATTACATTACTTATCATATACTGATCCTGAGTTATATCCCGTATTATACTCCAGAGCTGCACTCACTATTCTGCTGGTGGGGTCACTGTGTACATACATTACTTTGCTGCCTGACCCTGCTGGTGACAAACCTTGAACAACTCTGCCCGACCCAGTTGACACTGCACAAGCCCTACCGAACCCATTATGGACCATGTCAACCCCCTTCCTGACTCCTGCCCTAATACTTACGTGCGCTGTATGGAGAGGTCATCCTGTACCTGCTACACCCTCGGCGATCCGGTCATCTGAAACAGAAAAGATACGAAAATTATACAAACAGTAAGTGTAATGCCAAGGAACAGCAAGAGCCCCAATATACAGTGCCAACCAGAGAATAGTACAAGGAACACTACCAACAAGAGCCAACCATATACAGTGCTAACCAGGGAATAGTACAAGGAACACTACCAACAAGAGCCCCCATATACAGTGCTAACCAGAGTATAGTACAAGGAACACTACCAACAAGAGCCCCCCATATACAGTGCTGTCACGATGCCGGCTGGCAGGTAGTGGATCCTCTGTGCCAGAGAGGGATTGGCGTGGACCGTGCTAGTGGACCGGTTCTAAGCCACTACTGGTTTTCACCAGAGCCCGCCGCAAAGCGGGATGGTCTTGCTGCGGCGGTAGTGACCAGGTCGTATCCACTAGCAACGGCTCACCTCTCTGGCTGCTGAAGATAGGCGCGGTACAAGGGAGTAGGCAAAAGCAAGGTCGGACGTAGCAGAAGGTCGGGGCAGGCAGCAAGGATCGTAGTCAGGGGCAACGGCAGAAGGTCTGGAAACACAGGCAAAGAACACACAAGGAACGCTTTCACTGGCACTAAGGCAACAAGATCCGGCAAGGGAGTGCAGGGGAAGTGAGGTGATATAGGGAAGTGCACAGGTGAACACACTAATTGGAACCACTGCGCCAATCAGCGGCGCAGTGGCCCTTTAAATCGCAGAGACCCGGCGCGCGCGCGCCCTAGGGAGCGGGGCCGCGCGCGCCGGGACAGAACAGACGGAGAGCGAGTCAGGTAGGGGAGCCGGGGTGCGCATCGCGAGCGGGCGCTACCCGCATCGCGAATCGCATCCCGGCTGGCAGCGGAATCGCAGCGCCCCGGGTCAGAGGACGTGACCGGAGCGCTGCCGCGGGGAGAGTGAAGCGAGCGCTCCGGGGAGGAGCGGGGACCCGGAGCGCTCGGCGTAACAGTACCCCCCCCCTTGGGTCTCCCCCTCTTCTTAGAGCCTGAGAACCTGAGGAGCAGACTTTTGTCTAGGATGTTGTCCTCAGGTTCCCAGGATCTCTCTTCAGGACCACAACCCTCCCAGTCCACTAAAAAAAAAATTTTTCCCTCTGACCTTTTTGGCAGCTAAAATTTCTTTGACCGAGAAGATGTCCGAGGAGCCGGAAACAGGAGTGGGAGGAACAGATTTGGGAGAAAAACGGTTGAGGATGAGTGGTTTGAGAAGAGAGACGTGAAAGGCATTAGGGATACGAAGAGAGGGAGGAAGAAGAAGTTTATAAGAGACAGGATTAATTTGACACAAAATTTTGAAAGGACCAAGATAGCGTGGTCCCAACTTGTAGCTAGGGACACGGAAGCGGACATATTTAGCGGAGAGCCATACCTTGTCTCCAGGGGAAAAAACGGGGGGAGCTCTTCTTTTCTTATCCGCGAACTTCTTCATGCGAGATGAAGCCTGTAAGAGAGATTTTTGGGTCTCTCTCCATATGATGGAAAGGTCACGAGAAATTTCATCCACAGCGGGCAGACCAGAGGGCAAGGGAGTAGGGAGGGGGGGAAGAGGGTGACGGCCGTACACCACGAAAAATGGGGATTTGGAGGAAGACTCAGAGACCCTGAAGTTATACGAGAATTCGGCCCATGGGAGGAGATCTGCCCAGTCATCCTGGCGGGAGGAAACAAAATGTCGCAAATAATCACCCAAGATCTGGTTAATCCTTTCTACTTGTCCATTGGACTGGGGATGATATGCAGAAGAAAAATTTAATTTAATCTTGAGTTGTTTACAGAGAGCCCTCCAGAATTTAGACACGAATTGGACGCCTCTATCCGAGACAATCTGCGTAGGCAACCCGTGAAGACGAAAAATGTGTACAAAAAATTGTTTAGCCAACTGAGGCGCAGAAGGAAGACCAGGAAGAGGGATGAAATGTGCCATTTTGGAGAATCGATCAACGACCACCCAAATAACAGTGTTGCCACGGGAAGGGGGTAAATCAGTAATAAAATCCATACCAATCAGAGACCAAGGCTGTTCGGGGACAGGCAGAGGATGAAGAAAACCAGCGGGCTTCTGGCGAGGAGTCTTATCCCGGGCACAGATAGTGCAGGCTCGCACAAAGTCCACAACATCCGTCTCCAGAGTCGGCCACCAATAGAAGCGGGAGATGAGTTGCACAGATTTCTTGATACCCGCATGACCTGCGAGATGGGAGGAGTGACCCCATTTGAGGATTCCGAGGCGTTGGCGAGGAGAAACAAAGGTCTTTCCTGGAGGAGTCTGCCTGATGGAGGCAGGAGAAGTGGAGATCAGGCAGTCAGGTGGAATGATGTGTTGCGGAGAGAGTTCAACTTCTGAGGCATCCGAGGAACGAGAGAGAGCATCGGCCCTAATGTTCTTATCGGCAGGACGAAAGTGAATCTCAAAATTAAATCGGGCAAAGAACAGAGACCACCGGGCCTGTCGAAGATTCAGCCGTTGGGCAGACTGGAGGTAGGAGAGGTTCTTGTGGTCGGTGTAGATAATAACAGGAGAACTTGATCCCTCCAGCAGATGCCTCCATTCCTCAAGTGCTAATTTAATGGCTAGAAGCTCTCGATCCCCGATGGAGTAGTTCCTCTCCGCTGGAGAGAAGGTCCTAGAGAAAAAACCACAAGTGACAGCATGCCCGGAAGAATTTTTTTGTAGAAGAACAGCTCCAGCTCCCACTGAGGAGGCATCAACCTCCAATAGGAAGGGTTTGGAAGGGTCAGGTCTGGAGAGGACGGGAGCCGAAGAAAAGGCAGACTTGAGTCGTTTAAAGGCGTCTTCCGCTTGAGGAGGCCAGGACTTGGGATCAGCATTTTTTTTGGTTAAAGCCACGATAGGAGCCACAATGGTAGAAAAATGTGGAATAAATTGCCTGTAATAATTGGCGAACCCCAAAAAGCGTTGGATAGCACGGAGTCCGGAGGGGCGTCCAGAGTTTGTCTGGATCCATCTGTAGTCCCTGGCCAGAGACCAAATATCCTAGAAAAGGAAGAGATTGGCATTCAAACAGACATTTCTCAATTTTGGCATAGAGTTGGTTGTCACGAAGTCTCTGAAGAACCATACGGACATGCTGGCGGTGTTCTTCTAGATTGGCAGAAAAAATTAGGATATCGTCCAGATATACAACAACACAGGAGTATAACAGATCACGAAAAATTTCATTGACAAAGTCTTGGAAGACGGCAGGGGCGTTGCACAGTCCAAAGGGCATGACCAGATACTCAAAGTGTCCATCTCTGGTGTTAAATGCCGTTTTCCACTCGTCCCCCTCTCTGATGCGGATGAGGTTATAGGCGCCTCTTAAGTCCAATTTAGTGAAGATGTGGGCACCTTGGAGGCGATCAAAGAGTTCAGAGATGAGGGGTAAGGGGTAGCGGTTCTTAACCGTGATTTTATTAAGACCGCGGTAGTCAATGCAAGGACGTAGGGAGCCATCTTTTTTGGACACAAAGAAAAATCCGGCTCCGGCAGGAGAGGAGGATTTACGGATAAAGCCCTTTTTTAGATTCTCCTGGACGTATTCGGACATGGCAAGAGTCTCTGGGGCAGAGAGGGGATAAATTCTGCCCCGGGGTGGAGTAGTGCCCGGGAGGAGGTCGATAGGGCAATCATAAGGCCTGTGAGGAGGTAGAGTCTCAGATTGTTTTTTGCAGAAAACATCCGCGAAGTCCATATAGGCCTTAGGGAGACCGGTTACTGGAGGAACCACAGAGTTACGGCAAGGGTTACTGGGAACCGGTTTTAGACAGTTCTTGGAACAAGAGGACCCCCAACTCTTGATCTCCCCAGTGGACCAATCCAGGGTAGGGGAATGAAGTTGAAGCCAGGGAAGTCCAAGGAGAATTTCCGAGGTGCAATTGGGGAGGACCAAAAGTTCAATCCTCTCATGATGAGATCCGATGCTCATAAGAAGGGGCTCCGTGCGGAAACGTATGGTACAGTCCAATCTTTCATTATTTACACAATTGATGTAGAGGGGTCTGGCGAGACTGGTCACCGGGATGTTGAACCTGTTGACGAGAGAGGCCAAAATAAAATTTCCTGCAGATCCAGAGTCCAAGAAGGCCACTGTAGAGAAGGAGAAGGCAGAGGCAGACATCCGCACAGGCACAGTAAGACGTGGAGAAGCAGAGTAGACATCAAGGACTGTCTCACCCTTGTGCGGAGTCAGCGTACGTCTTTCCAGGCGGGGAGGACGGATAGGACAATCTCTCAGGAAGTGTTCGGTACTAGCACAGTACAGGCAGAGGTTCTCCATACGGCGTCGTGTCCTCTCTTGAGGTGTCAGGCGAGACCGGTCGACCTGCATAGCCTCCACGGCGGGAGGCACAGGAACAGATTGCAGGGGACCAGAGGAGAGAGGAGCCGAGGAGGAGAAACGCCTCGTGCGAACAGAGTCCATATCTTGGCGGAGTTCCTGACGCCTTTCGGAAAAACGCATGTCAATGCGAGTGGCTAGGTGAATAAGTTCATGTAGATTAGCAGGAATTTCTCGTGCGGCCAGAACATCTTTAATGTTGCTGGATAGGCCTTTTTTGAAGGTCGCGCAGAGGGCCTCATTATTCCAGGACAATTCTGAAGCAAGAGTACGGAATTGTACGGCATACTCGCCAACGGAAGAATTACCCTGGACCAGGTTCAACAGGGCAGTCTCAGCAGAAGAGGCTCGGGCAGGTTCCTCAAAGACACTTCGGATTTCCGAGAAGAAGGAGTGTACAGAGGCAGTGACGGGGTCATTGCGGTCCCAGAGCGGTGTGGCCCATGACAGGGCTTTTCCGGACAGAAGGCTGACTACGAAAGCCACCTTAGACCTTTCAGTGGGAAACAGGTCCGACATCATCTCCAGATGCAGGGAACATTGGGAAAGAAAGCCACGGCAAAACTTAGAGTCCCCATCAAATTTATCCGGCAAGGATAAGCGTATCCCAGGAGCGGCCACTCGCTGCGGAGGAGGTGCAGGAGCTGGCGGAGGAGATGACTGCTGAAGCTGTGGTAGTAACTGTTGTAGCATAACGGTCAGTTGAGACAGCTGTTGGCCTTGTTGCGCTATCTGTTGTGACTGCTGGGCGACCACCGTGGTGAGGTCAGCGACAACTGGCAGAGGAACTTCAGCGGGATCCATGGCCGGATCTACTGTCACGATGCCGGCTGGCAGGTAGTGGATCCTCTGTGCCAGAGAGGGATTGGCGTGGACCGTGCTAGTGGACCGGTTCTAAGCCACTACTGGTTTTCACCAGAGCCCGCCGCAAAGCGGGATGGTCTTGCTGCGGCGGTAGTGACCAGGTCGTATCCACTAGCAACGGCTCACCTCTCTGGCTGCTGAAGATAGGCGCGGTACAAGGGAGTAGGCAAAAGCAAGGTCGGACGTAGCAGAAGGTCGGGGCAGGCAGCAAGGATCGTAGTCAGGGGCAACGGCAGAAGGTCTGGAAACACAGGCAAAGAACACACAAGGAACGCTTTCACTGGCACTAAGGCAACAAGATCCGGCAAGGGAGTGCAGGGGAAGTGAGGTGATATAGGGAAGTGCACAGGTGAACACACTAATTGGAACCACTGCGCCAATCAGCGGCGCAGTGGCCCTTTAAATCGCAGAGACCCGGCGCGCGCGCGCCCTAGGGAGCGGGGCCGCGCGCGCCGGGACAGAACAGACGGAGAGCGAGTCAGGTAGGGGAGCCGGGGTGCGCATCGCGAGCGGGCGCTACCCGCATCGCGAATCGCATCCCGGCTGGCAGCGGAATCGCAGCGCCCCGGGTCAGAGGACGTGACCGGAGCACTGCCGCGGGGAGAGTGAAGCGAGCGCTCCGGGGAGGAGCGGGGACCCGGAGCGCTCGGCGTAACAAGTGCCAACCAGAGTATAGTACAAGGAACACTACCAACAAGAGCCCCCCATATACAGTGCTAACCAGAGAATAGTACAAGGAACACTACCAACAAGAGCCCCCATATACAGTGCTAACCAGAGAATAGTACAAGGAACACTACCAACAAGAGCCCCCCATATACAGTGCTAACCAGAGAATAGTACAAGGAACACTACCAACAAGAGAGCCACCATATACAGTGCTAACCAGAGAATAGTACAAGGAACACTACCAACAAGAGCCCCCCATATACAGTGCCAACCAGAGTATAGTACAAGGAACAATACCAACAAGAGCCCCCCATATACAGTGCTAACCAGACAAGAGTACAAGGAACACTACCAACAAGAGAGCCACCATATACAGTGCTAACCAGAGAATAGTACAAGGAACACTACCAACAAGAGCCCCCCCATATACAGTGCCAACCAGAGTATAGTACAAGGAACACCACCAGCAAGAGCCCCCCCATATACAGTGCTAACCAGAGTATAGTACAAGGAACACTACCAACAAGAGCCACCATATACATTGCCAACCAGAGAATAGTACAACGAACACTACCAACAAGAGCCCCCCATATACAGTGCTAACCAGAGTATAGTACAAGGGACACTACCAACAAGAGCCCCCCATATACAGTGCCAACCAGAGTATAGTACAAGGAACAATACCAACAAGAGCCCCCCCATATACAGTGCTAACCAGAGTATAGTACAAGGAACACTACCAACAAGAGCCCCCATATACAGTGCTAACCAGAGTATAGTACAAGGGACACTACCAACAAGAGCCCCCCATATACAGTGCCAACCAGAGTATAGTATCCAAGCAAGATACAGCTCACTCCTGCAATTCGCACACCTGTGTCTCGGACCCGCCGGCACCGCCCCGGCTTCCACAGCAAATCCAACACAAACGAATGTCCAGCACTAGGTATGCGAATAAAAATCTTCTTTTATTGAAGTTGCACAGGACAAACAGGTACAAGTGGTCTTTCTGACGCGTTTCGCGCTTAGATGCGCTTAGTCATAGAATAAAGACTTAACATTAAAGACACATTAAAATAGTATTTGTGAGCAATCACGTGACTGATAGTAATCAGATATGTTGGAAAATGTGGTCCGGATTTTCTCTGGTACTTATTCCGGGTTTTATTCACCTTATGGTCCACCACTATATATTTTTAAGTAGAAGACCCACCGAGAAGATATGTAAAAAAGCGAGATACATGTACATGTATTGAGATCTTTTGTCCCCATATTATTATTGTTGTTATCAATATGTTATTATGCTTTTATGCTAGAGAGCTGTTTTTTAATATAAATCCCTACCAATGAAGAGTTTTATGTTCATTCATCAAAAAGGGGGTAAATAAATTAAATTTAAACTATAAACCCAATAAGTAATAATTTTTTAATAATTTTAATTTTAGTAAACAGTGATTAAATCTAATCTTCGATTCAATCCATCTGGATGTATCGTTTTAAGACAAAACATCCAGAAAGTTTCCCTGTTTAGCAAATGTTTTCTAAGATCTCCCCCTCTTGGATGTTTTTTAACCCTCTCTATGCCTTTGACAGTTAGGGTGTCAGTATTACCTCCATGGGATTCACTAAAATGTTTAGTTAGGGCAGATACACCTACTTTCATGCCTTTGGTATCTGAAATATGTCTGCGGACACGGACTTTTAATTGATTACTGGTAGATCCCACATATTGCAGTCTGCATTGTGTGCAGGCTGCAAGATATACTACATATTCCGTACTGCAATTAATGTAGCTTAATATTGGATATGATATATTAGTAGTATAAGACGTAAAATGGTCTGTTTTTTCCATGTAATTACATGTTAAACATCTGCCGTGTCCACAGCCCACATTTCCTTTATACTTCAACCAATTTTTATTGCCCTGTTCAGACTTGGGTTTACTGCTAAATAAGCTGGGTGAAAGCACTGACCCCAATGTTCGGCCTCTTCTAGGGATTACATTAATGCCATCAGTGATGACTTCTCTCATAACTGTATCTACTTCAAGAACCGGTAAATATTTAGTTACAATTTGTTTGATAGTAGAAAACTGTGCACTATATGCAGTTACGAACGAGGGTTTTTTCTTTTTTACAGAGTTTTTTTTGTTCTCATTCTTATCTTTGTTTTTACTTACTACCAGAGTGTTCCTATCTCTATCATTTGCTCGTTTATTAGCAATGTCTAGATTATTTTTTGTATAGCCCCTCTCACTCATTCTTTGATTAAGTTGTTTCATTTCATCTAGAAAAATGGTATTGGACGTGCAATTTCTTTTGGTACGGCACAGTTCTCCATATGGGATGTTCCTCACCACATGTTTTGGGTGACATGATGTAGCCATTAATACAGAATTAGTCGCAGTATCTTTGCGGTACGGTCTGAACATGACCCTATCGTTATCCACATATAAAGTAACATCTAGAAAATTTATTTTTTCTTTATTCACTTGTACAGTGAACTGTAAGTTTAGATCATTATTGTTGATATAGTGAACAAATTGTTCGAACTGACTGTCTGTGCCCTTCCATACCATGAGTAGGTCGTCTATATAACGCCCCACCCACTGAATGCACTCATGGAAAGGATTATTTTCTGTAAAAATATAATTGATTTCCCAAAATATCATATACAAATTTGCCAACGATGGCGAGTACTTAGCCCCCATCGGTGCTCCCCTGGCCTGAAGGAAAAACTTCTCATCAAACATAAAAAAATTGTGACTTAATAAAAAATCTACTGCCAATACGAGAAATTCCTTCAGGACAGGGGAGTATGTACTAAATTGATCTAAACAAAAATTGAGTGCATCCAATCCTTTATCCCATGGTATGGAAGGGTACAGAGCGACTACATCACAAGTCACCCAAGTGTAACTTTTGTCCCATTGCATATTTTCTAGCATCATGATTGTGTGCCCCGTATCTTTTATATACGTTGGGGTAATTTTTGTTAAAGATTGGAGGTGAAAATCCACCCACTCACCCAACCTTTCCACAAGGGACCCTATACCCGCCACAATAGGTCTTAAAGGTGGGGGGAAGAGTCCCTTGTGGACCTTGGGCAATGAGTGAAACACAGGGACTGTCGGATTTTCTACATATAGGAATTTTTCCAATTTCTCAGTCAAGACACCCATCTCCACCCCCTCTTTCAGTATCTTTTTTAATTTACATTTTATCCATTGTGTCGGATTTTCCTTTAATTTTCTATAGATGCTCACATTTTCCAACATTTCAAGGTTCAATTTAGCATAGAGATCAGCATCGAGAACTATGATATTGCCCCCCTTATCAGCATTGCGTACAACTATATAATCATTATCAGTGAGTTGTTTAAGCGCTATCTTTTCTGCCTTGTTTAGATTGCCCATACCATTTTTCTCGATGCTAGATCCGTATAAATCTACCAAATCTCTTTCCACCAACTCCTGATATCTATCCAGGGCTTCAGAACGGGAAGCCACAGGATAGAAATCAGGGCTGGTGGTATGAAACCTGTGTCCTTCAATTTTATCTGACGTGCTAAGAGACTCTCCCTCCAACAACCTAAGACTAAGTAAATTTTTTTGATCTGTGAAATTTGCACATATATTTATATCTGCAACATGATTGCTCTCATCATCATTTAGGTTCTCCTCTATGCTGTTGGAAAAAAAAGTGTCTCCGCAACGTCAGTTCTCTTGCGAATTTATTCACATCTAATATAGTTTTAAACAAATTAAATCTATGGGTTGGAACAAAATTCAAACCCTTACTGAGAAGGGATATTTGACTTTCTGTTAATATGCAAGCTGATAGGTTTAGCACGGGAATGTCCTGCGTGTTATGAGTGAGCGCAAGGGGTATCTTTCTTCTCCTCTTATGTTTGCGCCCCGCTCGTCTCGCGCCCCGTTTGGGTGAACCTTGGGTTTTGCTCCCATTGACTCAGGATCTCTTTGAGTCATGGAAATAGAGTCCACGGAAGATGCACTTGATAGTCCATGGTGAAAATCATCCTGGGACGTGTCTACATCAGAAAAACTGACACGTCTTGCGGCATTATTCTTGTTTTTATTGTTGCGTTTTTTATGTTTCTTTGACTTTCTTAGAATGGAACGGGGGTTATGTTCGTTGTTGTTATCTTTATCCATGAACCATGAGAACACCTGATCCTTCTTGTAATCATTCGTATCTCGACTGAATTTATTCCTTTTTATATCCATAATGTCCTTCTCCACAGTATCCAATTTATTCAGTATTTTATTCTCCACATCTTTGAAATCCTCGCGGTTTTGGAATGTGGACACCAAACTCTTAGTTTCCTCCACTTCTTTTTGCAATGCACACAGTTCATTTTGTTCCTCCTCTATTATATAGGAAATCAATTTTTTCGAACACTCCGATAGGGCATTGTCCCATTTGTTTTCAAATTGAGGGGAATATATTTTAACCGGCCTTTTCTTCAGGCGTAAACCTCTTGGCACTATATCCTCGGTGAGGTAGGTGGATAAAGCCTTATGATCCCACCATACTTTTAATTCTTTTATCATGGACATTTCCAACTTTCTCATTAAAAACAACATGTCCGTTGGAGCAGGTGTACTATCCCCTTTATCATGGCGAACAAACACTGACCTTGCTTTATCGTCCCGATCGGGCTCCATTCTCAGTATGGTTTGTTCGGGTGTTCCACCTGTTGCTCCATGTGTTCCTGTGTCCTGATGTCGTATAACGGCACTTGCTTCCATCT
Source organism: Hyla sarda (assembly GCF_029499605.1). Lineage (NCBI taxonomy): Eukaryota > Metazoa > Chordata > Amphibia > Anura > Hylidae > Hyla > Hyla sarda. Next base: position 160,120 of record NW_026609629.1, on the reverse strand, counting down.
CTGGAGCTGCTGGAGGAGCGCGTACACGCGGTGTAGCCATGTAAAGTATCCAAGCAAGATACAGCTCACTCCTGCAATTCGCACACCTGTGTCTCGGACCCGCCGGCACCGCCCCGGCTTCCACAGCAAATCCAACACAAACGAATGTCCAGCACTAGGTATGCGAATAAAAATCTTCTTTTATTGAAGTTGCACAGGACAAACAGGTACAAGTGGTCTTTCTGACGCGTTTCGCGCTTAGATGCGCTTAGTCATAGAATAAAGACTTAACATTAAAGACACATTAAAATAGTATTTGTGAGCAATCACGTGACTGATAGTAATCAGATATGTTGGAAAATGTGGTCCGGATTTTCTCTGGTACTTATTCCGGGTTTTATTCACCTTATGGTCCACCACTATATATTTTTAAGTAGAAGACCCACCGAGAAGATATGTAAAAAAGCGAGATACATGTACATGTATTGAGATCTTTTGTCCCCATATTATTATTGTTGTTATCAATATGTTATTATGCTTTTATGCTAGAGAGCTGTTTTTTAATATAAATCCCTACCAATGAAGAGTTTTATGTTCATTCATCAAAAAGGGGGTAAATAAATTAAATTTAAACTATAAACCCAATAAGTAATAATTTTTTAATAATTTTAATTTTAGTAAACAGTGATTAAATCTAATCTTCGATTCAATCCATCTGGATGTATCGTTTTAAGACAAAACATCCAGAAAGTTTCCCTGTTTAGCAAATGTTTTCTAAGATCTCCCCCTCTTGGATGTTTTTTAACCCTCTCTATGCCTTTGACAGTTAGGGTGTCAGTATTACCTCCATGGGATTCACTAAAATGTTTAGTTAGGGCAGATACACCTACTTTCATGCCTTTGGTATCTGAAATATGTCTGCGGACACGGACTTTTAATTGATTACTGGTAGATCCCACATATTGCAGTCTGCATTGTGTGCAGGCTGCAAGATATACTACATATTCCGTACTGCAATTAATGTAGCTTAATATTGGATATGATATATTAGTAGTATAAGACGTAAAATGGTCTGTTTTTTCCATGTAATTACATGTTAAACATCTGCCGTGTCCACAGCCCACATTTCCTTTATACTTCAACCAATTTTTATTGCCCTGTTCAGACTTGGGTTTACTGCTAAATAAGCTGGGTGAAAGCACTGACCCCAATGTTCGGCCTCTTCTAGGGATTACATTAATGCCATCAGTGATGACTTCTCTCATAACTGTATCTACTTCAAGAACCGGTAAATATTTAGTTACAATTTGTTTGATAGTAGAAAACTGTGCACTATATGCAGTTACGAACGAGGGTTTTTTCTTTTTTACAGAGTTTTTTTTGTTCTCATTCTTATCTTTGTTTTTACTTACTACCAGAGTGTTCCTATCTCTATCATTTGCTCGTTTATTAGCAATGTCTAGATTATTTTTTGTATAGCCCCTCTCACTCATTCTTTGATTAAGTTGTTTCATTTCATCTAGAAAAATGGTATTGGACGTGCAATTTCTTTTGGTACGGCACAGTTCTCCATATGGGATGTTCCTCACCACATGTTTTGGGTGACATGATGTAGCCATTAATACAGAATTAGTCGCAGTATCTTTGCGGTACGGTCTGAACATGACCCTATCGTTATCCACATATAAAGTAACATCTAGAAAATTTATTTTTTCTTTATTCACTTGTACAGTGAACTGTAAGTTTAGATCATTATTGTTGATATAGTGAACAAATTGTTCGAACTGACTGTCTGTGCCCTTCCATACCATGAGTAGGTCGTCTATATAACGCCCCACCCACTGAATGCACTCATGGAAAGGATTATTTTCTGTAAAAATATAATTGATTTCCCAAAATATCATATACAAATTTGCCAACGATGGCGAGTACTTAGCCCCCATCGGTGCTCCCCTGGCCTGAAGGAAAAACTTCTCATCAAACATAAAAAAATTGTGACTTAATAAAAAATCTACTGCCAATACGAGAAATTCCTTCAGGACAGGGGAGTATGTACTAAATTGATCTAAACAAAAATTGAGTGCATCCAATCCTTTATCCCATGGTATGGAAGGGTACAGAGCGACTACATCACAAGTCACCCAAGTGTAACTTTTGTCCCATTGCATATTTTCTAGCATCATGATTGTGTGCCCCGTATCTTTTATATACGTTGGGGTAATTTTTGTTAAAGATTGGAGGTGAAAATCCACCCACTCACCCAACCTTTCCACAAGGGACCCTATACCCGCCACAATAGGTCTTAAAGGTGGGGGGAAGAGTCCCTTGTGGACCTTGGGCAATGAGTGAAACACAGGGACTGTCGGATTTTCTACATATAGGAATTTTTCCAATTTCTCAGTCAAGACACCCATCTCCACCCCCTCTTTCAGTATCTTTTTTAATTTACATTTTATCCATTGTGTCGGATTTTCCTTTAATTTTCTATAGATGCTCACATTTTCCAACATTTCAAGGTTCAATTTAGCATAGAGATCAGCATCGAGAACTATGATATTGCCCCCCTTATCAGCATTGCGTACAACTATATAATCATTATCAGTGAGTTGTTTAAGCGCTATCTTTTCTGCCTTGTTTAGATTGCCCATACCATTTTTCTCGATGCTAGATCCGTATAAATCTACCAAATCTCTTTCCACCAACTCCTGATATCTATCCAGGGCTTCAGAACGGGAAGCCACAGGATAGAAATCAGGGCTGGTGGTATGAAACCTGTGTCCTTCAATTTTATCTGACGTGCTAAGAGACTCTCCCTCCAACAACCTAAGACTAAGTAAATTTTTTTGATCTGTGAAATTTGCACATATATTTATATCTGCAACATGATTGCTCTCATCATCATTTAGGTTCTCCTCTATGCTGTTGGAAAAAAAAGTGTCTCCGCAACGTCAGTTCTCTTGCGAATTTATTCACATCTAATATAGTTTTAAACAAATTAAATCTATGGGTTGGAACAAAATTCAAACCCTTACTGAGAAGGGATATTTGACTTTCTGTTAATATGCAAGCTGATAGGTTTAGCACGGGAATGTCCTGCGTGTTATGAGTGAGCGCAAGGGGTATCTTTCTTCTCCTCTTATGTTTGCGCCCCGCTCGTCTCGCGCCCCGTTTGGGTGAACCTTGGGTTTTGCTCCCATTGACTCAGGATCTCTTTGAGTCATGGAAATAGAGTCCACGGAAGATGCACTTGATAGTCCATGGTGAAAATCATCCTGGGACGTGTCTACATCAGAAAAACTGACACGTCTTGCGGCATTATTCTTGTTTTTATTGTTGCGTTTTTTATGTTTCTTTGACTTTCTTAGAATGGAACGGGGGTTATGTTCGTTGTTGTTATCTTTATCCATGAACCATGAGAACACCTGATCCTTCTTGTAATCATTCGTATCTCGACTGAATTTATTCCTTTTTATATCCATAATGTCCTTCTCCACAGTATCCAATTTATTCAGTATTTTATTCTCCACATCTTTGAAATCCTCGCGGTTTTGGAATGTGGACACCAAACTCTTAGTTTCCTCCACTTCTTTTTGCAATGCACACAGTTCATTTTGTTCCTCCTCTATTATATAGGAAATCAATTTTTTCGAACACTCCGATAGGGCATTGTCCCATTTGTTTTCAAATTGAGGGGAATATATTTTAACCGGCCTTTTCTTCAGGCATAAACCTCTTGGCACTATATCCTCGGTGAGGTAGGTGGATAAAGCCTTATGATCCCACCATACTTTTAATTCTTTTATCATGGACATTTCCAACTTTCTCATTAAAAACAACATGTCCGTTGGAGCAGGTGTACTATCCCCTTTATCATGGCGAACAAACACTGACCTTGCTTTATCGTCCCGATCGGGCTCCATTCTCAGTATGGTTTGTTCGGGTGTTCCACCTGTTGCTCCATGTGTTCCTGTGTCCTGATGTCGTATAACGGCACTTGCTTCCATCTCTGGAGCTGCTGGAGGAGCGCGTACACGCGGTGTAGCCATGTAAAGTATCCAAGCAAGATACAGCTCACTCCTGCAATTCGCACACCTGTGTCTCGGACCCGCCGGCACCGCCCCGGCTTCCACAGCAAATCCAACACAAACGAATGTCCAGCACTAGGTATGCGAATAAAAATCTTCTTTTATTGAAGTTGCACAGGACAAACAGGTACAAGTGGTCTTTCTGACGCGTTTCGCGCTTAGATGCGCTTAGTCATAGAATAAAGACTTAACATTAAAGACACATTAAAATAGTATTTGTGAGCAATCACGTGACTGATAGTAATCAGATATGTTGGAAAATGTGGTCCGGATTTTCTCTGGTACTTATTCCGGGTTTTATTCACCTTATGGTCCACCACTATATATTTTTAAGTAGAAGACCCACCGAGAAGATATGTAAAAAAGCGAGATACATGTACATGTATTGAGATCTTTTGTCCCCATATTATTATTGTTGTTATCAATATGTTATTATGCTTTTATGCTAGAGAGCTGTTTTTTAATATAAATCCCTACCAATGAAGAGTTTTATGTTCATTCATCAAAAAGGGGGTAAATAAATTAAATTTAAACTATAAACCCAATAAGTAATAATTTTTTAATAATTTTAATTTTAGTAAACAGTGATTAAATCTAATCTTCGATTCAATCCATCTGGATGTATCGTTTTAAGACAAAACATCCAGAAAGTTTCCCTGTTTAGCAAATGTTTTCTAAGATCTCCCCCTCTTGGATGTTTTTTAACCCTCTCTATGCCTTTGACAGTTAGGGTGTCAGTATTACCTCCATGGGATTCACTAAAATGTTTAGTTAGGGCAGATACACCTACTTTCATGCCTTTGGTATCTGAAATATGTCTGCGGACACGGACTTTTAATTGATTACTGGTAGATCCCACATATTGCAGTCTGCATTGTGTGCAGGCTGCAAGATATACTACATATTCCGTACTGCAATTAATGTAGCTTAATATTGGATATGATATATTAGTAGTATAAGACGTAAAATGGTCTGTTTTTTCCATGTAATTACATGTTAAACATCTGCCGTGTCCACAGCCCACATTTCCTTTATACTTCAACCAATTTTTATTGCCCTGTTCAGACTTGGGTTTACTGCTAAATAAGCTGGGTGAAAGCACTGACCCCAATGTTCGGCCTCTTCTAGGGATTACATTAATGCCATCAGTGATGACTTCTCTCATAACTGTATCTACTTCAAGAACCGGTAAATATTTAGTTACAATTTGTTTGATAGTAGAAAACTGTGCACTATATGCAGTTACGAACGAGGGTTTTTTCTTTTTTACAGAGTTTTTTTTTGTTCTCATTCTTATCTTTGTTTTTACTTACTACCAGAGTGTTCCTATCTCTATCATTTGCTCGTTTATTAGCAATGTCTAGATTATTTTTTGTATAGCCCCTCTCACTCATTCTTTGATTAAGTTGTTTCATTTCATCTAGAAAAATGGTATTGGACGTGCAATTTCTTTTGGTACGGCACAGTTCTCCATATGGGATGTTCCTCACCACATGTTTTGGGTGACATGATGTAGCCATTAATACAGAATTAGTCGCAGTATCTTTGCGGTACGGTCTGAACATGACCCTATCGTTATCCACATATAAAGTAACATCTAGAAAATTTATTTTTTCTTTATTCACTTGTACAGTGAACTGTAAGTTTAGATCATTATTGTTGATATAGTGAACAAATTGTTCGAACTGACTGTCTGTGCCCTTCCATACCATGAGTAGGTCGTCTATATAACGCCCCACCCACTGAATGCACTCATGGAAAGGATTATTTTCTGTAAAAATATAATTGATTTCCCAAAATATCATATACAAATTTGCCAACGATGGCGAGTACTTAGCCCCCATCGGTGCTCCCCTGGCCTGAAGGAAAAACTTCTCATCAAACATAAAAAAATTGTGACTTAATAAAAAATCTACTGCCAATACGAGAAATTCCTTCAGGACAGGGGAGTATGTACTAAATTGATCTAAACAAAAATTGAGTGCATCCAATCCTTTATCCCATGGTATGGAAGGGTACAGAGCGACTACATCACAAGTCACCCAAGTGTAACTTTTGTCCCATTGCATATTTTCTAGCATCATGATTGTGTGCCCCGTATCTTTTATATACGTTGGGGTAATTTTTGTTAAAGATTGGAGGTGAAAATCCACCCACTCACCCAACCTTTCCACAAGGGACCCTATACCCGCCACAATAGGTCTTAAAGGTGGGGGGAAGAGTCCCTTGTGGACCTTGGGCAATGAGTGAAACACAGGGACTGTCGGATTTTCTACATATAGGAATTTTTCCAATTTCTCAGTCAAGACACCCATCTCCACCCCCTCTTTCAGTATCTTTTTTAATTTACATTTTATCCATTGTGTCGGATTTTCCTTTAATTTTCTATAGATGCTCACATTTTCCAACATTTCAAGGTTCAATTTAGCATAGAGATCAGCATCGAGAACTATGATATTGCCCCCCTTATCAGCATTGCGTACAACTATATAATCATTATCAGTGAGTTGTTTAAGCGCTATCTTTTCTGCCTTGTTTAGATTGCCCATACCATTTTTCTCGATGCTAGATCCGTATAAATCTACCAAATCTCTTTCCACCAACTCCTGATATCTATCCAGGGCTTCAGAACGGGAAGCCACAGGATAGAAATCAGGGCTGGTGGTATGAAACCTGTGTCCTTCAATTTTATCTGACGTGCTAAGAGACTCTCCCTCCAACAACCTAAGACTAAGTAAATTTTTTTGATCTGTGAAATTTGCACATATATTTATATCTGCAACATGATTGCTCTCATCATCATTTAGGTTCTCCTCTATGCTGTTGGAAACCAGAGTATAGTACAAGGAACAATACCAACAAGAGCCCCCCCATATACAGTGCTAACCAGAGTATAGTACAAGGAACACTACCAACAAGAGCCCCCCATATACAGTGCCAACCAGAGTATAGTACAAGGAACAATACCAACAAGAGCCCCCCCATATACAGTGCTAACCAGAGTATAGTACAAGGAACACTACCAACAAGAGCCCCCCATATACAGTGCTAACCAGAGTATAGTACAAGGAACACTACCAACAAGAGCTCCCTATATACAGTGCTAACAAGAGAATAGTACAAGGAACACTACCAACAAGAGCCCCCCATATACATTGCCAACCAGAGAATAGTACAAGGAACACTACCAACAAGAGCCCCCCATATACAGTGCTAACCAGAGAATAGTACAAGGAACACTACCAACAAGAGCCCCCCATATACAGTGCTAACCAGAGAATAGTACAAGGAACACTACCAACAAGAGCCCAACATATACATTGTCAACCAGAGAATAGTACAAGAAACACTACCAACAAGAGCCCCCCATATACAGTGCTAACCAGAGAATAGTACAAGGAACACTACCAACAAGAGCCCCCATATACAGTGCCAACCAGAGTATAGTGCAAGGAACACTACCAACAAGAGCCCCCATATACAGTGCTAACCAGAGTATAGTACAAGGAACACTACCAACAAGAGCCCCCATATACAGTGCCAACCAGAGTATAGTACAAGGAACACTACCAACAAGAGCCCCCCATATACAGTGCCAACCAGAGTATAGTACAAGGAACACTACCAACAAGAGCCCCCCCTTATACAGTGCTAAACAGAGAATACTACAATGAACACCACCAGCAAGAGCCCCCCATATACAGTGATAACCAGAAAATAGTACAAGGAACACTACCAACAAGAGCCCCCCATATACAGTGTCAACCAGAAAATAGTACAAGTAACACTACCAACAAGAGCCCCCCCATATACAGTGCTAACCAGAGAATAATACAGGGAACACTACCAACAAGAGCCCCCATATACAGTGCTAACCAGAGTATAGTACAAGGAACACCACCAACAAGAGCCCCCATATACAGTGCTAACCAGAAAATAGTACAAGGAACACTACCAACAAGAGCCCCCCATATACAGTGTCAACCAGAGAATAGTACAAGTAACACTACCAACAAGAGCCCCCCATATACAGTGCTAACCAGAGAATAATACAAGGAACACTACCAACAAGAGCCCCCATATACAGTGCTAACCAGAGAATAGTACAAGGAACACTACCAACAAGAGCCCCCCATATACAGTGCCAACCAGAGAATAGTACAAGGAACACCACCAACAAGAGCCCCCCATATACAGTGCTAACCAGAGTATAGTACAAGGAACACTACCAACAAGAGCCCCCCATATACAGTGCTAACCAGAGAATAGTACAAGGAACACCACCAACAAGAGCCCCCCATATACAGTGCTAACCAGAGTATAGTACAAGGAACACCACCAACAAGAGCCCCCATATACAGTGCTAACCAGAGTATAGTACAAGGAACACTACCAACAAGAGCCCCCATATACAGTGCTAACCAGAGAATAGTACAAGGAACACCACCAACAAGAGCCCCCCATATACAGTGCTAACCAGAGTATAGTACAAGGAACACTACCAACAAGAGCCCCCCATATACAGTGCAAACCAGAGAATAGTACAAGGAACACTACCAACAAGAGCCCCCCATATACAGTGCTAACCAGAGAATAGTACAAGGAACACCACCAACAAGAGCCCCGCATATACAGTGCTAACCAGAGTATAGTACAAGGAACACTACCAACAAGAGCCCCCCATATACAGTGCTAACCAGACAATAGTACAAGGAACACTACCAACAAGAGCCCCCCATATACAGTGCTAACCAGAGTATAGTACAAGGAACACTACCAACAAGAGCCCCCATATACAGTGCTAACCAGAAAATAGTACAAGGAACACTACCAACAAGAGCCCCCCATATACAGTGTCAACCAGAGAATAGTACAAGTAACACTACCAACAAGAGCCCCCCCATATACAGTGCCAACCAGAGTATAGTACAAGGAACACTACCAACAAGAGCTCCCTATATACAGTGCCAACCAGAGTATAGTACAAGGAACACTACCAACAAGAGCCCCTCATTTACAGTGCTAACCAGAGTATAGTACAAGGAACACTACCAACAAGAGCCCCCCATATACAGTGCTAACCAGAGTATAGTACAAGGAACACTACCAACAAGAGCCCCCCAAATACAGTGCTAACCAGAGAATAGTACAAGGAACACCACCAACAAGAGCCCCCCATATACAGTGCTAACCAGAGCATAGTACAAGGAACACTACCAACAAGAGCCCCCCAAATACAGTGCTAACCAGAGAATAGTACAAGGAACACTACCAACAAGAGCCACCATATACATTGCCAACCAGAGTATAGTACAAGGGACACTACCAACAAGAGCCCCCCATATACAGTGCTAACCAGAGTATAGTACAAGGAACACTACCAACAAGAGCCACCATATACAGTGCCAACCAGAGAATAGTACAAGGAACACTACCAACAAGAGCCCCCCATATACAGTGCCAACCAGAGAATAGTGCAAGGGACAGTACCAACAAGAGCCCCCATATACAGTGCCAACCAGAGTATAGTACAAGGAACACTACAAACAAGAGCCCCCTATATACAGTGCTAACCAGAGTATAGTACAAGGGACACTACCAACAAGAGCCCCCCATATACAGTGCCAACCAGAGAATAGTACAAGGAACACTACCAACAAGAACCCTCATATACAGTGCCAACCAGAGTATAGTACAAGAAACACTACCAACAAGAGCCCCCCATATACAGTGCCAACCAGAGAATAGTACAAGGAACACTACCAACAAGAGCCCCCCATTTACAGTGCTAACCAGAGTATAGTACAAGGAACACTACCAACAAGAGCCCCCATATACAGTGCCAACCAGAGAATAGTACAAGGAACACTACCAACAAGAGCCCCCCATATACAGTGCTAACCAGAGAATAGTACAAGAAACACTACAAACAAGAGCCCCCCATATACAGTGCCAACCAGAGAATAGTACAAGGAACACTACCAACAAGAGCCCCCCATATACAGTGCAAACCAGAGAATAGTACAAGGAACACTACCAACAAGAACCCTCATATACAGTGCCAACCAGAGTATAGTACAAGGAACACTACCAACAAGAACCCTCATATACAGTGCCAACCAGAGTATAGTACAAGGGACACTACCAACAAGAGCCCCCCATATACAGTGCCAACCAGAGAATAGTTCAAGGAACACTACCAACAAGAACCCTCATATACAGTGCCAACCAGAGTATACTACAAGAAACACTACCAACAAGAGCCCCCCATATACAGTGCTAACCAGAGAATAGTACAAGGAACACTACCAACAAGAGCCCCCCATATACAGTGCCAACCAGAGTATAGTACAAGGAACACTACCAACAAGAGCCCCCCATATACAGTGCTAACAAGAGAATAGTACAAGGAACACTACCAACAAAAGCCCCCCCATATACATTGCCAACCAGAGAATAGTACAAGGAACACTACCAACAAGAGCTCCCTATATACAGTGCCAACCAGAGTATAGTACGAGGAACACTACCAACAAGAGCCCCCCCATATACAGTGCCAACCAGAGAATAGTACAAGGGACACTACCAACAAGAGCCCCCCATATACAGTGCTAACCAGAGAATAGTACAAGGAACACTACCAACAAGAGCCACCATATACAGTGCCAACCAGAGAATAGTACAAGGGACAGTACCAACAAGAGCCCCCCATATACAGTGCCAACCAGAGTATAGTACAAGGAACACTACAAACAAGAGCCCCCCATATACAGTGCTAACCAGAGTATAGTACAAGGGACACTACCAACAAGAGCCCCCCATATACAGTGCCAACCAGAGAATAGTACAAGGAACACTACCAACAAGAACCCTCATATACAGTGCCAACCAGAGTATAGTACAAGGGACACTACCAACAAGAGCCCCCCATATACAGTGCCAACCAGAGAATAGTACAAGGAACACTACCAACAAGAGTCCCCCATATACATTGCCAACCAGAGAATAGTACAAGGAACACTACCAACAAGAACCCTCATATACAGTGCCAACCAGAGTATAGTACAAGAAACACTACCAACAAGAGCCCCCCATATACAGTGCCAACCAGAGAATAGTACAAGGAACACTACCAACAAGAGCCCCCCTTATACAGTGCTAACCAGAGAATAGTACAAGGAACACTACCAACAAGAGCCCCCCATATACAGTGCTAATCAGAGAATAGTACAAGGAACACTACCAACAAGAGCCCCCCATATACAGTGCTAACCAGACAATAGTACAAGGAACACTACCAACAAGAGCCCCCATATACACTGCTAACCAGAGTATAGTACAAGGAACACTACCAACAAGAGCCCCCATATACAGTGCTAACCAGAGAATAGTACAAGGAACACTACAAACAAGAGCCCCCCATATACAGTGCTAACCAGAGAATAGTACAAGGAACACTACCAACAAGAGCCCCCCATATACAGTGCTAACCAGAGCATAGTTCAAGGAACACTACCAACAAGAGCCCCCCCATATACAGTGCCAACCCGAGAATAGTACAAGGAACACTACCAACAAGAGGCCCCCAATATACAGTGCTAACCAGAGAATAGTACAAGGAACACTACCAACAAGAGTCCCCCATATACAGTGCTAACCAGAGAATAGTACAAGGAACACCACCAGCAAGAGCCCCCCCATATACAGTGCTAACCAGAGAATAGTACAAGGGACACTACCAACAAGACCCCCCATATACAGTGCTAACCAGAGAATAGTACAAGGAACACTACCAACAAGAGCCCCCCATATACAGTGCTAACCAGACAAAAGTACAAGGAACACTACCAACAAGAGCCCCCATATACAGTGCCAACCAGAGTATAGTACAAGGAACACTACCAACAAGAGCCCCCCATATACATTGCCAACCAGAGAATAGTACAAGGAACACTACCAACAAGAGCCCCTCATATACAGTGCCAACCAGAGAATAGTACAAGGAACACTACCAACAAGAGCCCCCCATATACAGTGCTAACCAGAGAATAGTACAAGGAACACTACCAACAAGAGCCCCCCATATACAGTGCTAACCAGAGAATAGTACAAGGAACACTACCAACAAGACCCCCCATATACAGTGCCAACCAGAGTATAGTACAAGAAACACTACCAACAAGAGCCCCCCATATACAGTGCCAACCAGAGAATAGTACAAGGAACACTACCAACAAGAGCCCCCCATATACAGTGCCAACCAGAGAATAGTACAAGGAACACTACCAACAAGAGCCCCCATATACAGTGCTAACCAGAGAATAGTACAAGGAACACTACCAACAAGAGCCCCCCATATACAGTGCTAACCAGACAAAAGTACAAGGAACACTACCAACAAGAGCCCCCATATACAGTGCCAACCAGAGTATAGTACAAGGAACACTACCAACAAGAGCCCCCCATATACATTGCCAACCAGAGAATAGTACAAGGAACACTACCAACAAGAGCCCCTCATATACAGTGCCAACCAGAGAATAGTACAAGGAACACTACCAACAAGAGCCCCCCATATACAGTGCTAACCAGAGAATAGTACAAGGAACACTACCAACAAGAGCCCCCCATATACAGTGCTAACCAGAGAATAGTACAAGGAACACTACCAACAAGAGCCCCCCATATACAGTGCTAACCAGACAATAGTACAAGGAACACTACCAACAAGAGCCCCCCATATACAGTGCTAACCAGAGAATAGTACAAGGAACACTACCAACAAGAGCCCCCATATACAGTGCTAACCAGAGTATAGTACAAGGAACACTACCAACAAGAGCCCCCATATACAGTGCCAACCAGAGAATACTACAAGGAACACTACCAACAAGAGCCCCCCATATACATTGCCAACCAGAGAATAGTACAAGGAACACTACCAACAAGAGCCCCCCATATACAGTGCCAACCAGAGTATAGTACAATGAACACTACCAACAAGAGCCCCCCATATACAGTGCTAACCAGAGTATAGTACAAGGAACACTACCAACAAGAACCCTCATATACAGTGCCAACCAGAGTATAGTACAAGAAACACTACCAACAAGAGCCACCATATACAGTGCCAACCAGAGTATAGTACAAGGGACACTACCAACAAGAGCCCCTCATATACAGTGCTAACCACAGAATAGTACAAGGGACACTACCAACAAGAGCCCCCCATATACAGTGTCAACCAGAGAATAGTACAAGGAACACTACCAACAAGAGCCCCCCCATATACAGTGCCAACCAGAGAATAGTACAAGGAACACTACCAACAATAGCCCCCCATATACAGTGCTAACCAGAGAATAGTACAAGGAACACTACCAACAAGAGCCCCCCATATACAGTGCCAACCAGAGAATAGTACAAGGAACACTACCAACAAGAACCCTCATATACAGTGCCAACCAGAGAATAGTACAAGGAACACTTCCAACAAGAGCCCCCATATACAGTTCTAACCAGAGAATAGTACAAGGAACACTACCAACAAGACCCCCCCCATATACAGTGCTAACCAGAGAATAGTACAAGGAACACTACCAACAAGCTCCACCATATACAGTGCTAACCACAGAATAGTACAAGGGACACTACCAACAAGAGCCCCACATATAAAGTGCCAACCAGAGTATAGTACAAGGAACACTACCAAAAGAGCCCCCCATATACAGTGGTAACCAGAGAATAGTACAAGGAACACTACCAACAAGAACCCTCATATACAGTGCCAACCAGAGAATAGTACAAGAAACAATACCAACAAGAGCCCCCCATATACAGTGCCAACCAGAGTATAGTACAAGAAACACTACCAACAAGAGCCACCAAATACATTGCCAACCAGAGTATAGTACAAGGGACACTACCAACAAGAGCCCCTCATATACAGTGCTAACCAGAGTATAGTACAAGGAACACTACCAACAAGAGCCCCCCATATACAGTGCCAACCACAGAATAGTACAAGGGACACTACCAACAAGAGCCCCCATATACATTGCCAACCAGAGAATAGTACAAGGAACACTACCAACAAAAGCCCCCCATATACATTGCCAACCAGAGAATAGTACAAGGAACACTACCAACAAGAGCCCCCCATATACATTGCCAACCAGAGAATAGTACAAGGAACACTACCAACAAGAGCCCCCCATATACAGTGCTAACCAGAGAATAGTACAAGGGACACTACCAACAAGAGCCCCCCATATACAGTGCTAACCAGAGAATAGTACAAGGAACACCACCAACAAGAGCCCCCATATACAGTGCTAACCAGAGAATAGTACAAGGAACACTACCAACAAGAGCCCCCATATACAGTGCCAACCAGAGTATAGTACAAGGAACACTACCAACAAGAGCCCCCCATATACAGTGCTAACAAGAGAATAGTACAAGGAACACTACCAACAAGAGCCCCCCCATATATATTGCCAACCAGAGAATAGTACAATGAACACTACCAACAAGAGCCCCCCCATATACAGTGCCAACCAGAGTATAGTACAAGGAACACTACCAACAAGAGCCCCCCCATATACAGTGCCAACCAGAGTATAGTACAAGGAACACTACCAACAAGAGCCCCCCATATACAGTGCTAACCAGAGAATAGTACAAGGGACACTACCAACAAGAGCCCCCCATATACAGTGCCAACCAGAGAATAGTACAAGGAACACCACCAACAAGAGCCCCCATATACAGTGCTAACCAGAGAATAGTACAAGGAACACTACCAACAAGACCCCCCCATATACAGTGCTAATTAGAGAATAGTACAAGGAACACTACCAACAAGAGCCCCCCATATACAGTGCTAACCAGAGAATAGTACAAGGAACACTACCAACAAGCTCCACCATATACAGTGCTAACCACAGAATAGTACAAGGGACACTACCAACAAGAGCCCCACATATAAAGTGCCAACCAGAGTATAGTACAAGGAACACTACCAAAAGAGCCCCCCATATACAGTGGTAACCAGAGAATAGTACAAGGAACACTACCAACAAGAACCCTCATATACATTGCCAACCAGAGAATAGTACAAGAAACAATACCAACAAGAGCCCCCCATATACAGTGCCAACCAGAGAATAGTACAAGAAACAATACCAACAAGAGCCCCCCATATACAGTGCCAACCAGAGTATAGTACAAGAAACACTACCAACAAGAGCCCCCCATATACAGTGCCAACCAGAGAATAGTACAAGGAACACTACCAACAAGAGCCCCCCATATACAGTGCCAACCAGAGAATAGTACAAGGAACACTACCAACAAGAGCCCCCATATACAGTGCTAACCAGAGAATAGTACAAGGAACACTACCAACAAGAGCCCCCCATATACAGTGCTAACCAGACAAAAGTACAAGGAACACTACCAACAAGAGCCCCCATATACAGTGCCAACCAGAGTATAGTACAAGGAACACTACCAACAAGAGCCCCCCATATACATTGCCAACCAGAGAATAGTACAAGGAACACTACCAACAAGAGCCCCTCATATACAGTGCCAACCAGAGAATAGTACAAGGAACACTACCAACAAGAGCCCCCATATACAGTGCTAACCAGAGAATAGTACAAGGAACACTACCAACAAGAGCCCCCCTATATACATTGCCAACGAGAGAATAGTACAAGGAACACTACCAACAAGAGCCCCCCATATACATTGCCAACCAGAGAATAGTACAAGGAACACTACCAACAAGAGCCCCCCATATACATTGCCAACCAGAGAATAGTACAAGGAACACTACCAACAAGAGCCCCCCATATACAGTGCTAACCAGAGAATAGTACAAGGGACACTACCAACAAGAGCCCCCCATATACAGTGCTAACCAGAGAATAGTACAAGGAACACCACCAACAAGAGCCCCCATATACAGTGCTAACCAGAGAATAGTACAAGGAACACTACCAACAAGAGCCCCCATATACAGTGCTAACCAGAGAATAGTACAAGGAACACTACCAACAAGAGCCCCCATATACAGTGCCAACCAGAGTATAGTACAAGGAACACTACCAACAAGAGCCCCCCATATACAGTGCTAACAAGAGAATAGTACAAGGAACACTACCAACAAGAGCCCCCCCATATACATTGCCAACCAGAGAATAGTACAAGGAACACTACCAACAAGAGCCCCCCATATACATTGCCAACCAGAGAATAGTACAAGGAACACTACCAACAAGAGCCCCCATATACAGTGCCAACCAGAGAATAGTACAAGGAACACTACCAACAAGAGCCCCCCATATACAGTGCTAACCAGAGAATAGTACAAGGAACACTACCAACAAGAGCCCCCCATATACAGTGCTAACCAGAGAATAGTACAAGGGACACTACCAACAAGAGCCCCCCATATACAGTGCTAACCAGAGAATAGTACAAGGAACACTACCAACAAGAGCCCCCCCCCCCATATACAGTGCCAACCAGAGAATAGTACAAGGAACACTACCAACAAGAGCCCCCCATATACAGTGCTAACCAGAGAATAGTTCAAGGAACACTACCAACAAGAGCCCCCCCCCCCCCCCCCATATACAGTGCTAACCAGAGAATAGTACAAGGAACACTACCAACAAGAGCCCCCCATATACAGTGCTAACCAGAGCATAGTTCAAGGAACACTACCAACAAGAGCCCCCCATATACAGTGCCAACCAGAGAATAGTACAAGGAACACTACCAATAAGAGCCCCCATATACAGTGCCAACCAGAGAATAGTACAAGGAACACTACCAACAAGAGCCCCCCATATACAGTGCCAACCAGAGAATAGTACAAGGAACACTACCAACAAGAGCCCCCCATATACAGTGCCAACCAGAGAATAGTACAAGGAACACTACCAACAAGAGCCCCCCATATACAGTGCTAACCAGAGAATAGTACAAGGAACACTACCAACAAGAGCCCCCCATATACAGTGCTAACCAGAGAATAGTACAAGGAACACTACCAACAAGAGCCCCCCATATACATTGCCAACCAGAGAATAGTACAAGGAACACTACCAACAAGAGCCCCCCATATACAGTGCCAACCAG
This sequence comes from Hyla sarda, assembly GCF_029499605.1. Classification (NCBI taxonomy): domain Eukaryota; kingdom Metazoa; phylum Chordata; class Amphibia; order Anura; family Hylidae; genus Hyla; species Hyla sarda. The sequence goes on along the minus strand of NW_026609629.1, from coordinate 142,901 downwards.
AGAATAGTACAAGGAACACTACCAACAAGAGCCCCCATATACAGTGCCAACCAGAGAATAGTACAAGGAACACTACCAACAAGAGCCCCCCATATACAGTGCTAACCAGAGAATAGTACAAGGAACACTACCAACAAGAGCCACCATATACATTGCCAACCAGAGTATAGTACAAGGAACACTACCAACAAGAGCCCCCCATATACAGTGCCAACCAGAGAATAGTACAAGGAACACTACCAACAAGAGCCCCCCATATACAGTGCCATCCAGAGAATAGTACAAGGAACACTACCAACAAGAGCCCCCCCCCATATACAGTGCCAACCAGAGAATAGTACAAGGAACACTACCAACAAGAGCCCCCCATATACAGTGCCAACCAGAGAATAGTACAAGGAACACTACCAATAAGAGCCCCCATATACAGTGCCAACCAGAGAATAGTACAAGGAACACTACCAACAAGAGCCCCCCATATACAGTGCCAACCAGAGAATAGTACAAGGAACACTACCAACAAGAGCCCCCCATATACAGTGCCAACCAGAGAATAGTACAAGGAACACTACCAACAAGAGCCCCCCATATACAGTGCTAACCAGAGAATAGTACAAGGAACACTACCAACAAGAGCCCCCCATATACAGTGCTAACCAGAGTATAGTACAAGGAACACTACCAACAAGAGCCCCCCATATACAGTGCTAACCAGACAATAGTACAAGGAACACTACCAACAAGAGCCCCCCATATACAGTGCTAACCAGAGTATAGTACAAGGAACACTACCAACAAGACCCCCCATATACAGTGCTAACCAGACAATAGTACAAGGATCACTACCAACAAGAGCCCCCCATATACAGTGCTAACCAGACAATAGTACAAGGAACAATACCAACAAGCGCCCCCCCATATACAGTGCTAACCAGAGAATAGTTCAAGGAACACTACCAACAAGAGCCCCCCATATACAGTGCTAACCAGAGAATAGTACAAGGAACACTACCAACAAGAGCCCCCTATATACAGTGCTAACCAGAGAATAGTACAAGGAACACTACCAACAAGAGTCCCCCATATACAGTGCTAACCAGAGAATAGTACAAGGAACACTACCAACAAGAGTCCCCCATATACAGTGCCAACCAGAGAATAGTACAAGGAACACCAACAAGAGCCCCCCATATACAGTGCCAACCAGACAATAGTACAAGGAACACTACCAACAAGAGCCCCCCATATACAGTGCTAACCAGAGAATAGTACAAGGAACACTACCAACAAGAGCCCCCCCATATACAGTGCCAACCAGAGAATAGTACAAGGAACACAACCAACAAGACCCCCCATATACAGTGCTAACCAGAGAATAGTACAAGGAACACTACCAACAAGAGCCCCCCATATACAGTGCTAACCAGAGAATAGTACAAGGAACACTACCAACAAGAGCCCCCCATATACATTGCCAACCAGAGAATAGTACAAGGAACACTACCAACAAGAGCCCCCCATATACAGTGCCAACCAGAGAATAGTACAAGGAACACTACCAACAAGAGCCCCCATATACAGTGCCAACCAGAGAATAGTACAAGGAACACTACCAACAAGAGCCCCCCATATACAGTGCTAACCAGAGAATAGTACAAGGAACACTACCAACAAGAGCCACCATATACATTGCCAACCAGAGTATAGTACAAGGAACACTACCAACAAGAGCCCCCCATATACAGTGCCAACCAGAGAATAGTACAAGGAACACTACCAACAAGAGCCCCCCATATACAGTGCCATCCAGAGAATAGTACAAGGAACACTACCAACAAGAGCCCCCCCCCATATACAGTGCCAACCAGAGAATAGTACAAGGAACACTACCAACAAGAGCCCCCCATATACAGTGCTAACCAGAGAATAGTACAAGGAACACTACCAACAAGAGCCCCCATATACAGTGCCAACCAGAGAATAGTACAAGGAACACTACCAATAAGAGCCCCCATATACAGTGCCAACCAGAGAATAGTACAAGGAACACTACCAACAAGAGCCCCCCATATACAGTACCAACCAGAGAATAGTACAAGGAACACTACCAACAAGAGCCCCCCATATACAGTGCCAACCAGAGAATAGTACAAGGAACACTACCAACAAGAGCCCCCCATATACAGTGCTAACCAGAGAATAGTACAAGGAACACTACCAACAAGAGCCCCCCATATACAGTGCTAACCAGAGAATAGTACAAGGAACACTACCAACAAGAGCCCCCCATATACAGTGCTAACCAGAGAATAGTACAAGGAACACTACCAACAAGAGCCCCCCATATACATTGCCAACCAGAGAATAGTACAAGGAACACTACCAACAAGAGCCCCCCATATACAGTGCCAACCAGAGAATAGTACAAGGAACACTACCAACAAGAGCCCCCATATACAGTGCCAACCAGAGAATAGTACAAGGAACACTACCAACAAGAGCCCCCCATATACAGTGCTAACCAGAGAATAGTACAAGGAACACTACAAACAAGAGCCCCCCATATACAGTGCTAACCAGAGAATAGTACAAGGAACACCACCAACAAGAGCCCCCCATATACAGTGCTAACCAGAGTATAGTACAAGGAACACCACCAACAAGAGCCCCCCATATACAGTGCTAACCAGAGAATAGTACAAGGAACACTACCAACAAGAGCCCCCCATATACAGTGCTAATCAGAGAATAGTACAAGGAACACCACCAACAAGAGCCCCCCATATACAGTGCTAACCAGAGAATAGTACAAGGAACACTACCAACAAGAGCCCCCCATATACAGTGCTAACCAGAGTATAGTACAAGGAACACCACCAACAAGAGCCCCCCATATACAGTGCTAACCAGACAATAGTACAAGGAACACTACCAACAAGAGCCCCCCATATACAGTGCCAACCAGAGTATAGTACAAGGAACACTACCAACAAGAGCCCCCCATATACAGTGCTAACCAGAGAATAGTACAAGGAACACTACCAACAAGAGCCCCCCATATACAGTGCCAACCAGAGAATAGTACAAGGAACACTACCAACAAGAGCCCCCCATATACAGTGCTAACCAGAGAATAGTACAAGGAACACTACCAACAAGAGTCCCCCATATACAGTGCCAACCAGAGAATAGTACAAGGAACACTACCAACAAGAGCCCCCCATATACAGTGCCAACCAGAGAATAGTACAAGGAACCCTACCAACAAGAGCCCCCCATATACAGTGCTAACCAGAGTATAGTACAAGGAACACTACCAACAAGAGCCCCCCATATACAGTGCTAACCAGAGAATAGTACAAGGAACACTACCAACAAGAGCCACCATATACAGTGCTAACCAGAGAATAGTACAAGGAACCCTACCAACAAGAGCCCCCCATATACAGTGCCAACCAGAGAATAGTACAAGGAACACTACCAACAAGAGCCCCCCATATACAGTGCCAACCAGAGAATAGTACAAGGAACCCTACCAACAAGAGCCCCCCATATACAGTGCTAACCAGAGTATAGTACAAGGAACACTACCAACAAGAGCCCCCCCATATACAGTGCTAACCAGAGAATAGTACAAGGAACACTACCAACAAGAGCCACCATATACAGTGCTAACCAGAGAATAATACAAGGAACACTACCAACAATAGCCCCCCATATACAGTGCTAACCAGAGAATAGTACAAGGAACCCTACCAACAAGAGCCCCCCATATACAGTGCTAACCAGAGAATAGTACAAGGAACCCTACCAACAAGAGCCCCTCATATACAGTGCTAACCAGAGAATAGTACAAGGAACACTACCAACAAGAGCCACCATATACATTGCCAACCAGAGTATAGTACAAGGAACACTACCAACAAGAGCCCCCCCCATATACAGTGCCAACCAGAGAATAGTACAAGGAACACTACCAACAAGAGCCCCCCATATACAGTGCTAACCAGAGAATAGTACAAGGAACACTACCAACAAGAGCCCCCATATACAGTGCCAACCAGAGAATAGTACAAGGAACACTACCAATAAGAGCCCCCATATACAGTGCTAACCAGAGAATAGTACAAGGAACACTACCAACAAGAGCCCCCATATACAGTGCCAACCAGAGATTAGTACAAGGAACAATACCAACAAGAGCCCCCCATATACAGTGCCAACCAGAGAATAGTACAAGGAACACTACCAACAAGAGCCCCCCATATACAGTACCAACCAGAGAATAGTACAAGGAACACTACCAACAAGAGCCCCCCATATACAGTGCCAACCAGAGAATAGTACAAGGAACCCTACCAACAAGAGCCCCCCATATACATTGCCAACCAGAGAATAGTACAAGGAACCCTACCAACAAGAGCCCCTCATATACAGTGCCAACCAGAGTATAGTACAAGGAACACTACCAACAAGAGCCCCCCGTATACAGTGCTAACCAGAGAATAGTACAAGGAACACTACAAACAAGAGCCCCCCATATACAGTGCTAACCAGAGAATAGTACAAGGAACACTACCAACAAGAGCCCCCCATATACAGTGCTAACCAGAGCATAGTTCAAGGAACACTACCAACAAGAGCCCCCCATATACAGTGCCAACCAGAGAATAGTACAAGGAACACTACCAATAAGAGCCCCCATATACAGTGCCAACCAGAGAATAGTACAAGGAACACTACCAACAAGAGCCCCCCATATACAGTGCCAACCAGAGAATAGTACAAGGAACACTACCAACAAGAGCCCCCCATATACAGTGCCAACCAGAGAATAGTACAAGGAACACTACCAACAAGAGCCCCCCATATACAGTGCTAACCAGAGAATAGTACAAGGAACACTACCAACAAGAGCCCCCCATATACAGTGCTAACCAGAGAATAGTACAAGGAACACTACCAACAAGAGCCCCCCATATACATTGCCAACCAGAGAATAGTACAAGGAACACTACCAACAAGAGCCCCCCATATACAGTGCCAACCAGAGAATAGTACAAGGAACACTACCAACAAGAGCCCCCATATACAGTGCCAACCAGAGAATAGTACAAGGAACACTACCAACAAGAGCCCCCATATACAGTGCTAACCAGAGAATAGTACAAGGAACACTACAAACAAGAGCCCCCCATATACAGTGCTAACCAGAGAATAGTACAAGGAACACTACCAACAAGAGCCCCCCATATACAGTGCTAACCAGAGTATAGTACAAGGAACACCACCAACAAGAGCCCCCCATATACAGTGCTAACCAGAGAATAGTACAAGGAACACTACCAACAAGAGCCCCCCATATACAGTGCTAATCAGAGAATAGTACAAGGAACACCACCAACAAGAGCCCCCCATATACAGTGCTAACCAGAGAATAGTACAAGGAACACTACCAACAAGAGCCCCCCATATACAGTGCTAACCAGAGTATAGTACAAGGAACACCACCAACAAGAGCCCCCCATATACAGTGCTAACCAGACAATAGTACAAGGAACACTACCAACAAGAGCCCCCCATATACAGTGCCAACCAGAGTATAGTACAAGGAACACTACCAACAAGAGCCCCCCATATACAGTGCTAACCAGAGAATAGTACAAGGAACACTACCAACAAGAGCCCCCCATATACAGTGCCAACCAGAGAATAGTACAAGGAACACTACCAACAAGAGCCCCCCATATACAGTGCTAACCAGAGAATAGTACAAGGAACACTACCAACAAGAGTCCCCCATATACAGTGCCAACCAGAGAATAGTACAAGGAACACTACCAACAAGAGCCCCCCATATACAGTGCCAACCAGAGAATAGTACAAGGAACCCTACCAACAAGAGCCCCCCATATACAGTACTAACCAGAGAATAATACAAGGAACCCTACCAACAATAGCCCCCCATATACAGTGCTAACCAGAGAATAGTACAAGGAACACTACCAACAAGAGCCACCATATACATTGCCAACCAGAGTATAGTACAAGGAACACTACCAACAAGAGCCCCCCCCATATACAGTGCCAACCAGAGAATAGTACAAGGAACACTACCAACAAGAGCCCCCCATATACAGTGCTAACCAGAGAATAGTACAAGGAACACTACCAACAAGAGCCCCCATATACAGTGCCACCCAGAGAATAGTACAAGGAACACTACCAATAAGAGCCCCCATATACAGTGCCAACCAGAGAATAGTACAAGGAACACTACCAACAAGAGCCCCCCATATACAGTACCAACCAGAGAATAGTACAAGGAACACTACCAACAAGAGCCCCCCATATACAGTGCCAACCAGAGAATAGTACAAGGAACACTACCAACAAGAGCCCCCCATATACATTGCCAACCAGAGAATAGTACAAGGAACCCTACCAACAAGAGCCCCTCATATACAGTGCCAACCAGAGTATAGTACAAGGAACACTACCAACAAGAGCCCCGCGTATACAGTGCTAACCAGAGAATAGTACAAGGAACACTACCAACAAGAGCCCCCCATATACAGTGCTAACCAGAGAATAGTACAAGGAACACTACCAACAAGAGCCCCCATATACAGTGCCAACCAGAGAATAGTACAAGGAACACTACCAACAAGAGCCCCCCATATACAGTGCCAACCAGACAATAGTACAAGGAACACTACCAACAAGAGCCCCCCATATACAGTGCCAACCAGAGTATAGTACAAGGAACACTACCAACAAGAGCTCCCTATATACAGTGCCAACCAGAGTATAGTACAAGGAACACTACCAACAAGAGCCCCTCATATACAGTGCCAACCAGAGTATAGTACAAGGAACACTACCAACAAGAGCCCCCCATATACAGTGCTAACCAGAGAATAGTACAAGGAACACTACCAACAAGAGCCCCCCATATACAGTGCTAACCAGAGAATAGTACAAGGAACACTACCAACAAGAGCCCCCCATATACAGTGCTAACCAGAGAATAGTACAAGGAACACTACCAACAAGAGCCCCCCATATACAGTGCTAACCAGAGTATAGTACAAGGAACACTACCAACAAGAGCTCCCTATATACAGTGCCAACCAGAGTATAGTACAAGGAACACTACCAACAATAGCCCCCCATATACAGTGCCAACCAGAGTATAGTACAAGGAACACTACCAACAAGAGCCCCCCATATACAGTGCTAACCAGAGAATAGTACAAGGAACACCACCAACAAGAGCCCCCCATATACAGTGCTAACCAGAGAATAGTACAAGGAACACTACCAACAAGAGCCCCCCATATACAGTGCTAACCAGAGAATAGTACAAGGAACACTACCAACAAGAGCCCCCCATATACAGTGCTAACCAGAGTATAGTACAAGGAACACTACCAACAAGAGCTCCCTATATACAGTGCCAACCAGAGTATAGTACAAGGAACACTACCAACAAGAGCCCCCCATATACAGTGCTAACCAGACAATAGTACAAGGAACACTACCAACAAGAGCCCCCCATATACAGTGCTAACCAGAGTATAGTACAAGGAACACTACCAACAAGACCCCCCATATACAGTGCTAACCAGACAATAGTACAAGGATCACTACCAACAAGAGCCCCCCATATACAGTGCTAACCAGAGTATAGTACAAGGAACACTACCAACAAGAGCCCCCCATATACAGTGCTAACCAGAGAATAGTACAACGAACACTACCAACAAGAGCCCCCCATATACAGTGCTAACCAGAGAATAGTACAAGGAACACTACCAACAAGAGTCCCCCATATACAGTGCTAACCAGAGAATAGTACAAGGAACACTACCAACAAGAGTCCCCCATATACAGTGCCAACCAGACAATAGTACAAGGAACACTACCAACAAGAGCCCCCCATATACAGTGCTAACCAGAGAATAGTACAAGGAACACTACCAACAAGAGTCCCCCATATACAGTGCCAACCAGACAATAGTACAAGGAACACTACCAACAAGAGCCCCCCATATACAGTGCTTTTTTTTTTTTTTTTTTTTTTACAATATTATTTTTATTTTCTTACGAATCAAAAAACAAAGGAAAGAAAGGACAACAATATACAACATGACCAACACAATTGGAAGGGCGGGGGTACTTGCCCCACCCACACTAACTCCCAAAACATACCTACATTCACACCTAGTCCTGTACCCTTCCTCGATCCAATCTTCTCTCCCTCTCCAGGTATATTTATAACATGATGATGTAAAACACTCTATAATCGTCTATAGCCTATACAACACTATACCCCTCTTATCTCTTTTATTTTTTCTATCCAATTGTCCCACATCCTGCATTTTGCATCCAGAGGTATCAAACTGTCTATTTTATCTAATCTAAGTCTTTCCATTGTGCATACGTGGGTTAGAGAGTTTAAAATTTCTATTATGCTGGGGACTTTAGTGGACTTCCAGTTTTTTGCTACTGCCGTACGGACCACAGATAACACGTGGAAGCTTATAGCCCTGTCTTTAAAAAGAAGTTTGTCCAAGCCGATGTTCAGGAGAGCCATCCCGGGACCCCATTCTATTTGTTTTCCTAAGATATTATTTAGCATTATTTTTATTGCTTCCCATAAGGGCTGTATCGTTCGGCAGCTCCACCAAATATGTAAAAGTGTGCCCTGATCCTGCATGCACCTCCAACACACAGCTTTGCTATTCTCCATGTGGTACATTTTCGCCAGACGTGTTGGTGTATAATACCAGCGATACATGAGTTTACGAGAACTTTCCAGATGTGATATGCAATGTGACAGGCTAGATGGTAAGACGTATAATTTAAACCAGCTCTCATGTGGAATTTGTATACCTAAGTCCTTTTCCCATTTTGTTTGAAAGCTGTAAACTGGGTCATGTAGCTTAACCTGTATTGCTTTATATGCTTTAGAAATGGCCCCCTTACCCCCCTTGGATAGAAAGAAATATTTTTCAAAATGTGATTTGATTCCCTGACTTTCTACTCTATAAGGCCCCAGCAGATGCCGGATTTGCAAATATTTAAAAAATTCGCATGTGGGTATGTTATATTTCTGAGAGATCTGATTAAAAGGTAGTAAATGACCTTTGCTACGTATATGCCCAATTTGCGTAATTCCTTTTTTTATCCAAAGGGAAAGGTCTGTGTTTGGCAATAGGTTATGAATAGATACCATTGGGATATTGTCATAGCAAGTGTCACCTATCATTCCTTGTGTTAGGGCGTACCGCCAGGTTTCCATATTTGCTTTAGCTGTTGGGCTACTTGTTAATATTGGTTGTTTGTTTACCATAATTTGACATAAAGCTGTGTTTAAAGATAATGCGTTAGTCATGTGTGTTTCTATTTCTATCCATTTTGCTGAAATGTCATTGTGCCACCATCTTTGCAGTTGTGTCAGATGGATTGCACGGTAGTAATTTCTTAGATTTGGGCATCCTACTCCGCCTAGTTTAATATTTCTGAAAAGTATATTTGAAGTTACTCTGGCCGTGTTATTTCTCCAGATATATTTTAATAAAATTGTTTGCAATTTCTTAATAGTAATTTGAGGGATTTTAAGGGGGAGGTTACGAAATAAATATAATATCTTAGGCAATAAAACCATCTTGACCACCCCTATTCGTCCTATCCAAGAGATAGGTAATTTGGAAAACGTTTTTATATCTGCCTGTAGCCTAAGACATAACTGCTCTATATTAACGGTTACTGAATGTCTGGGGGAGGTTGTTAATTTTATGCCCAAATATGTAAGTGACTCTTCTGACCATGTAAAGGGAAACTTGGCTCTCAATTCCGCCTTAGTAATCCTATCTAATGATAATGGGAGGATTGTTGATTTTAATATATTTAATTTATAATAGGTTATTTGCGAAAATTGATCTAATATATCCATTAAGGAGTCCAATGAGTGTTTAGGTTCTGAAATTGACAAAAGAATATCGTCCGCGAAGAGTCCTATTTTATGACTTGTTGGACCTATTTGAATACCCTTAATTGCTTCGCACTCTCGTATTCTTTGTGCCAAGGGTTCTATTAGTAGGGCAAAAAGGAGGGGCGACAGGGGGCAGCCTTGCCGGGTCCCATTTGAGATATTAAAGGGTCTAGATCTGAATCCCTCATTACATACCCTGGCATAGGGACCTGAGTATAGTACCATAATGGCCCTGCTAAGTTTTGTTGGTAGTCTAAATTTTTCCAAAACCTGTCCCAGGTACCCCCAGTGGACTCGATGGAGCCCCCCATATACAGTGCTAACCAGAGAGTAGTACAAGGGACACTACCAACAAGAGAGCCCCCTGATGAACCACGGAATAATCTGTGCAAATATCACGGTCTTTAATCGATCTGCCAAAGGAATTAGGCAAATCCTGACCAATAATTGACATATTCTTCAGAGAGAATATTAATATCAATCGTAATTAGGCATATAATACATTTTACATTAACCCCCTTAAGGACGCAAACTATTAAATTTTTACTTTTTCTTTTTTTCCTCTTCGCCTTCAAAAAATCATAACTCTTATATTTTCATCCACAGACTAGTATGAGGCTTTTTTTTGCACGACCAGTTGTCCGTTGTAATGCCATCACTCACTTTACTATAAAATGTATGGCGCAAACCAAAAACATACTATTTGTGTGGTGAAATTAAAAAGAAAACCGAAATTTTGCAAATTTTGGAAGGTTTCGTTTTCCCGCCGTACAATTTACGGTAAATATGACATGTGCTCTTAATTCTATTGGTCAATATGATTAAAATGATACACATGATAACATGCTTTTCTATTACTGTTGCGCTTAAAAAAAAATCGCAAACTTTTAAACCAAATTAGTACGTTTAAAATCCACCTATTTTGAAGACCTATAAGCGATATATAAGAGGCGGTATGAGGGCTCATTTTTTTGCACCGTGATCTGTACTTTTTATTGATACTTAATTTACTTATATAGAACTTTTAATCCATTTTTTATAAAAAAAATTTGAGAATAAAATGTTATAAAAAAGCATCTATGTTGGACTCTATTTTTACGTTCACCGTAATGTATCATTAAAATTTTATTTAAATAGTTCAGATATTTACGCACACGGAGATACCAAATATGTATATAATTTTCTTTTTTTTTTTTTTTACACTTTTTGGGGGTGAAATAGGGAAAATGGGACAATTTACGTTTTTATTGGGGGAGGGTTTTTTAAAAATTTTTTTACTTTATTATTTTACTTTTATTTTTATGATACGTGCATCGCTCCGATGCTCGCGGTTATGCTTTGGACGTAAATGTACGTCCTGGTGCGTTAAATATCACCTCACCAGGACGTATATTTATGTCCTTCGTCGTTAAGGGGTTAATGTTGTAGCTTTGTTTCCTGATGCAGAACAAGAACACTTGTTACAGTGGGTGTTAATGTCCTTTTCTGCAGACATTTGCACTTTCTGTAAGTCAGGTTGGACCTGGAATACATAGGCCACTTTTAAATGGAGATGCAACTTTTATTTTCATAAATAGCGACTATCGCATTTGACACATGACCTCTGCAAAGGAAAAAAAATACTACTACGTGAGCAGATTTCCGAAATGTGCTGTGGAATAAGCAAAAATCTAAAAGTTGCAGCATCTACAGAAAAGTTGTATGTGCAAAAAATCTCCTACTATAAAAGTCTCCTCTAAAAAATCTCCTCATCTAAAAAATCTCCTCCTCTAATCTCCTCCTCTAATCTCCTCCTCTAATCTCCTCCTCTAATCTCCTCCTCTAATCTCCTCCTCTAATCTCCTATAAAAAAATCTCCTATAAAAAAATCTCCTCCTCTAATCTCCTCCTCTAATCTCCTCCTCTAATCTCCTATAAAAAATCTCCTATAAAAAAATCTCCTATAAAAAATCTCCTATAAAAATCTCCTACTGTAAAAATCTCCTACTGTAAAAATCTCCTACTGTAAAAATCTCCTACTGTAAAAATCTCCTACTGTAAAAATCTCCTCCTATAAAAATCTCCTACTATAAAAATCTCCTACTATAAAAATCTCCTTCTATAAAAATCTCCTTCTATAAAAATCTCCTACTATAAAAATCTCCTTCTATAAAAATCTCCTACTATAAAAATCTCCTACTATAAAAATTTCCTACTATAAAAATCTCCTTCTATAAAAATCTCCTATAAAAATCTCCTACTATAAAAATCTCCTACTATGGGGCGTGTCCTGGCAGCGCATGGCGGCAGTCGCATAACTTCAGTGCTCCGCTGCTAGTCAGGCCATACCGCGGCTAAAAGCGATATTATACTCACGGACTTTGCACACTCTCCACCCAGCGGAGTCCACAGGCTTCCGAAACCGAAGTCCCTACCTACCGCGGTGCCTAGGAACGTGATTCTCCGTCTCCACTTCTTCCACATCAAGGATCAGCTTATGCTCGCTGCTCGCTCCCCTCCCTCTCTCCCGGAGAGATTTGTGGGCCTACAATTGTTCATGGATCTATCCGCAGCCACTCTGGCGAGGCGAAGGGAATTTAGAGTGGGCGCAAGAGTTCTTAGAGACAATGATATTCCTTACAAGTGGGGATTTCCAGTGAAGCTGATCATTACTAGAAACGGGACTAAGTTTGTGGTCTCCTCGCCTGAAGACTTGGAAAAGTTGTGCGCTGAATGGAACATTTCTGGATCGCACCCGTCTCCACGGTCCCCGACTGTTGCACCGGTTGCCAGGGTTGAGGAAGAATGGAGTGTGGTTCCAAGTAGAAGGAGGAGAAATAACAAGTGATGTTTCTGCTTGTCCCTTATCTGTGCTCCTTTCTGTTATTCACTGCGAGTGCCTTTCCTTCCCCTCTAGGTTTCCCATAGTGGGACTGTTCGAGACTGTTTGGGTGCTAGACATGGCATTATTGTTATGTAGCTCTCTAATTTACCCTTTAATAAGTTAATATGTGAGGTAATATTATATGCCTTGTGTTCTCTTAGGTGGCCTGGCTGCTGGAGTGCTATCTGCCTATTCCCCACTTAGGGCCCACCACATGGCCTTTATGGCTCTATATGTTACCTGTTCCTCAGTTTTTTGGCTGTCTTGTTTTATATGTTTGTCCTGTTTGTCCCATTACTGATGCCTTTGATATACTTTTGGAAATTATGCCTATTCAATGGTGACCGACACCCACAGGTGGAGTGTTTCTTCCTCTTGCTGCGTGGTCCTATCTTTTGCTGAGACATGGGTACACGGCTCTAGCTCCTTTGTTTCTGACTTAGCATTAATAGAAACTATCTTGACCCCCATACTAAGGGGCTAAATTCCCCTTTTAAGAGGTCGCTTGCATGGAGGGAAGCGAATCGGTTGCGTGCAGATGTGTTTTGTGTACAGGAGTCGCATCTGAATTCTCAGGATGCGGCTCGCTTTGCATATAAGAAATACCCCCATATTTTTCACTCCCATGCTGTAGATAAAAAGAGAGGGGTTCTTATAGCGTTCAGGGATAGTGTAGCCCTCCAAGTACAGAAGCTAGAGGTCAGTCCGGTGGGGAGATACATTATTTTGGTGTGCCTGCTTAATAATATCCAATACACCTTCGCTGTTATTTATGCACCTAACAACAGACAATGCGCTTTCCTCCAGAGTGTACTCAGAAAAGTCGATGAGGCGGCTGGTGGCCATGTGATTTTACTGGGCGATTTTAATATGACACTGTGGCCCACTGAAAATTCCACTTCCACTAGACGCCATACGGAACCCACCGGGTTCTTTTCTGCTACACGTGCAGATCTCTTTGATGTGTGGCGCTTATCGCATTCCACTGACAGAGACTTTACTTATTTTTCCCATGTTCATCACATATATACTAGAATTGATTATGCCCTGGTGTCCCGCTCTTTACTACCGATTGTTGATACTGCCACCATCCATCCCATTGAATGGTCTGACCACTCCCCCATTAGCTTTACGATTAGAGAAGCGTACAGGCAACACCCTGCATGATCCCCATGTTCTTTAGGGTGAACGACACAGGGGACACTTCTGATCCTATGCTCTGGTGCTCCTTCAAGGCGACCATTAGGGGTCATTTCATCAGCCAGACAGCCCACGACAAGAAACACAAACGACAGTTGACCTTAGACCTGCAACAGACGCTAGCTGACTTACACAGACGTAACAAACGGTCATATTCCCCAGATATAGCGCTGGACATTTCACAGATACAGGCTAGGCTTCACTCTTTGTCACTCCACTCGTATGAATCGGCGCTCCGGCGCCTAAAGATGTCCTACTACTGGCAGGGCAACAAGGCTAGTTCCTTGAAAAAGATTAAGGAAGTGTGAGATGTACTCAATCTGGTGTGGTGACCGAGAACTTCAGTCTGGGTATAATCTCCGGTATAATCTAATGTATACCCTGATTAAACAGAAAATTCGTAAAGATAAATGGGGGTGACTGGTTCTCAAGGTCTTGAGTGTGATGGAAATGTGTTGTATGGTTTTGTCTGTGAATATGTAATGATGACAGTGGTGTTTATGAATGATTAAAGAGGGTGATGATGGGTGTTTGTATAAACTTGAGGGTATGTATATATATAATGAATAATTAAAGAGGGTGATAGGTGTTCCTGTATAAACTGGAGAATCTGTATCTAATGATCGGTGTATATGGGAGAGAGGGAAAAGTATGGGGGAGAAAAGTATCTTGATAGGTGTTTGTGAATGATTGGAGAGGGGGATGGTAAGTGTTACTGTATAAATTGGAGAATATGCATGTATATAATGAATATTTGTGATTATAGGTGTTTCTGTATAAACTGCAGGATGTGTGTGTATATATTGATCGGTGTATATGGGAGAGAGAAGTATAGGGGAGAAGGAAATGATTAAAGGAGAAGGGGGATGGTGAAAGAGAGACAGAGGATGGTGAAAAGAAAAGAAAAGGCTCTTACTTGGATAGATAAAAGCGTCATTTATTTGTCATTTAATAATATAAAACCGGAAAAAACACTGGGCCCTAGCGCTTATACTTTCCAATGCATATGAAACAGTTAAAATAATTCATAAATGTAATTCATAACAAGGTCAGTAGATGAAAAGCGCTGAATAGTTATACAATGTGCAATAGTAGGTAAATGAACCCGGTGCTGCGACCGCAAGGTATAACAGACCAAGTCAATTGCTCTCGGTACGGCGACCGTAGAGATGTGTGAAATAGTCAAGTAGTTCACGGTGCTGCGACCGTATGCCAGAAAGAAGAAACAAAGTCACAATGTAGCGGTGCTGCGACCGTATGCCAGAAAGAAGAAACAAAGTCACAATGTAGCGGTGCTGCGACCGTATGCCAGAAAGAAGAAAAAGTCACAATGTAGCGGTACTGCGACCGTATGCCAGAAAGAAGAAACAAAGTCACAATGTAGCGGTGCTGCGACCGTATGCCAGAAAGAAGAAACAAAGTCACAATGTAGCGGTACTGCGACCGTATGCCAGAAAGAAGAAACAAAGTCACAATGTAGCGGTGCTGCGACCGTATGCCAGAAAGAAGAAACAAAGTCACAATGTAGCGGTACTGCGACTGTATGCCAGAAAGAAGAAACAAAGTCACAATGTAGCGGTGCTGCGACCGTATGTCAGAAAGAAGAAACAAAGTCACAATGTAGCGGTGCTGCGACCGTATGCCAGAAAGAAGAAACAAAGTCACAATGTAGCGGTGCTGCGACCGTATGCCAGAAAGAAGAAAAAGTCACAATGTAGCGGTACTGCGACCGTATGCCAGAAAGAAGAAACAAAGTCACAATGTAGCGGTGCTGCGACCGTATGCCAGAAAGAAGAAACAAAGTCACAATGTAGCGGTACTGCGACCGTATGCCAGAAAGAAGAAACAAAGTCACAATGTAGCGGTACTGCGACTGTATGCCAGAAAGAAGAAACAAAGTCACAATGTAGCGGTGCTGCGACCGTATGCCAGAAAGAAGAAACAAAGTCACAATGTAGCGGTACTGCGACTGTATGCCAGAAAGAAGAAACAAAGTCACAATGTAGCGGTGCTGCGACCGTATGCCAGAAAGAAGAAACAAAGTCACAATGTAGCGGTACTGCGACCGTATGCCAGAAAGAAGAAACAAAGTCACAATGTAGCGGTGCTGCGACCGTATGCCAGAAAGAAGAAACAAAGTCACAATGTAGCGGTGCTGCGACCGTATGCCAGAAAGAAGAAAAAGTCACAATGTAGCGGTACTGCGACCGTATGTCAGAAAGAAGAAACAAAGTCACAATGTAGCGGTGCTGCGACCGTATGCCAGAAAGAAGAAACAAAGTCACAATGTAGCAGTACTGCGACCGTATGCCAGAAAGAAGAAACAAAGTCACAATGTAGCGGTGCTGCGACCGTATGCCAGAAAGAAGAAACAAAGTCACAATGTAGCGGTACTGCGACCGTATGCCAGAAAGAAGAAACAAAGTCACAATGTAGCGGTGCTGCGACCGTATGCCAGAAAGAAGAAACAAAGTCACAATGTAGCGGTACTGCGACCGTATGCCAGAAAGAAGAAACAAAGTCACAATGTAGCGGTACTGCGACCGTATGCCAGAAAGAAGAAACAAAGTCACAATGTAGCGGTACTGCGACCGTATGCCAGAAAGAAGAAACAAAGTCACAATGTAGCGGTGCTGCGACCGTATGCCAGAAAGAAGAAACAAAGTCACAATGTAGCGGTGCTGCGACCGTATGCCAGAAAGAAGAAACAAAGTCACAATGTAGCGGTACTGCGACCGTATGCCAGAAAGAAGAAACAAAGTCACAATGTAGCGGTGCTGCGACCGTATGCCAGAAAGAAGAAACAAAGTCACAATGTAGCGGTGCTGCGACCGTATGCCAGAAAGAAGAAACAAAGTCACAATGTAGCAGTACTGCGACCGTATGCCAGAAAGAAGAAACAAAGTCACAATGTAGCAGTGCTGCGACCGTATGCCAGAAAGAAGAAACAAAGTCACAATGTAGCGGTGCTGCGACCGTATGCCAGAAAGAAGAAACAAAGTCACAATGTAGCGGTGCTGCGACCGTATGCCCGAAAGAAGAAACAAAGTCACAATGTAGCGGTACTGCGACCGTATGCCAGAAAGAAGAAACAAAGTCACAATGTAGCGGTACTGCGACCGTATGCCAGAAAGAAGAAACAAAGTCACAATGTAGCGGTACTGCGACCGTATGCCAGAAAGAAGAAACAAAGTCACAATGTAGCGGTGCTGCGACCGTATGCCAGAAAGAAGAAAAAGTCACAATGTAGCGGTACTGCGACCGTATGCCAGAAAGAAGAAACAAAGTCACAATGTAGCGCTGCTGCGACCGTATGCCAGAAAGAAGAAACAAAGTCACAATGTAGCGGTGCTGCGACCGTATGCCAGAAAGAAACAAAGTCACAATGTAGCGGTGCTGCGACCGTATGCCAGAAAGAAACAAAGTCACAATGTAGCGGTGCTGCGACCGTATGCCAGAAAGAAGAAACAAAGTCACAATGTAGCGGTACTGCGACCGTATGCCAGAAAGAAGAAACAAAGTCACAATGTAGCGGTGCTGCGACCGTATGCCAGAAAGAAGAAACAAAGTCACAATGTAGCGGTGCTGCGACCGTATGCCAGAAAGAAACAAAGTCACAATGTAGCGGTGCTGCGACTGTATGCCAGAAAGAAACAAAGTCACAATGTAGCGGTGCTGCGACCGTATGCCAGAAAGAAACAAAGTCACAATGTAGCGGTGCTGCGACCGTATGCCAGAAAGAAGAAACAAAGTCACAATGTAGCAGTGCTGCGACCGTATGCCAGAAAGAAGAAACAAAGTCACAATGTAGCAGTGCTGCGACCGTATGCCAGAAAGAAGAAACAAAGTCACAATGTAGCGGTACTGCGACCGTATGCCAGAAAGAAGAAACAAAGTCACAATTTAGCGGTACTGCGACCGTATGCCAGAAAGAAGAAACAAAGTCACAATGTAGCAGTGCTGCGACCGTATGCCAGAAAGAAGAAACAAAGTCACAATGTAGCAGTGCTGCGACCGCAGTTGGTAGTACAATTCAATGGGACACAGTGTGTCAATGTTGTGAGGGTGCGTTCTATCTCTAACAGAGTGAGGGAGCCATGGATTGGCAGTGGGCCAAAAGGAGGAAGCTCCAGCGGTTGCAAGGTTGGGTAGTGGAAAGGAGGAAGAAATATCTTGTGGTACTATGTACCTCTCACCCGGTCAGTCCTATGGACTTTGTGATGTCGGTCCTCACTCTGGAAACGAAGCCGCTTGTTTGTGGCTGTCTGCGGTCACTGGTGCTCGGCTTCTCCTCGTGGCGGTGAGCGTGTTGGGCGCGTAATAGAATCCTGGCGCGCTGTGATGATCCTGTGGTTCTGTGATTGAGCTGGTGATGATAGTGCTTGCAATGGTGTCTACTGCCTTAAGACTAGACGCGTTTCGGACCCTCTAGGTCCGTCCTCAGTAGTCTGCTTGAACAATGCCAAATTGGGCCTTATATACAGTCCAAGTAAAAGATGGAAGGAAAACATGGTGGAAGATCCGGACCCGGGTCCAAAATGGAATAACAGGAATGGACTCGCAGTCCGGGTGGTGAAAAAAGAGGTAGGTGAATTGGGGAAATAGAGTTTGAAGAGTTAGAGGTTGTAGATGGTTAGTATATGTATATGGCAAGGTGGGGATTGGACCTAAATGTATATATATCTCCAGGTGTGTTCTAATGGAAGATCTGGTGGAGGTAATAGGTGAAGTATATATTATACATGATGAATGGTATGTTTAGGGGACAAGAGCTGAATAATTAATGTTTGCAGGTATGGCTGGGTCAATGTAGAGGTGAAAACTGTTTTTCCATGTAAACTTATGTAGAAATCAATGGATCTATAGTCATGAGTAAGAAGAATCTAATGAATGGTGTGTATGGAGGGACAAGAGCTGTGTAATTAACAGGTCTGGCAGGTGTATGTGGGAATGGAAACGATTAATTGTATGATTATATATAAATGAAGAAATAGATGGTCCAGCGCAGGATGACGTGCAATAAAAGCCAAAATTTATTGTAGATTCAAGCCATAGGAGAGCAGGACACAAGGTAACGCGTTTCAGCCGGAAAGACCAGCCTTATTCATACAAAGATACAAAAGAAGTGGCCATTCTTTTATGGGAAGTGGTGGAAGGGAACACCCAGGTGAACACCTGATGTAATCATGCCCACCAGATCCCGCAGTGGAAATACAAAGGCATGTGTATACATACAAAAATGAACACAATTTAAAATACTGACAACAAGCATTTTTTAGAATATAACTATATAAAAATAAGTATAATAATAGATATATAGAAATGGCCCAAACTGGTTACAGGTATGTAAGTTTCTCAAATATTCAAATATGACAGAGGGTATAAATTCCCAAATATATTATATGGGCATATGTAATATATGCAAAGGTATACAGCTGTAAATTACAATAACCATAAAACCATAGAAAAGAGAGGCATTAAGAGACATAGGATCGTAATCGTAGACACGGATGCCATAAATTATTTCAATTATATATTCATAATAAAAAGTTTATTTCAATATTAGTAATGTAAAATCACATCCTGTCTACGATTAAGGCCCCTGGGAAATCTACAGTCTAATTCCATAATCCAATAAACCTCGCGGTCTAACAATTTTTGCCTGAAATCACCCCCTCTTTTGGGTGGAATAACTCTTTCAATTCCACATAAGATCATGGAAGAATAATCTCCCTGATGTGCTCGAGCGCAGTGCTGGGTCACCATTGATGTGTGTCGGGAGTTAAAATGGGCAATGTCTGAGATGTGCTTCCTGGTCCTAGTTTTGAGGGAATTGGAGGTGCATCCAACATATTGGAGTTTGCAGATAGTACAGGAGAACATGTAAATGACATGCATAGTATTGCAATTCATATATTGTTGTATTTTGTATTTTTTTCCCGTGGAATAAGAACTAAATTCAACAACACTGTGCATGAATTTACAACAAATGCATATTTTATGTCCACATTTATATGAGCCCTTGGTGGTAAGCCATGTTTGTGCAGTGGACCTGGTGCTTGTGAAAAGACTTGGGGATAATTTTTGTCCCAAGGTGGGAGCTTTTCTAGAGACACATCTGTAGCCTGAGTCCATAATGGAACTGTATAATGGATCACCTGTAATAATAGGTATATATTTGTGGACTAGGCGACAGATGGTGCTATAATCACTGCTGTATTGGGTAACAAACATAACTGGCTTTTTACTTTTTTGTAGTAGTTGTGGTGAATTTTCTGGTATGACTGTACTACTAGACTCTGGGTTGGTGTGTACTTTAGGGGCAGAGGAAATTAGTTGGGAACGATTTTTTTTAGTGCAATTCGCCTCGCTCTTTCTATGCTCCATTTTGGATAACCTCTGCATCTAAGACGTGCCTCAATAGTATCGGCCTCCCTATGGAAGAGCTCCAATGAAGAGCAATTTCTTCTAGCTCTTATCATCTCTCCCACGGGAAGATTGCGGATCACGTGGGGGGGATGGCAAGATGAGGAATGTAAAATCGTATTAGATGCTGATTCTTTACGAAATGTGGTGGTAACAATGGATTTCGAGACATGATCGCCCTTCAAGTAAAGATCCAAAAAAGAAATGGTGCTTGAACTGAAGGAAACTGTGAATTTGAGTCCTATCTGATTATCATTTAAAAATTGAGTGAAGGTGTCACCTGCCGCCACATCGGACCCCCAGATAAACAGAAGGTCATCAATGTAGCGGCCATACCACCGAATGTGGGTCAATGTAGATGTTACGCCGAGCGCTCCGGGTCCCCGCTCCTCCCCGGAGCGCTCGCTTCACTCTCCCCGCGGCAGCGCTCCGGTCACGTCCTCTGACCCGGGGCGCTGCGATTCCGCTGCCAGCCGGGATGCGATTCGCGATGCGGGTAGCGCCCGCTCGCGATGCGCACCCCGGCTCCCCTACCTGACTCGCTCTCCGTCTGTTCTGTCCCGGCGCGCGCGGCCCCGCTCCCTAGGGCGCGCGCGCGCCGGGTCTCTGCGATTTAAAGGGCCACTGCGCCGCTGATTGGCGCAGTGGTTCCAATTAGTGTGTTCACCTGTGCACTTCCCTATATCACCTCACTTCCCCTGCACTCCCTTGCCGGATCTTGTTGCCTTAGTGCCAGTGAAAGCGTTCCTTGTGTGTTCCTTGCCTGTGTTTCCAGACCTTCTGCCGTTGCCCCTGACTACGATCCTTGCTGCCTGCCCCGACCTTCTGCTACGTCCGACCTTGCTTCTGTCTACTCCCTTGTACCGCGCCTATCTTCAGCAGCCAGAGAGGTGAGCCGTTGCTAGTGGATACGACCTGGTCACTACCGCCGCAGCAAGACCATCCCGCTTTGCGGCGGGCTCTGGTGAAAACCAGTAGTGGCTTAGAACCGGTCCACTAGCACGGTCCACGCCAATCCCTCTCTGGCACAGAGGATCCACTACCTGCCAGCCGGCATCGTGACAGTAGATCCGGCCATGGATCCCGCTGAAGTTCCTCTGCCAGTTGTCGCTGACCTCACCACGGTGGTCGCCCAGCAGTCACAACAGATAGCGCAACAAGGCCAACAGCTGTCTCAACTGACCGTTATGCTACAACAGTTACTACCACAGCTTCAGCAGTCATCTCCTCCGCCAGCTCCTGCACCTCCTCCGCAGCGAGTGGCCGCTCCTGGGATACGCTTATCCTTGCCGGATAAATTTGATGGGGACTCTAAGTTTTGCCGTGGCTTTCTTTCCCAATGTTCCCTGCATCTGGAGATGATGTCGGACCTGTTTCCCACTGAAAGGTCTAAGGTGGCTTTCGTAGTCAGCCTTCTGTCCGGAAAAGCCCTGTCATGGGCCACACCGCTCTGGGACCGCAATGACCCCGTCACTGCCTCTGTACACTCCTTCTTCTCGGAAATCCGAAGTGTCTTTGAGGAACCTGCCCGAGCCTCTTCTGCTGAGACTGCCCTGTTGAACCTGGTCCAGGGTAATTCTTCCGTTGGCGAGTATGCCGTACAATTCCGTACTCTTGCTTCAGAATTGTCCTGGAATAATGAGGCCCTCTGCGCGACCTTCAAAAAAGGCCTATCCAGCAACATTAAAGATGTTCTGGCCGCACGAGAAATTCCTGCTAATCTACATGAACTTATTCACCTAGCCACTCGCATTGACATGCGTTTTTCCGAAAGGCGTCAGGAACTCCGCCAAGATATGGACTCTGTTCGCACGAGGCGTTTCTTCTCCTCGGCTCCTCTCTCCTCTGGTCCCCTGCAATCTGTTCCTGTGCCCCCCGCCGTGGAGGCTATGCAGGTCGACCGGTCTCGCCTGACACCTCAAGAGAGGACACGACGCCGTATGGAGAACCTCTGCCTGTACTGTGCTAGTACCGAACACTTCCTGAGAGATTGTCCTATCCGTCCTCCCCGCCTGGAAAGACGTACGCTGACTCCGCACAAAGGTGAGACAGTCCTTGATGTCTACTCTGCTTCTCCACGTCTTACTGTGCCTGTGCGGATGTCTGCCTCTGCCTTCTCCTTCTCTACAGTGGCCTTCTTGGACTCTGGATCTGCAGGAAATT
The DNA here is from genome assembly GCF_029499605.1 of Hyla sarda. Classification (NCBI taxonomy): domain Eukaryota; kingdom Metazoa; phylum Chordata; class Amphibia; order Anura; family Hylidae; genus Hyla; species Hyla sarda. The sequence continues at coordinate 120,249 of NW_026609629.1, read as the reverse complement.
TTATTTTGGCCTCTCTCGTCAACAAGTTCAACATCCCGGTGACCAGTCTCACCAGACCCCTCTACATCAATTGTGTAAATAATGAAAGATTGGACTGTACCATACGTTTCCGCACGGAGCCCCTTCTTATGAGCATCGGATCTCATCATGAGAGGATTGAACTTTTGGTCCTCCCCAATTGCACCTCGGAAATTCTCCTTGGACTTCCCTGGCTTCAACTTCATTCCCCTACCCTGGATTGGTCCACTGGGGAGATCAAGTGTTGGGGGTCCTCTTGTTCCAAGAACTGTCTAAAACCGGTTCCCAGTAACCCTTGCCGTAACTCTGTGGTTCCTCCAGTAACCGGTCTCCCTAAGGCCTATATGGACTTCGCGGATGTTTTCTGCAAAAAACAAGCTGAGACTCTACCTCCTCACAGGCCTTATGATTGCCCTATCGACCTCCTCCCGGGCACTACTCCACCCCGGGGCAGAATTTATCCTCTCTCTGCCCCAGAGACTCTTGCCATGTCCGAATACGTCCAGGAGAATCTAAAAAAGGGCTTTATCCGTAAATCCTCCTCTCCTGCCGGAGCCGGATTTTTCTTTGTGTCCAAAAAAGATGGCTCCCTACGTCCGTGCATTGACTACCGCGGTCTTAATAAAATCACGGTTAAGAACCGCTACCCCTTACCCCTCATCTCTGAACTCTTTGATCGCCTCCAAGGTGCCCACATCTTCACTAAATTGGACTTAAGAGGCGCCTATAACCTCATCCGCATCAGAGAGGGGGACGAGTGGAAAACGGCATTTAACACCAGAGATGGACACTTTGAGTATCTGGTCATGCCCTTTGGACTGTGCAACGCCCCTGCCGTCTTCCAAGACTTTGTCAATGAAATTTTTCGTGATCTGTTATACTCCTGTGTTGTTGTATATCTGGACGATATCCTAATTTTTTCTGCCAATCTAGAAGAACACCGCCAGCATGTCCGTATGGTTCTTCAGAGACTTCGTGACAACCAACTCTATGCCAAAATTGAGAAATGTCTGTTTGAATGCCAATCTCTTCCTTTTCTAGGATATTTGGTCTCTGGCCAGGGACTACAGATGGATCCAGACAAACTCTCTGCCGTCTTAGATTGGCCACGCCCCTCCGGACTCCGTGCTATCCAACGCTTTTTGGGGTTCGCCAATTATTACAGGCAGTTTATTCCACATTTTTCTACCATTGTGGCTCCTATCGTGGCTTTAACCAAAAAAAATGCTGATCCCAAGTCCTGGCCTCCTCAAGCAGAAGACGCCTTTAAACGACTCAAGTCTGCCTTTTCTTCGGCTCCCGTCCTCTCCAGACCTGACCCTTCCAAACCCTTCCTATTGGAGGTTGATGCCTCCTCAGTGGGAGCTGGAGCTGTTCTTCTACAAAAAAATTCTTCCGGGCATGCTGTCACTTGTGGTTTTTTCTCTAGGACCTTCTCTCCAGCGGAGAGGAACTACTCCATCGGGGATCGAGAGCTTCTAGCCATTAAATTAGCACTTGAGGAATGGAGGCATCTGCTGGAGGGATCAAGTTCTCCTGTTATTATCTACACCGACCACAAGAACCTCTCCTACCTCCAGTCTGCCCAACGGCTGAATCCTCGCCAGGCCCGGTGGTCTCTGTTCTTTGCCCGATTTAATTTTGAGATTCACTTTCGTCCTGCCGATAAGAACATTAGGGCCGATGCTCTCTCTCGTTCCTCGGATGCCTCAGAAGTTGAACTCTCTCCGCAACACATCATTCCACCTGACTGCCTGATCTCCACTTCTCCTGCCTCCATCAGGCAGACTCCTCCAGGAAAGACCTTTGTTTCTCCTCGCCAACGCCTCGGAATCCTCAAATGGGGTCACTCCTCCCATCTCGCAGGTCATGCGGGTATCAAGAAATCTGTGCAACTCATCTCCCGCTTCTATTGGTGGCCGACTCTGGAGACGGATGTTGTGGACTTTGTGCGAGCCTGCACTATCTGTGCCCGGGATAAGACTCCTCGCCAGAAGCCCGCTGGTTTTCTTCATCCTCTGCCTGTCCCCGAACAGCCTTGGTCTCTGATTGGTATGGATTTTATTACTGATTTACCCCCTTCCCGTGGCAACACTGTTATTTGGGTGGTCGTTGATCGATTCTCCAAAATGGCACATTTCATCCCTCTTCCTGGTCTTCCTTCTGCGCCTCAGTTGGCTAAACAATTTTTTGTACACATTTTTCGTCTTCACGGGTTGCCTACGCAGATTGTCTCGGATAGAGGCGTCCAATTCGTGTCTAAATTCTGGAGGGCTCTCTGTAAACAACTCAAGATTAAATTAAATTTTTCTTCTGCATATCATCCCCAGTCCAATGGACAAGTAGAAAGGATTAACCAGATCTTGGGTGATTATTTGCGACATTTTGTTTCCTCCCGCCAGGATGACTGGGCAGATCTCCTCCCATGGGCCGAATTCTCGTATAACTTCAGGGTCTCTGAGTCTTCCTCCAAATCCCCATTTTTCGTGGTGTACGGCCGTCACCCTCTTCCCCCCCTCCCTACTCCCTTGCCCTCTGGTCTGCCCGCTGTGGATGAAATTTCTCGTGACCTTTCCATCATATGGAGAGAGACCCAAAATTCTCTCTTACAGGCTTCATCACGCATGAAGAAGTTCGCGGATAAGAAAAGAAGAGCTCCCCCCGTTTTTTCCCCTGGAGACAAGGTATGGCTCTCCGCTAAATATGTCCGCTTCCGTGTCCCTAGCTACAAGTTGGGACCACGCTATCTTGGTCCTTTCAAAATTTTGTGTCAAATTAATCCTGTCTCTTATAAACTTCTTCTTCCTCCCTCTCTTCGTATCCCTAATGCCTTTCACGTCTCTCTTCTCAAACCACTCATCCTCAACCGTTTTTCTCCCAAATCTGTTCCTCCCACTCCTGTTTCCGGCTCCTCGGACATCTTCTCGGTCAAAGAAATTTTAGCTGCCAAAAAGGTCAGAGGGAAAAATTTTTTTTTAGTGGACTGGGAGGGTTGTGGTCCTGAAGAGAGATCCTGGGAACCTGAGGACAACATCCTAGACAAAAGTCTGCTCCTCAGGTTCTCAGGCTCTAAGAAGAGGGGGAGACCCAAGGGGGGGGGTACTGTTACGCCGAGCGCTCCGGGTCCCCGCTCCTCCCCGGAGCGCTCGCTTCACTCTCCCCGCGGCAGCGCTCCGGTCACGTCCTCTGACCCGGGGCGCTGCGATTCCGCTGCCAGCCGGGATGCGATTCGCGATGCGGGTAGCGCCCGCTCGCGATGCGCACCCCGGCTCCCCTACCTGACTCGCTCTCCGTCTGTTCTGTCCCGGCGCGCGCGGCCCCGCTCCCTAGGGCGCGCGCGCGCCGGGTCTCTGCGATTTAAAGGGCCACTGCGCCGCTGATTGGCGCAGTGGTTCCAATTAGTGTGTTCACCTGTGCACTTCCCTATATCACCTCACTTCCCCTGCACTCCCTTGCCGGATCTTGTTGCCTTAGTGCCAGTGAAAGCGTTCCTTGTGTGTTCCTTGCCTGTGTTTCCAGACCTTCTGCCGTTGCCCCTGACTACGATCCTTGCTGCCTGCCCCGACCTTCTGCTACGTCCGACCTTGCTTCTGTCTACTCCCTTGTACCGCGCCTATCTTCAGCAGCCAGAGAGGTGAGCCGTTGCTAGTGGATACGACCTGGTCACTACCGCCGCAGCAAGACCATCCCGCTTTGCGGCGGGCTCTGGTGAAAACCAGTAGTGGCTTAGAACCGGTCCACTAGCACGGTCCACGCCAATCCCTCTCTGGCACAGAGGATCCACTACCTGCCAGCCGGCATCGTGACAGTAGAGGTGAAAACTGTTTTTCCATGTAAACTTATGTAGAAATCAATGGATCTATAGTCATGTGTAAGAAGAATCTAATGAATGGTATATATGGAGGACAAGAGCTGTGTAATTTACAGGTCTGGCAGGTGTATGTGGGAATGGAAACGATTAATTGTATGATTATATATAAATCATATATAAATCAATAGGTATATATAAGAAAATGGGCAAGATAACTGGTTGTAAGAATGTATATGGATAACAATTGGTGATAATCTGGGTGATCTAATAAATATGAGTAAGATCAAATTCAGTGGTGCAAGTGGGAGAAGTAGTGAAAAGATATTAAAAAGATGTTTAGGTAAAAAATTGGATAATAGAGGATATATATAGAATGTGGAGTGCTGCTCTTATTGGAACACATGATTAATAGTAATAAATATAAAATAAATATAAAATATAAAAAATATAAAAGATAAAATAAAAAAATAAAAATAATAATAAATATAAAAATAAATGAACAAAAATAATAATAAATAAATAAAAATAGAAATAAAATAAAAAATAAATTAATAAAAATAAAAAATGAATATAAAAATGCTAATAAAAATAAAAAATGAATATAAAAATGCTAATAAAAATAAATCTAATTAATAAAAAATATAAAATAGTAAAAATGGTAAAAGATTTAGTAGAAATAAGAATAAATGTAAATAATTGAAGCTTGCTCTTTCTGAGTGTTGCTGTGTAAGAGGGGGCGTGAAAGAGGAGTTTCAAAAACTGTGATTATCTGTTGTGCGGAGTGAATCTGTGGAGTGGGTGCGACTGCCTATAGCCCACATTCATATTTTGGGTAAGTTTTTCTCTTTTGCACATAGTGGGATAACTGTTAGAGTTTAAACACCCTTTTTTTTTTTTCTCTGTTCCACCTCAAGGGGGAGGAGGAGTAGATTGGGCACAGGTGTATAAATCTTAGCTTGGGACTCTTATTGAGAGCTTGCTCTTTCTGAGTGTTGCTGTGTAAGAGGGGGCGTGAAAGAGGAGTTTCAAAAACTGGAGTTTGAAAGCAGGAGGTTGAGATCGCTGTGAGTGTTAATTTCTGAACGCACAAGGTCTACAAAAAATTTTTAAGTGTAATTTTGACTGTCTGTTTTTTTCCTATACATTTGTGAAATCCCCATTACTAGATGGCCTCCATGTTGGAAAATGCAGTCCAATGTACATCCTGTTCAATGTATGCAATCCTTGAACAACAGTTTGAGGGTGCATATTGTTGTGCGAGATGTGCGCTAGTTGTCCGTTTGGAAGCCCAGATCCTGCATCTAGAGGGGCGACTGGCAACAATGAGAAGCATTAACAACATGGAGAGGAGTCTCCTGCTCACTGAGCAGGCACTCTCGGGAGTAGAGGTGGGGGAGGACAGTGGGACGGAGTTGCAGGACAGTCAGGCAGTTAGCTGGGTTACAGTTAGAAAGAGGGGTAGGGGAAAAAGTGTCAGGGAGGCTAGTCCTGAACTGGCACACCCCAACAAGTTTGCCCGCTTGGCAGATGAGGGGGATGCCATTACAGAGCTAGGAGAACTGCAGCAGGATGCCACCTCTGACCGCCAGGGGGGTGTCTGCTCCAGTAAGGAGGGAGGGAGGAGTACAGGGCAGGCCAGACAGGTACTAGTGGTGGGGGACTCAATTATTAGGGGGACAGACAGGGCAATCTGTCACAAAGACCGGGATCGCCGAACAGTGTGTTGTCTGCCTGGCGCACGAGTTCGGCACATCGCGGATCGGGTTGACAGGTTGTTGGGCGGGGCTGGAGAGGACCCAGCAGTCATGGTACATATTGGCACCAATGACAAAGTAAGAGGTAGGTGGAGTGTCCTTAAAAATGATTTCAGGGACTTAGGCCGCAAGCTTAAGGCAAGGACCTCCAAGGTAATATTTTCTGAAATACTACCAGTACCACGAGCCGCACCAGAGAGGCAGCGGGAGATCAGGGAGGTAAACAAGTGGCTCAGAAGCTGGTGTAGGAAGGAAGGGTTTGGGTTCATGGAGAACTGGGCTGACTTCACTGTCGGTTACCGGATCTACCGTAGGGACGGGCTGCACCTCAATGGGGAGGGTGCAGCTTTGCTTGGGGAGAAGATGGCTAGAAGGGTGGAGGAGTGTTTAAACTAGGGACTTGGGGGGAGGGAACCTACAGCAAAGAGGGGGAAGATAGTGTAGATAGAGAGGTGGGAATTATAAATGTACCTGGGGGTGGAGCGGAGGGAGGGGTTAGAATAGTTAATAGGAATAAGCTTCATAGGAAAATAAAACTTACACCCTTGAATCCCATTAACCCCAATAACATAAAGGATGGAAATGTAAAGTGTATGTTCACAAATGCCAGAAGCCTAGCAAATAAAATGGGGGAGCTTGAGGCCTTGATACTGGAGGAACATATTGATATAGTTGGGGTCACTGAGACATGGCTGGACTCCTCGCATGACTGGGCTGTCAATCTGCAGGGGTTTACATTGTTTCGCAAGGATAGAATGAAAAGAAAAGGTGGTGGAGTCTGTCTGTATGTAAGAAGTGGTATGAAAGTCAGTGTGAACGATGCCATAGTGTGTGATGATTCTGAGGATGTGGAATCATTGTGGGTAGAATTACAAAAGGAGGGAAATACTGAAAAAATAGTATTTGGTGTAATCTACAGACCCCCTAATATCACTGAAGAGATAGAAGGTCGGCTGTATAAACAAATAGAGAGGCCGCCCGGGCAGGTACAGTGGTAATAATGGGAGATTTTAACTATCCAGATATAGATTGGGGTCCGGGGTTGGCTAAAACTACAAAGGGGCGACAATTCCTAAATTTATTGCAGGATAATTTTATGGGCCAGTTTGTGGAGGACCCAACAAGAAGTGATGCCTTGTTGGATCTGATCATTTCCAACAACGCAGAGCTGGTTGGTAATGTAACTGTGAGGGAAAACCTTGGTAATAGCGACCACAATATAGTTACTTTTGACTTAAAATGTAGAAAACAAAGACAGGCGGGGAAGGCAAAAACATATAACTTTAAAAAGGCAAATTTCCCTGGGTTGAGATCTGCCCTACAGGATATAGACTGGGGGAGGGGTTCTCAAATACTGATACAGAAGGGAAATGGGACATCTTTAAATCAACTCTAAATAACTATACAGCTAAATATATACCAAAGGGGAACAAATTTAAACGATTAAAACTAAATCCTACATGGCTGACAAATGATGTTAAAAGAGCAATAAACAACAAAAAAATAGCCTTCAAAAAATACAAATCTGATGGGTCAGCTATAACATTTAAACAGTACAAGGAGCTTAATAAAATCTGTAAAAATGTAATAAAAACAGCAAAAATTCAAAATGAGAGACAGGTGGCCAAAGAAAGCAAAACTAATCCTAAATATTTTTTTAGACATATAAATGCAAAAAAACCAAGGACAGAGCATGTAGGACCCCTTAATAATGATAATGGGGAGGTTGTCACAGGCGATCAAGAGAAGGCGGAGCTACTGAATGGGTTCTTTAGTTCTGTATTCACTATGGAAGAAGGAGCTGACATTGGCCAGGTCAGTGCTGGTAACGCATCATGTACAGGTCAGTACTGGTAACGCATCATGTACAGGTCAGTGCTGGTAACGCATCATGTACAGGTCAGTGCTGGTAACGCATCATGTACAGGTCAGTGCTGGTAACGCATCATGTACAGGTCAGTGCTGGTAACGCATCATGTACAGGTCAGTGCTGGTAACACATCATGTACAGGTCAGTGCTGGTAACACATCATGTACAGGTCAGTGCTGGTAACACATCATGTACAGGTCAGTGCTGGTAACACATCATGTACAGGTCAGTGCTGGTAACGCATCATGTACAGGTCAGTGCTTGTAACACATCATGTACAGGTCGGTGCTGGTAACACATCATGTAATGTACTGAACTGGCTTAATGTAGATATGGTACAAGGTAAGTTAAGTGATATAAATGTAAGCAAATCCCCAGGACCGGATGGACTACACCCAAGAGTTCTTAGAGAGGTAAGTTCAGTAATATCTGTACCCCTGTTCATGATATTTAGAGATTCTCTGGTGTCTGGTATTGTGCCAAGGGACTGGCGCAAGGCGAATGTGGTGCCAATCTTCAAAAAGGGCTCTAGGTCTTCCCCAGAAAACTATAGACCGGTAAGTTTAACGTGCATTGTGGGTAAATTGTTTGAAGGACTTATAAGGGATTACATACAGGAATACATAGGGGATAATTGTATAATAAGTGATAGCCAGCATGGGTTTACTAAGGATAGAAGTTGTCAAACCAATCTAATCTGCTTTTATGAAGAGGTGAGTAGAAGCCTTGACAGAGGAATGGCTGTGTATATAGAGGGGGGGCTCTGTATATAGAGGAATGGCTGTGTATATAGGGGGGGGCTGTGTATATAGAGGGGGGCTGTGTATATAGAGGGGGGGCTCTGTATATAGAGGAATGGCTGTGGATATAGTGTTTCTGGATTTTGCTAAAGCGTTTGATACTGTCCCTCATAGATGTCTGACAGGTAAGTTAAGGTCTTTGGGTTTGGAAATTTTAGTTTGTAACTGGATTGAACACTGATCATGGATCGTACCCAGAGAGTGGTGGTCAATGATTCGTACTCTGATTGGTCCCCGGTTATTAGTGGTGACCCCAAGGTTCAGTACTGGGCCCGCTGTTGTTTAATTTATTTATTAATGATATAGAGGATGGTATTAACAGCTCTGTTTCTATCTTTGCAGATGACACCAAGCTTTGTAGCACAGTACAGTCTATAGAGGATGTGTATATAGAGGGGGGGCTGTGTATATAGAGGGGGGGCTGTGTATATAGAGGATGTGCATAGGTTACAAGATGACTTGGATAGACTAAGTGTCTGGGCATCCACTTGACAAATGAGGTTCAATGTGGATAAATGTAAAGTTATGCATCTGGGTACTAATAACCTGCAGCGTCGTATGTCTTAGGGGGGCTGTGTATATAGAGGGGGGGCTGTGTATATAGAGGGGGGGGCTGTGTATATAGAGAGGGGGGGCTGTGTATACTAATAACCTGCAGCATCGTATGTCTTAGGGGGGATTAAACTGGCAGAGTCACTGGTAGAGAAGGATCTGGTGACTTGTAGATCACAGACTACAGAATAGCACAATGTCAGGCTGCTGCTTCCAAGGCCGGCAGGATATTGTCATGTATCAAAAGAGGCATGGACTCAAGGGACAGGGACATAATACTCCCCCTTTATAAATCATTGGTACAGTCTATAGTGTATAATACTCCCCCTTTATAAAGCATTGGTACGGCCTTACCTGGAATATGCTGTTCAGTTTTGGGCACCTGTCCATAAAAGGGACACTGCGGAGTTGGAAAGGGTGCAGAGACGCGCGACTAAACTAATATGGGGCATGGAACATCTTAGCTATGAGGAGCGATTAAAGGAGTTACAATTGTTTAGTCTTGAGAAGAGACGTTTAAGGGGGGATATGATAAACGTATATAAGTATATTAATGGCCCATACAAAAAATATGGAGGAAAACTGTTCCAGGTTAAACCCCCCCAAAGGACGAGGGGGCACTCCCTCCGTCTGGAGAAGAAAAAGTTTAGTCTCAAGGGGCGACACGCCTTCTTTACCATGAGAACTGTGAACTTATGGAACAGTCTACCTCAGGAACTGGTCACAGCAGGAACAATTAACAGCTTTAAAACAGGATTAGATACATTCCTGGAACAAAATAAGATTAATGCTTATGAAGAAATATAAAATCTCATCCCTTCCCCAATATCGCGCCGCACCCCTACCCCTTAATTCCCTGGTTGAACTTGATGGACATATGTCTTTTTTCGACCGTACTAACTATGTAACTATGAATGGGTAAAATTAGTAAAATAACATAAAATATAATATACTCTGTAGCTGCGTACTGAAATTGTCAGTTTATAGGAATCCGAAAATTTCCAAGTCTGCGTTTAATCCAAAGGGCGCCAGAGTTTGCAGGTCATAGATCATTTTGCTTTCTTGTCTCGACATTTTCCTGATGTGGTCGCCTCCCCTCCAATCGTGTTTTACTTTTTTAATGGCTGCAAAGGTAAGTCCTGATGGGTTCCTGTTATGTTTATCTCTAAAATGCGTTGATAGAGAATGGTTCTCAAATCCTGTTTTTATGTTATGAACGTGCGGTCGCAGCACCGCTACATTGTGACTTTGTTTCTTCTTTCTGGCATACGGTCGCAGCACCGCTACATTGTGACTTTGTTTCTTCTTTCTGGCATACGGTCGCAGCACCGCTACATTGTGACTTTGTTTCTTCTTTCTGGCATACGGTCGCAGCACCGCTACATTGTGACTTTGTTTCTTCTTTCTGACATACGGTCGCAGCACCGCTACATTGTGACTTTGTTTCTTCTTTCTGGCATACGGTCGCAGTACCGCTACATTGTGACTTTGTTTCTTCTTTCTGGCATACGGTCGCAGTACCGCTACATTGTGACTTTGTTTCTTCTTTCTGGCATACGGTCGCAGTACCGATACATTGTGACTTTGTTTCTTCTTTCTGGCATACGGTCGCAGTACCGCTACATTGTGACTTTGTTTCTTCTTTCTGGCATACGGTCGCAGTACCGCTACATTGTGACTTTGTTTCTTCTTTCTGGCATACGGTCGCAGCACCGCTACATTGTGACTTTGTTTCTTCTTTCTGACATACGGTCGCAGCACCGCTACATTGTGACTTTGTTTCTTCTTTCTGGCATACGGTCGCAGTACCGCTACATTGTGACTTTGTTTCTTCTTTCTGGCATACGGTCGCAGTACCGCTACATTGTGACTTTGTTTCTTCTTTCTGGCATACGGTCGCAGCACCGCTACATTGTGACTTTGTTTCTTCTTTCTGGCATACGGTCGCAGCACCGCTACATTGTTACTTTGTTTCTTCTTTCTGGCATACGGTCGCAGTACCGCTACATTGTGACTTTGTTTCTTCTTTCTGGCATACGGTCGCAGTACCGCTACATTGTGACTTTGTTTCTTCTTTCGGGCATACGGTCGCAGCACCGCTACATTGTGACTTTTTCTTCTTTCTGGCATACGGTCGCAGCACCGCTACATTGTGACTTTGTTTCTTCTTTCTGGCATACGGTCGCAGTACCGCTACATTGTGACTTTGTTTCTTCTTTCTGGCATACGGTCGCAGCACCGTGGACTACTTGACTATTTCACACATCTCTACGGTCGCCGTACCGAGAGCAATTGACTTGGTCTGTTATACCTTGCGGTCGCAGCACCGGGTTCATTTACCTACTATTGCACATTGTATAACTATTCAGCGCTTTTCATCTACTGACCTTGTTATGAATTACACTTATGAATTATTTTAACTGTTTCATATGCATTGGAAAGTATAAGCGCTAGGGCCCAGTGTTTTTTCCGGTTTTATATTATTAAATGACAAATAAATGACGCTTTTATCTATCCAAGTAAGAGCCTTTTCTTTTCACCATCCTCTGTCTCTCTTTCACCATCCCCCTTCTCCTTTAATCATTTCCTTCTCCCCTATACTTCTCTCTCCCATATACACCAATCAATATATACACACACATCCTGCAGTTTATACAGAAACACCTATAATCACAAATATTCATTATATACATGCATATTCTCCAATTTATACAGTAACACTTACCATCCCCCTCTCCAATCATTCACAAACACCTATCAAGATACTTTTCTCCCCCATACTTTTCCCTCTCTCCCATATACACCGATCATTATATACAGATTCTCCAGTTTATACAGGAACACCTGTCACCCTCTTTAATTATTCATTATATATATACATACCCTCAAGTTTATACAAACACCCATCATCACCCTCTTTAATCATTCATAAACACCACTATCATCATTACATATTCACAGACAAAACCATACAACACATTTCCATCATACTCAAGACCTTGAGAACCAGTCACCCCCATTTAAGGCTAGTTCCTTGCTGGCCAAACAGCTGAAGAAGAAAATAACAAGGACTAGCATTTCCTATATTACTAGGCATGACGGAGCTAAGATTGCTGACCCAAGGGGAATTGCTAACTGCTTTGCCCATTTCTATGACCACTTGTATAATCTCAGTGACGGCCAGACTCAGCAGCCCACAGCTGCCGCAATATCCTCCTTTCTGTCTTCTGTTTCTCTACCCTCCCTTTCATCAGAACATATTGCACTCCTAGATTCCCCGTTTACTGAGGAGGAAGTGCTCTCCTCTATTAAATTGTTGAAGTTTTCTAAGTCCCCGGGCCCAGATGGGATGACCAATGAGTTTTATAAAACATTCGGCCCCTTGCTAGCTGTCACGATTCCGGCTGGCAGGAAGTGGATCCTCTGTGTCAGCGAGGGATTGGCGTGGACCGTGCTAGTGGACCGGTTCTAAGAGGCTACTGGTTTTCACCAGAGCCCGCCGCAAAGCGGGATGGTCTTGCTGCGGCAGTAGCAACCAGGTCGTATCCACTAGCAACGGCTCTACCTCGCTGACTGCTGAGAAGGCGTGGGACAGAAGGACTAGGCAAAGGCAAGGTCAGACGTAGCAGAAGGTCGGGGGCAGGCGGCAAGGTTCGTAGTCAGGATGGGTAGCAGAAGTTCAGGTACACAGGCTTTGGACACACTAAACGCTTTCACTGGCACAAGGCAACAAGATCCGGCAAGGGAGTGCAAGGGAGGAGACTAGATATATCCAGGGAACAGGTGGGAACCAATTAAGCTAATTGGGCCAGGCACCAATCATTGGTGCACTGGCCCTTTAAGTCTCAGAGAGCTGGCGCGCGCGCGCCCTAGAGAGCGGAGCCGCGCGCGCCAGCACAAGACAGCAGGGGACCGGGACGGGTAAGTGACCTGGGATGCGATTCGCGAGCGGGCGCGTCCCGCTGTGCGAATCGCATCCCCAACGGCCATGACAGTGCGGCGCTCCCGGTCAGCGGGACCGACCGGAGCGCTGCAGGGAGAAAGACGCCGTGAGCGCTCCGGGGAGGAGCGGGGACCCGGAGCGCTAGGCGTAACAGTACCCCCCCCCCTTAGGTCTCCCCTTCTCTTTGTCCAGTAACTGCCTCCCCTGGGATGAGGACACCGGGAAAGAATGGAGGGTTTCCTCAACGGCAGGCAGTACAACAGGAGTGGGAATGGGGAGGGAGGGCAGAGGGCGAGACCTGGCACGGGGCAGTGTGACACCAGGACGGGGGCCATGGGGTGGCACAGAGGCTTGCCTGACGGGACTGGGAGGGGGGGAGAGGCACTTCCTGTGGCAGGCAGAGTCCCAGTTCCTGATCTCCCCGGTGGTCCAATCAATGGTGGGGGAATGAAGCCGGAGCCAAGGCAGACCGAGGAGAACCTCAGAGGTACAGTTGGGGAGAATGAAAAATTCAATCCTCTCAAGGTGGGGTCCAATAGACATGAGGAGGGGCTCAGTGCGGTAACGCACGGTGCAGTCCAATCTGGCTCCGTTGACCGCGGAAATGTAGAGCGGCTTGACGAGACGGGTCACCGGGATGCTGAATTTATTAACAAATGACTCCAAAATAAAATTTCCTGAGGCACCGGAGTCCAAGCAGGCCACGGCTGAGAGGGAGGAGCTGGCTGAAGAAGAAATCCGCACGGGTACCGTGAGACGTGGAGGAGCAGACTTGGAACCAAGAGACGCCACACCCACGTGAGCTGGGTGCGTGCGTGCGTTTCCCAGGCGTGGAGGGCGGATAGGGCAATCCACCAACAAATGCTCGGTACTGGCACAGTAAAGACAGAGATTTTCTTCCCTGCGGCGATTCCTCTCTTCCTGGGTCAGGCGAGACTTATCCACTTGCATGGCCTCCTCGGCGGGAGGCCCAGGCGTAGATTGCAACGGATACTGTGGGAGAGGTGCCCAGAGATCTAAGTCTTTTTCCTGGCGGAGCTCTTGGTGTCGCTCAGAAAAACGCATGTCAATGCGGGTAGCTAGATGGATGAGTTCTTGCAGATTGGCAGGAATCTCTCGTGCGGCCAGCACATCCTTGATGCGACTGGATAGGCCTTTTTTAAAGGTCGCGCAGAGAGCCTCGTTATTCCAGGATAGTTCTGAAGCAAGAGTACGGAATTGTACGGCATACTCGCCAACGGAAGAATTACCCTGGACCAGGTTCAACAGGGCAGTCTCGGCAGAAGAAGCTCGGGCTGGTTCCTCGAAGACACTCCGGAGTTCAGTGAAGAAGGCCTGGACTGTGGCTGTGGCAGGATCATTGCGGTCCCAGAGCGGTGTGGCCCAAGACAAGGCCTTTCCTGAGAGAAGACTCACTACGAACGCCACCTTAGACCGTTCTGAAGGAAACAAGTCCGACATCATCTCCATATGCAGGGAACACTGAGACAAAAATCCACGGCAGAGTCTGGAGTCCCCATCAAATTTGTCCGGCAGGGACAAGCGGAGGCTAGGAGCGGCCACTCGCTGCGGAGGAGGTGCAGGAGCTGGCGGAGGAGATGGTTGCTGCTGTAGCAGAGGCAGAAGTTGCTGTAACGTGGCGGTCAACTGCGACAGCTGCTGTCCTTGTTGGGCAATCTGCTGCGATTGTTGAGCGACCACCGTGGTAAGGTCAGCGAGACTTGGCAGCGGCACCTCAGCGGGATCCATGGCCGGATCTACTGTCACGATTCCGGCTGGCAGGAAGTGGATCCTCTGTGTCAGCGAGGGATTGGCGTGGACCGTGCTAGTGGACCGGTTCTAAGAGGCTACTGGTTTTCACCAGAGCCCGCCGCAAAGCGGGATGGTCTTGCTGCGGCAGTAGCAACCAGGTCGTATCCACTAGCAACGGCTCTACCTCGCTGACTGCTGAGAAGGCGTGGGACAGAAGGACTAGGCAAAGGCAAGGTCAGACGTAGCAGAAGGTCGGGGGCAGGCGGCAAGGTTCGTAGTCAGGATGGGTAGCAGAAGTTCAGGTACACAGGCTTTGGACACACTAAACGCTTTCACTGGCACAAGGCAACAAGATCCGGCAAGGGAGTGCAAGGGAGGAGACTAGATATATCCAGGGAACAGGTGGGAACCAATTAAGCTAATTGGGCCAGGCACCAATCATTGGTGCACTGGCCCTTTAAGTCTCAGAGAGCTGGCGCGCGCGCGCCCTAGAGAGCGGAGCCGCGCGCGCCAGCACAAGACAGCAGGGGACCGGGACGGGTAAGTGACCTGGGATGCGATTCGCGAGCGGGCGCGTCCCGCTGTGCGAATCGCATCCCCAACGGCCATGACAGTGCGGCGCTCCCGGTCAGCGGGACCGACCGGAGCGCTGCAGGGAGAAAGACGCCGTGAGCGCTCCGGGGAGGAGCGGGGACCCGGAGCGCTAGGCGTAACACTAGCCCCTTTTTTAACCAAAACCTTTAATGATATTGCTAAGACGGGACGTCCCCCATCCGAAATGTTAGAAGCCATGGTTGTGACTATCCATAAACCGGGCAAGTCTTTACATAATGTAGCGAATTACAGGCCCATTTCGCTTCTTAACAGTGATATAAAACTTTATGCGATGGTCCTGGCTTCCCGTTTGAACGATGTGCTGCCCTGCCTGGTAGCTAGAGACCAGGTGGGCTTTGTAAGGGGTCGACAGACCCTAGATGGCACTAGGCGCTTTCTGGACGTCATTGCCAACGCGCACACCTGTCGGACGCCTTCTCTGCTTCTCTCTTTGGATGCGGAGAGGGTGTTCGACAGGGTGCACTGGGGATACCTGGATGCAGTCTTAGATAAATTCGGCTTCCCCCCTAATGTTATTAAGGCCATTATGGCTCTCTACACCTCACCCTCTACCAGGGTATATACTGGTGGCAGCCTATCAGATAGGTTTACTCTTAGCAATGGCACTAGACAGGGGTGCCCCCTGTCCCCCCTGATTTTTACCCTGATTATGGAGCCCTTTGCTCAACACGTTAGAGAATCGCACCACATTAAGGGCATCAAGATAGGGTCAGTTGAACACCGTATCGGCCTATTCGCCGACGACGTGTTGCTCTGCCTCTCCGACCCACAGGTCTCCTTGGACTCGGTGATGCGGATCATACATGACTTTAGCTCGCTGAGCTACTATAAGATCAACCCAACCAAGTCGAACGTCCTTCCTCTCAACATTCCACCCGACTTGCAACAGACCTTGCAGGACAGGTACCCCTTTGTGTGGGCGGCAGAACACATCCCATACCTTGGTGTTTCCCTAACGGCACTGCCTGCAAAGATGGTTGCCGTTAATTTTGCTACATTGCGGGCCCATATACTTTCAGAAACTGACCACTATTCACTGCTCCCGGTCTCGTGGGTGGGTCATGTTGAGGCAGCCAAGATGTTACTCCTTGCCAAAATACTGTATTTCTTTAGGAACATTCCGCTCTTGATCCCGGCTATGTACATAGCTCATGTCACGATGCCGGCTGGCAGGTAGTGGATCCTCTGTGCCAGAGAGGGATTGGCGTGGACCGTGCTAGAGGATCGGTTCTAAGTCACTACTGGTTTTCACCAGAGCCCGCCGCAAAGCGGGATGGTCTTGCTGCGGCGGTAGTGACCAGGTCGTATCCCCTAGCAACGGCTCAACCTCTCTGGCTGCTGAAGATAGGCGCGGTACAAGGGAGTAGACAGAAGCAAGGTCGGACGTAGCAGAAGGTCGGGGCAGGCAGCAAGGATCGTAGTCAGGGGCAACGGCAGAAGGTCTGGAATCACAGGCAAGGAACACACAAGGAACGCTTTCTCTGGCACTAGGGCAACAAGATCCGGCGAGGGAGTGAAGGGGAAGTGAGGTGATATAGGGAAGTGCACAGGTGTAAACACTAATTGGAACCACTGCACCAATCAGCGGTGCAGTGGCCCTTTAAATCGCAAAGACCCGGCGCGCGCGCGCCCTAGGGAGCGGGGCCGCGCGCGCCGGGACAGAACTGACGGGGAGCGAGTAAGGTACGGGAGCCGGGGTGCGCATCGCGAGCGGGCGCTACCCGCATCGCGAATCGCATCCCGGCCGGAGGTGGTAACGCAGCGCCCCGGGTCCGTGGAACCGACCGGGGCGCTGCAGTGAGGGAAGTGTAGCGAGCGCTCCGGGGAGGAGCGGGGACCCGGAGCGCTCGGCGTAACAGTACCCCCCCCCTTGGGTCTCCCCCTCTTCTTGGGGCCTGAGAACCTGAGGATCAGACTTTTGTCCAGGATATTGTCCTCAGGTTCCCAGGACCTCTCTTCTGGACCACAACCCTCCCAATCCACTAAAAAAAAAAGTTCTTCCCCTGACCTTTTTAGAGGCCAAAATCTCTTTGACAGAGAAGATGTCCGAGGAGCCGGAAACAGGAGTGGGAGGAACAGATTTAGGAGAAAAACGGTTGAGGATGAGAGGTTTAAGAAGAGAGACGTGAAAGGCATTAGGGATACGAAGAGAAGGAGGAAGAAGAAGTTTGTAAGAGACAGGATTAATTTGACACAAAACTTTAAAAGGACCAAGATAGCGTGGTCCCAACTTATAGCTCGGGACACGGAAACGGACATATTTAGCGGAGAGCCATACCTTGTCTCCAGGGGAAAAAATGGGAGGAGCTCTTCTTTTCTTATCTGCGAATCTCTTCATGCGAGAAGAAGCCTGTAAGAGAGAATTTTGGGTCTCTTTCCATATGGTGGAAAGATCACGAGAAATTTCATCCACAGCGGGCAGACCAGAGGGCAAGGGGGTAGGGAGGGGGGGAAGAGGGTGACGGCCGTACACCACGAAAAACGGAGATTTGGAGGAAGATTCAGAGATTCTGAAATTATACGAGAATTCGGCCCAAGGTAGAAGATCTGCCCAGTCATCCTGGCGGGAGGAAACAAAATGTCGTAAATAGTCACCCAAGATCTGGTTAATTCTCTCTACTTGTCCATTGGATTGAGGATGGTATGCAGAAGAAAAATTTAATTTAATCTTGAGTTGTTTACAGAGAGCCCTCCAGAATTTAGACACAAATTGGACGCCTCTATCCGAGACGATCTGTGTAGGCAACCCGTGAAGACGAAAAATGTGTACAAAAAATTGTTTAGCCAACTGAGGCGCTGAAGGAAGGCCAGGAAGAGGGATGAAATGTGCCATTTTGGAGAATCGATCAACGACCACCCAAATAACAGTGTTGCCATGGGATGGGGGTAAGTCAGTAATAAAATCCATACCAATCAGAGACCAAGGTTGTTCGGGGACAGGTAGAGGATGAAGAAAACCAGCGGGCTTCTGGCGAGGAGTCTTATCCCGGGCACAGATAGTGCAGGCTCGCACAAAGTCCACCACATCAGTCTCTAGAGTCGGCCACCAATAGAAGCGAGAGATGAGTTGCACAGATTTCTTGATGCCCGCATGACCTGCGAGATGGGAGGAGTGACCCCATTTGAGGATCCCAAGGCGTTGGCGTGGAGAAACAAAGGTCTTTCCTGGAGGAGTTTGCCTGATGGAGGCTGGAGAAGTGGAAATCAGGCAGTCAGGAGGAATGATGTGTTGAGGAGAGAGTTCAATTTCAGAGGCATCTGAGGAACGAGAGAGAGCATCGGCCCTAATGTTTTTATCAGCAGGCCGAAAGTGAATTTCAAAATTAAATCGGGCAAAGAACAGAGACCACCTGGCCTGACGAGGATTCAGCCGTTGGGCAGACTGGAGGTAGGAGAGGTTCTTGTGATCGGTGTAAATAATAACTGGAAATCTTGATCCCTCCAGCAGATGCCTCCATTCCTCAAGTGCTAATTTAATGGCTAGAAGCTCTCGATCCCCGATGGAGTAGTTCCTCTCCGCCGGAGAGAAGGTCCTGGAAAAAAAAACCACAAGTAACAGCATGCCCGGAAGAGTTTTTTTGTAGAAGGACAGCTCCAGCTCCCACTGAGGAGGCATCAACCTCCAATAGGAAGGGTTTAGATGGGTCAGGTCTGGAGAGCACGGGAGCCGAAGAAAAGGCAGACTTGAGTCGTTTAAAGGCGTCTTCCGCTTGAGGAGGCCAGGACTTGGGATCGGCATTTTTTTTTGTTAAAGCCACAATAGGAGCCACAATGGTAGAAAAATGTGGAATAAATTGCCTGTAATAATTGGCGAACCCCAAAAAACGTTGGATGGCACGGAGTCCGGAGGGGCGTGGCCAATCTAAGACGGCAGAGAGTTTATCTGGGTCCATTTGTAGTCCCTGGCCAGAGACCAAGTATCCTAGAAAAGGAAGAGATTGGCATTCAAACAGACATTTCTCTATTTTGGCATAGAGTTGATTATCACGAAGTCTCTGAAGAACCATACGGACATGCTGGCGGTGTTCTTCTAGATTGGCAGAAAAAATCAGGATATCGTCCAGATATACAACAACACAGGAGTATAGTAGATCACGAAAAATTTCATTAACAAAGTCTTGGAAGACGGCAGGGGCGTTGCATAGACCAAAGGGCATGACCAGATACTCAAAGTGTCCATCTCTGGTGTTAAATGCCGTTTTCCATTCATCCCCCTCTCTGATGCGGATGAGATTATAAGCACCTCTTAAGTCCAGTTTGGTAAAAATATGGGCACCTTGGAGACGATCAAAGAGTTCAGAGATGAGGGGTAGGGGGTAGCGGTTCTTAACCGTGATTTTATTAAGACCGCGGTAGTCAATGCAAGGACGTAGAGAGCCATCTTTTTTGGACACAAAGAAAAATCCGGCTCCGGCAGGAGAGGAGGATTTACGGATAAAGCCCTTTTTTAAATTTTCTTGGACGTATTCAGACATGGCAAGAGTCTCTGGGACGGACAGAGGATAGATTCTGCCCCGGGGTGGAGTAGTGCCCGGGAGGAGGTCAATGGGACAATCATAAGGCCTGTGAGGAGGTAGAGTCTCAGCTTGTTTTTTGCAAAAAACGTCCGCAAAGTCCATATAGGCCTTAGGGAGACCGGTTACATGAGGAAGCACAGGGACACGGCAAGGTTTACTGGGAACCGGTTTTAAGCAGTCCTTGGAACAAGAGGGCCCCCAACTCTTGATCTCCCCAGTGGACCAATCCAGGATTGGGGAATGGAGTTGAAGCCAGGGAAGTCCAAGAAGGATTTCAGAAGTGCAATTGGGGAGGACCAACAGTTCAATCCTCTCGTGATGAGATCCGATGCACATTAGAAGGGGCTCCGTGCGAAAACGTATAGTACAGTCCAATCTTTCATTGTTTACACAATTGATGTAGAGGGGTCTGGCGAGACTGGTCACCGGGATGTTGAACTTGTTGACGAGAGAGGCTAAGATGAAATTTCCTGCAGATCCAGAGTCCAAGAAGGCCACAGCAGAGAAGGAGAAGGCAGAGGCAGACATCCGCACAGGCACAGTAAGACGTGGAGAAGCAGAGTAGACATCAAGGACTGTCTCACCTTTGTGCGGAGTCAGCGGACGTCTTTCCAGGCGGGGAGGACGGATAGGACAATCCTTCAGGAAGTGTTCGGTACTAGCACAGTACAGGCAGAGATTCTCCATGCGGCGTCGTGTCCTCTCTTGGGGTGTCAGGCGAGACCGGTCGACCTGCATAGCCTCCACGGCGGGAGGCACAGGAACAGATTGCAGGGGACCAGAGGAGAGAGGAGCCGGGGAGAAGAAACGCCTCGTGCGAACAGAGTCCATATCCTGGCGGAGCTCCTGACGCCGTTCGGAAAAACGCATGTCAATGCGAGTGGCAAGATGGATGAGTTCATGTAGGTTAGCAGGGATTTCTCGTGCGGCCAGAACATCTTTAATGTTGCTGGATAGGCCTTTTTTAAAGGTCGCGCAGAGTGCCTCATTATTCCAGGATAATTCTGAAGCAAGGGTACGGAACTGTACGGCATACTCGCCAACGGAAGAATTACCCTGGACCAGGTTCAACAGGGCAGTCTCAGCAGAAGAGGCTCGGGCAGGTTCCTCAAAGACACTTCGAATTTCCGAGAAGAAGGAGTGTACAGAGGCAGTGACGGGGTCATTGCGGTCCCAGAGCGGTGTGGCCCAAGCCAGGGCTTTTCCAGACAGCAGGCTGACTACGAAAGCCACCTTAGACCTTTCAGTGGGGAACTGGTCCGACATCATCTCCAAGTGTAATGAACATTGGGAAAGAAAGCCACGGCAAAACTTAGAGTCCCCATCAAATTTATCCGGCAAGGATAGTCGTATTCCAGAAGCGGCCACTCGCTGCGGAGGAGGTACAGGAGCTGGCGGAGGAGATGATTGCTGGAGCTGTGGTAGTAACTGTTGTAGCATAACAGTCAGTTGAGACAGCTGTTGGCCTTGTTGCGCAATCTGTTGTGACTGCTGGGCGACCACCGTGGTGAGGTCAGCGACAACTGGCAGAGGAACTTCAGCGGGATCCATGGCCGGATCTACTGTCACGATGCCGGCTGGCAGGTAGTGGATCCTCTGTGCCAGAGAGGGATTGGCGTGGACCGTGCTAGAGGATCGGTTCTAAGTCACTACTGGTTTTCACCAGAGCCCGCCGCAAAGCGGGATGGTCTTGCTGCGGCGGTAGTGACCAGGTCGTATCCCCTAGCAACGGCTCAACCTCTCTGGCTGCTGAAGATAGGCGCGGTACAAGGGAGTAGACAGAAGCAAGGTCGGACGTAGCAGAAGGTCGGGGCAGGCAGCAAGGATCGTAGTCAGGGGCAACGGCAGAAGGTCTGGAATCACAGGCAAGGAACACACAAGGAACGCTTTCTCTGGCACTAGGGCAACAAGATCCGGCGAGGGAGTGAAGGGGAAGTGAGGTGATATAGGGAAGTGCACAGGTGTAAACACTAATTGGAACCACTGCACCAATCAGCGGTGCAGTGGCCCTTTAAATCGCAAAGACCCGGCGCGCGCGCGCCCTAGGGAGCGGGGCCGCGCGCGCCGGGACAGAACTGACGGGGAGCGAGTAAGGTACGGGAGCCGGGGTGCGCATCGCGAGCGGGCGCTACCCGCATCGCGAATCGCATCCCGGCCGGAGGTGGTAACGCAGCGCCCCGGGTCCGTGGAACCGACCGGGGCGCTGCAGTGAGGGAAGTGTAGCGAGCGCTCCGGGGAGGAGCGGGGACCCGGAGCGCTCGGCGTAACAGCTCAATTACAAAAACTCCTCCTGTGCTTTATATGGGCGGGTGGGAGTCATAGGATTAGTGCCCATTTGCTTTATAGACCTGTACGGGAGGGAGGCATGGGAGTACCGGATCTAAAAGTCAATTACTTAGCAGTCCTTTTAGACCAACTGAAAAGGTGGTGGTGGCAGAGGGATTCCCCTCACTGGGTGGACATTGAAGCAACCCTGCTAGGTGTTCCTTCCCTACAATACTTCCTGTGGTCTATATGCTTTTCCCCTTCCTCTGCACCCTGTTCTGTCTACTCTTCTATTGCGGCGGCTGTGCGACTGTGGGGTAGGAAAGAGGTAATCAGACAACTTTGCCCTAACAGACTAACTGATATTCCGATGGGGGCTGTTAGCGAACATATGATGGACATTGATTTCCGACCCTGGATCTCGGCTGGTATACGGAGGGTGGGGGACATATGGGACGTAGAGGGGCTTCGACCCTGAAGGAACCCGGCACCCTCCTACATATCTGGTGGACCTGTGAAAAAATTTGTCCCCTCTGGATTGACCTCAAAAAGTTATTAGATGGATTGCTTGATTGCCCATTCCCTTGGGGTCCGGAGGTGGCGTTGTTATTCCTGACTCTTGACCAGCTGCCTATGGGCTCGATATTTATATTGTTTCATGTTCTGATAGTGTTCCAAACAGCTATTGCCCGCAATTGGAAATCTACTATAAAAATCTCCTTCTATAAAAATCTCCTTCTATAAAAATCTCCTACGTCGGGTCTGCAGGCATTAATTGCAGCCCACCGTGAAAATCCTGCTAGGGCTTACTTTCAGGGGTATGGTTTTTTCGGGGTAGGGCTTATTTTCGGGGTAGGGCTCATTTTCGGGGTAGGGCTCATTTTCAGGGTAGGGCTCATTTTCGGGGTAGGGCTCATTTTCAGGGTAGGGCTTATTTTCGGGGTAGGATATTGCTCATGGACTTCCCTACACACTAATCATTTGGCCATTTATAGATTCACCATCTTTCCCTATGAATACAGATATATAAGATTTCATTTGGGATGAATATGTTATAACTAATTAATCGTTACTATCATTACTACTATCCAAAAAAATTCTTGCTACTGGTATCTACATATTATTGATTGACCTTTTAGCTTCTAATTATAGGGCTCTCTTTTAGCTTACCCCCCCCCTCTTTTATCTATGAATATTAACCATTTTTAATCAGTCTCTAACTCATCACCATTATTATTACTACTATTACCATCTATCTTATAATCACAATTAGTAACACCATTACTTCCATCATTTTTATCATTTAAAAATAAACATTTGCTACTCTTTGATGTTAATAACTAGATATGAGCGAATCGAAGCTGACGAATCCGAATTTGTTATGAATTTCATGGAAAATTCGATTTGCAACAAATGTGAATATCGCCGCGATTCTATTGTGCGAATTGCTTCATTAAACTCGATTTACTGCAGTCCAGGCTCCAGGGCATCTAAAATGGCGGATCCACATGTCAGTACATGAGGAAAGGAATGCTGGGAAGGCGGGAAGGGAAGTAGGCAGGAGGACCCTGAATCACATGCAGGACGCAGCCTATCAGCAGCCAGTCACCCATGTGATGTCACAGCCCTATATATTTGGCAGTCACTTCATTCATTACACTGCAGAGAGATAGGACAGACATCGCTGTGTGTTTTAACAGCAGAGAAAATCGCAGTCCAGCAGCGTTTCACCTCCAAGTCACATCAGCGTTCTGGTGGACGGAGAGCAGTGTTTTTTTCACTGAAAAGGATTTTTACTTCAGCTGCAGCATTAACCTCGCAGTCACTTTCTTCAGCAGAGTATTACAGAGAGGGGCAGAGAGCTGTGTGTTGTCTCATACATTACATCAAGCTGCCTCAACTTCATAAACCTTAGCAGAGGAGGCAGGAAGAATTATTCAGTGCAATTCAGTGTCTTTGTTCCACAACAAATCATTTGCTGGTTATACTAGTGTGTAGACGGTATAATACCCAGCAGTCCATTCCTAATAATCTGTGACCGGGTGCAATTTTGTTTTTAGTATACAGCTTTTTTGTGCTGCAGCACTGTTCTGTACTGCTGGTGTTATACAAAAATATGTTTTTTTAAGCGTACATACCAAATACATACATCTAAGTAGTGTACTATTTTTTTTACCTGTTAATCTGTCAAGGGCCTACATACTGTGAAAGTCCAGGCAAAATTAATCATGGGCTGGTGTTGTACTCAGATACTTTTTAAAGTGTACTGTAGAGCATTTTTCTGCCCTCATCAGTGTATACCACATACGTACATCTAAATAGTGTACTATTTTTTTCCTGTTAATATGTCAAGGGCCTACATACTGTGAAAGTACAGCCAACAGTGCACACCTGCTGCTGTTCTAGACAAATACTGTTTTAAGTGTAGTGAAGCGTATTGTAATACTCTCATATACGCCCAAGTATGTCAGGCAGAGAAGTGCCAGGATGTTGGCAGCAGACTAGGGGTGAGTGGCAGTAGGAGTTGTAGCGAGAGGCCTGAGCTCCCGTTACCAGTAGCTAGCGGTCATGTCTCGACCAACAACCCATCTGCCGTCATCGATTGGATAATACAGTCATCCACTTAAATCACAAGAGACATCTGATACCCCCATTCAACAGTCGGTGGGTTCCAACCCTCAGTTGGCATGGCCCAGGAGCAGTCCCTGTCCTCCCATTGCCTTTGTCCTATGCTGTTCCCTCTCCTAGAGAAGTATCTTATGCTGTGGGTTCAGCTCCACTATTCACTGAGGACGATCTAATAGAGGACAGTCAGCAGCTACTGCCCAGTCAAGAAGGGGAGGAGACATGCACCGCTTGCTCCGCTAGGCAGCCAAGTAGTGATATGAAGAGTGATGTGGGAGGCGGTGTTGCCAGGGTTCAGGGTCCTGAAGCAGACACTGTTGGGGAACCTGAGGAGGACATCAGTGACGTGCACACACCTGTTGATGATGATGAAGCCGATCGCAATTGGGAGCCGGGTGCAGAAGGGGCTTCATCATCATCAAGAGAAGAGAGTTGCAGGTTGCCCTTGAGGCAGCAAGGCGGTAGCACGGTTGGCAGTCAGCGTGGTGGCAGGAGTGGAAATTCTGGAGCCAAACATGTCCGGGGGAGACCACCTGCTTTGCGGCAGCCTACCTTCCCGGGAGGTAGTGGAACAGGGGTTCCTGGAGACGGCGGCAGTAGCAGTCAATTAGTGCGACTGTTGGTGGGAAAATCAGCTACTCGGCGGTGTGGAAGTTTTTCATAAGGCATCCGGAGGAGGTTCACGTAGCCACATGCAAGATCTGTCGGCAGAAGGTGAAGCGTGGCCAGGGTCCCAATGTCGGCACCACGGCCCTGCGTTAACACATGCTTCGCCACCATAAAGAGGCCTTGGAGAACCGTGGCTCCGATGTAGTGGTCCAGCCTGCTGCATCACCCAGTGGCCATCCGCTCCCTCCTTCATCCAGCCAAGGCTCCACCACCTCAGCCGAAGGGGGCTGTGTGTCAAACCCTCCTTCTGTCGCTCCTGCTTCTCCCGCTTTTAGTCAGCCATTCCGCCAACAATCCATCGGCGAAGCCATGTCCAAGAGACAACAGTATGCGCCCACTCATCCAACTGCACAGAAGTTGAATGTGCTCCTGTCCAAGTTGCTGGTGCTGCAGTCCCTC
This sequence comes from Hyla sarda, assembly GCF_029499605.1. Taxonomy (NCBI): domain Eukaryota; kingdom Metazoa; phylum Chordata; class Amphibia; order Anura; family Hylidae; genus Hyla; species Hyla sarda. The sequence goes on along the minus strand of NW_026609629.1, from coordinate 94,659 downwards.
CCTTTTCAAGTGGTGGACTCTGCACCTTTCAGAGAATTGATGGCTTGTGCCGAGCCGAGGTGGAGAGTCCCAAGCCGTCATTTCTTTGCAAAGAAGGCAGTACCAGCCCTGCATAAGTTTGTACAAGAGAAGGTGGGCCAGTCCTTGAGCCTGTCGGTGTGTTCAAAAGTGCACGGCAGCGCCGACGTGTGGAGCTGTAACTACGGGCAGGAACTATACATGTCCTTTATGGCTCACTGAGTGAATGTGGTTCCTGCACAGCCACAACAGCAACTTGGACAGGTCACACCACTTCCTCCTCCACGCTGTTAGTCTGTTGGTCCTGTGACAGTGCGCGACTCTGCCTCCTCGTCCTTCACCGCGTCCTCAGCCTCCACTGCACATCCAAATCTCGGTGGCCCTTCATCGTACCATGTGTGCAGGGCACAGCGGTGTCACGCTGTTCTTCACATGTTTGCCTTGGCGAAAGGAGTCACACAGGGGATGAACTGCTAAAAGTCAAATGGTAACCATGGTGACCGACAATGGGAAGAACATTTTGGCCGGGCTGCGACAAGGAAGGGTGAAACATGCGCCCTGCATGGCACACATGTTGAATCTGGTTGTAAAGCCCTTCCTGAAGTGTTCCCCCCCATTTGCAAAACATCCTGACAATGGCAAGGAAACTGTGCATGCACTTCAGCCACTCGTACACCGCCAAGCACACCCTCCTTGAGCTGCAAAGTCAGAACAGTATCCCCCAACATACTCTTATTTGTGATGTTGCCACACGTTGGAATTCCACCCTCCATATGTTGGACAGACTATACGAACAGAGAAAAGCCATCACCGATTTCTTGATGATACAAGCAGATAGGAGTACTCCCCTGTGTAACTTCAATGTGAACCAGTGGCAGCTCATACGTGACACCTGCCGTTTGCTGAGGCCCTTTGAGGAAGCCACATTATTTGTAATTCGCCTGGATTACGGGATGAACGACGTAATTCCACTGCTTCATTTCCTACAACACGTGTTATCTAGATGGTTCCTTTCTGTGCCGGACAAAACTCGTGCTTTTATGGTCACTTTATCCTCATTTCTACAACACGTGTTGGAAACGATGGCTGGTCACGGCAATGGAGACCTTGCGCCTACATCTCATGGCCACATTAGCCCTGTGGGGGCTGATCTGGAGGAGAAAGAGGAGCAGAGTGGAGCACAGTTTAGGTTGGATGAGATGGCCGGTGTTTCTAGTCATCGGACAGGAGAGGAGGAGCAGCCAGAGGAGCTAGAGGGTTATGAGGAAGGCGAGACAGAGGACCCAGACACACCGTGGCAGTATGCAGTGGAGATGGAGGCAGGGAGTCCCTCCGAGTCACTGGTGCAAATGGCACGATGCATGCTCAGTTGCTTGTGTAGTGACCCTTGAATTGTCACCAATTGGCAATGGCAAGATGACTACTGGATCTCCACCTTATTGGACCCTCGCTACTGGCACAAAATGGAGGCCTTTTTCACACCCACTGAGAGGAAGGACAAACTGACCTACTACAGAGGCATCCTATGTAGTCAGTTGGCCGATGCCTATCGGCGACATGGTCCATCCACTCGCAGGTCTGACTCGGGGGGCCCTCTGCGCTCAACTTCAACTGCCATGGCTGCTGGGGAGGGGTGGCAGGAGCAGTACCAGCTCAATCAGCAGCAGCCTGAGTCTACAGATGATGAGCTGATGAGTAGCTTTCTTCACCCGCATAGTGAAGTAACTCATCAGCAGCAGGTAGACATGGAGCAGGACCTGGACAGCAGGTGGTGGCATACCTTGACATGGCCATGCCAACAAACATTGAAGATCTGCTGGACTTCTGGGCAGCCAAACTTGACTTGTGGCCACAACTAGCAGAGTTTGCCCTGAAAAAGCTGTCCTGCCCGGCCAGTAGTGTGCCATCAGAGCGGGTGTTTGGTGTGGCCGGGGCCATAGTCACCCCAAGGAGAACTCATCTGTCCACTAAAAATGTGGATAGACTGACGTTTGTCAAGATGAATCACGGATGGATCAGCCAGGATTTCCAGCCACCAATGCCAGATGCATCAGAGTAGATTGACCATGGTGCCACACCAACGCTTATCAAATATGTATAGTGTTAAACAGATTTAAGGCACTGTTCCCCAGTTACAAACATTCCTCCGCATCAGACCTTTATTCACCCACCTTCTTCAAAGGGTACTGGTATTGTCACCCACTGCACCACTCTATCACCGGGTCACTTTCAGGACTCCTGATGCTGCTGCTGCCACCTCCAGGCTGTCTCATTCAGCCATTATATGGTCTCATCATGCTTCAGACACCTCCAGGCTGGGCCATTCAGATATTATATGGTCTCCTCATGCTGCCGCTAATTCCAGGCTTTGTCATTCAGACAGATTATGGTCTCCTCATGCTGCTGCCACCACTAGGCTCTGCCTTTGTGACGCCATGTGACTCCTTGTTAGATTGGTCATACAGTATTAGTACAAAGTAAACACCGGGACATTAAACTTGGGAATCTAATATAAATCTTAAATTTAAAAAAACTTAAGTAATCTTTTCAAGACTGAGGCCCTATGGTCATTGCCGTCATATTACCTGTGAAATTACAAGAGTCCAATGAAACAGCTTGGAACGATAACAATGAACCATAACTGATTAAATGAAACATTCGCACTTTCACAATCAAGGGGGCGCTGAGAGGCAGGGGTGGAACAGGTGGTATCTCGTCTGGTGGAGGACCACCAGCTCGATTTTAAGATACAAGTACAAGCTTTTCCACTGCAGCCACTTCTAGCTTTATGCGCCCACTCATCCAACGGCACAGAAGCTGAATGTGCTCCTGTCCAATTGCTGGTACTGCAGTCCCTCCCTTTTCAAGTGGACACTCAGAGTATGGGGGTGCACTGAGAGGCAGGGGCTGGAACAGGTGGTAGCTCGCCTCATGGAGGACTGCCTGCTTGATGCTCATCAGAATGGGTAATCAAAAAATTTAAATAAATTCAAATTAAATGAAATAAAAATTACATAAAAAATCTGCCACATCCAGACGCTCTGCGGCAGTGATTCTAATAGTGATGCCTGTAATCTGCATGTCATACTGAATAACAGTATTATTTCACTACCCCAGCACACTCCATATGCGTTTTAGAACAAAGCAAAGTGTTCTATACCCCTATTGAGGCTCTGTGTGCCAGAAATAGACGTTTTTAATATAGATTTGCTGTGAATAAATTCGGACTGAACCAAATTTTTTAAAAGTTCGCTCATCTCTATTAATAACTACCTCAAGCAATATGATTGCTGCCTCCTTCCTGGCAGGGCCCTGATAGACACACATAGACCCTGAGGTCCGTGCGCACACAGCCACTAGGATGTGACCAGAAGACTATCCTGCTACACTGACACCTGACATATGTGCGGACCGCCAACTAACATACTCCGAATAGTCTATTCTGTATGAGTTAGCGGGGTCCGGACTGACATACTACTGACGCACTGTTAGTAGTGTTGCTCGTGAATATTCACAATGCAAATGTTATTTTACGAATATTCGCGAATATAGCACAATTACGAATATATATTTTTTTTTTTCATAGTACACATCACAGTGATCATCCCTCTCTGCTTCCAGCTTGTGTGGTGTAAAGAAGGCTCTAATACTACTGTGCGAGACTGGCGTACTAATTTTTGCACATGCAAATTTTCGCATATGCGAAAATAAAATGCGAATATTACGAATTTGCGAATTTAGCGAATATATGATGAATGTTTGTCCATATGTTTGCGAAATATCGCGAATTCAAATATGGCCTATGCCGCTCAACACTAGTTATTAGTATCATTATTAAACTAGCGGTACACTGCACTATGGACTAAGATTTTAAATGTTCAGATATATGTTTTCTGATTTTTCCTACTATTAACGTGAAACATTTTATGTAAGATGACACCCTTGCAGTAGTAAGGAGTTCGGCAACCATATTATACATTCTTCTCGGGCTTTCTGTTCCACCAAGCCAGTCCACACACACTGAGACAGGAACATACGGGTCCAAAACGCGTTGATTGCTGCATTTAATTTTATTTACCTACAAATAAATTTCAAACCTTGGTTGAGCGCCAGAACTGGAGAAGCTTTTCTCTACCATTTTCCTTTACTGCCTACAAGCTGGAATCCAGATGAGACCGGGAACTCCAGGGCTGCTCACCTGATGCAGATGCGAACAGAGGTCTTGTGCTCTTAACATAACCGACTTTGGTGAGCGAAGTTGAACTCATCTTTATATTCCTTTACATAATATGGTTATCACACTAGGATCGCACTCCAATCCTTTTTTTTTTCTTTTAGAGGTAAAGCTACTGGATCTTTGCAGTAGTAAATCAGAGTGGTGGGAGATGTTCAAGAAGCTGGTTGCGGGGTTCTTCCGCCAGCTCTCGAGCCACAGGTCCCTGAATAGGTACCGCCTGTATCAGGGTCTGAGGAGGAAACTCGAGCTCCTTGTCTCGACTGGAGGTAGCCGGGAGGATATCTCCAGAGTGAAGTCCTTGCTGATGAGGTGTCAGTACGATAGGAACGCATCTTTGGTTTTTGAGAGGGATTACCGCTCGCCCGACCTTTACAGAAACTGTAAAGTGTCAGTGAGTAGTAAAGTCATTTCAGGACTGATTGATTGTACGGGATCTCTGAATCGGTCCAGATCAGGGAACCTGGAGGTCGTCAGATCCTTCTACTCGATCCTCTGGGGAAGGAAGGATCTAGATCGAGACGGGATGTCGGCTTTCCTGGCTGAAACCATTCCCGAGCCAGGGGTAGACCCCTCTCTTGATGTTTTGGCAGAAGAAATCAGGGAAGAGGAAGTGAGACTGGCGATCGAGGGGCTGGCCACTAAGAAGTTTCCAGGTCCGGATGGCTTAACATCCGAGTGATACAGGACCTTTAAGGAGTCTTTAGCTCCCATCTTGACCGAGGTATTCAATGAGTGTCTCTCCTCGGGCACTCTGCCGAAGTCAATGAGGAGGTCAGCCCTGATTCTTCTCTCAAAGGCTAAAGATCCCAGCCATATTGAGAATTGGAGGCCCATAGCTCTTCTCAATACGGACAGGAAGCTTCTGGCCAAGATACTGTTTAATCGGTTGGTGAAGTTTGCACCCCGGCTCCTTTCAGGGGCCCAGCACTGCTCTGTTCCAGGCCGTAGCACCTTAAGTGCTGTCCTTAGTGTCAGGGAGGCAGTGGAGCGGAGTAGTGCAGGTCTCTGGAAGGGGTACATGCTGTCCGTGGATCAGGCCAAAGCATTTGATCGGGTGAACCACGAGTACCTCTGGTCCGTCCTCCTGAGATATGGCTTACTGAGTACATTTGTGAATTGGCTTGTGACTTTATATGCAGGGGCAGAGAGTTTCCCTCTGGTCAACGGGTGGTCTGGCCTCTCTTTCATGGTGGGGTCCGGATTCCGTCAGGGTTGTCCTTTGAGCCCGCTGTTATACGTGTTCGCAATCGATCCCTTTGTCCGTAGGGTAGATTGTGGGCCGTTGGCGGGAGTCGAGATGAGTTTGGCTGAGCTGGATCTCGCCCAGAGAGTGGTGGCGTACGCTGATGAAGTCAACATTCTTGTGTCCGAGAGAGAGGAGGTCGATGTGGTGATGTCAGAGGTGGAACATTACTCGGAGGCATCCGGATCTAATATCAACCGGGATAAGTGTGAAAGTCTCTGGCTGGGAGGGGGAGATCCCACGTTTGATCTCCCAGACACCCTCCCAGGGCCCCAAGAGTCAGCAAAAATTCTGGGCATCACATTCGGCCAGGATTCGAATGAAGAAGAAAGGGGCACTGGGCACACAGGTTCCGGTCAAGTGGTTTATTTGCAGGTGAAAATGCTCAGCATACGACCAGGCTGAATATCCCACCAAAAACTGGGATGGAAAGCTCCAGGATTTGGATTTGGATCAGTGGAAGGGTTGGTCTATGACCCTCAGGGAAAGGGTACACCTGATCAAATGTATGTATCTTACCAGAGGCTTACTAAACTAGGGTCTACAGCCTGTTTTTCCAACTGTTATGGGGGAACAGGATGAACCTAGTCAAGAGGGAGGTTACGTACCGCATGAAGAGACTAGGGGGTTTATCTATGGTAAACCCTGTGGTGTTCTTAACGAACACCTTCTTGAAAGCTAACATCTCAAACCTCTGGTCAGAGAGGGCTCCTCCGTGGGTACTCTCCTGCAGGGAATGGTTCCGGCCTTTCTTCCAGGAATGGGAGACAGGAGGGCAAGTGAAGGACCTCCGTACGCCCCATGGATATCTTCCGGCTTACGCTACCCCGACTCTGAAGGCGATACGTCGGTGGGGTCTGGGAGTGTGGGAGATCAGGACCCAGTCAAGGCAGTTCCTTGACAAAAGGGTTTTGTTGACCCACTTCCAGAAGCCTCTGGCGCTCAGCGACTGCCCAGGTCGGGATCTGAGGGTCGGGTTGTTTCTTTAAACATGAAAAGGGGGGGGGGGCGTGGCCTACAGCAGAGGAGAGAGGATGCATATGTAAGGTGCTCTCCCTAAAGCCCTGCTAAAAGTGGCACAAAGCGGCAGCTAACCCTCTCAATGTGACACCCTACTACCCCTTCTGACAGCGCTGAAACAGAGGAGCAGAACGATATCACTTTGGCCCTGAACCGTTCACGGAGACCGGAGCTGCTGGGAGTGGAGGAGCAGGGGCGCAAATGTAGTGGGGCCGCCGGCGCCATTTTGCAATCAACTAGCGGTACACTCACCAACTCTGCAGACAGCTACTGAGGAGAGGAGCAGCGGCTGTAAGTAGCTAATCTGCCGGCGCGGTCCCCGACCTCTGCTCTACTACTGTGGCTGGGGCTGAAAGAAAGAGAGGCGCAGGGCAGGGAGACAGTGAAGCCGCCGGCGCCACCTTAAACACGTGCCGCTGCGCACACACCGAGTACAGGGAGGGACAACTCCTACGCAGAAAAGTGAGTGAGCAGGCAGCAGTCCCCTTGTCCCCTGGACTCATAAGCAAAAAAAGGTCAGCGAGTACCCCATTTAAAGCCTGCATAACCAGGGACTGTCAACTTACCTTATAAAGGGTGGGCCCTTGATGAATAATCTCCATCTTGTCTTCATCCCTCCGTTCAGAAAGACAGAGGCGCTCTATTATTTGTGCTGTTCACAAACTTGTCCCGGATGAATATTTTTTTTTAAGACCCCAGAACTGAGACACCATTGAAACATAACAGTCTGCAGCAGTGTACAGCAATGAGTTAAGGACCATTCATAATACTGCAGAGGGAGTCTCTGACTAGTACCCACTCCATTGAAGGAATAAAATACTCACCTGTCCTTCCCAGCACCAGATCAATAAGCCGCAGGCTGAAGTGCTATAATAGTGGCAACTTTTGGAGTCTATTAGAAAGAGTTGTATGTCTGACTTTTTGCTCTTGGATAGCAGCCATTAAAGTGTTCTCTAACCATATCTCAACCCTCTGCAAAACCTACACTGGTAAGTGACTTTCTACAAAGCTGCCACTAGCAGGTGCTGTTTCCAAATTCTATTCCTTCTTTATAATCTTCCTACCTTAATGGCCTGTGTGGTCCTTTCTTCTGAGGGACTGTTAGAATATGTCTCATAGACGCTCACAAAAGAAGAATTCTAATAAGCTTATTGAATATTACTCATTGAGAAACAAATCTGTTCCTACTTGCAACTTTACAGACGAAGAAAGTGACTGCTCAGCCGACCCTTGCAGTTCTACCACTGATGACCGCAGATTCCCAGTCTCTTCTCCGAGGGCTGAAACTGTTGTAAAGTCTAATATTCCCAAAAAAGTTATTCATCGGACACTATTGCTCCTGTGTCCCAACCCTCTAGCGTGGCTCCTGAAATGGCTTCCAAAAGTGATGATAAGCTACCTGCTAACATTGAGTCTACTAGGAGCAATTTGTTTCAGGAATTTAGAGAGTCCTTGCAGAAAGACGTGATATCCTCCATAAGTGTACTCTCCAAAGAAGTGGCACAAATAGGTGAGCGTACGGCGCATTTAGAGGGCAAAATGGAGAAATTCACTGATGGCCATAATGCCCTAGTGGACTCTCAAAATGAGACAACAGATGACATTGTTTCCATTCATATATACAGCCATTCCTCTCTATACACAGCCCCCCCCCCTCTATATACACAGCCATTCCTCTCTATACACAGCCCCCTCTATATGCACGCCCTCTCTATACACAGCCCCCGCCCTCTCTATACACAGCCCCCCCTCTCTATACACAGCCCCCCCTCTCTATACACAGCCCTCCCCTCTCTATACACAGCCCCCCCCTCTATATACAGCCCCCCCTATATACACAGCCCCCCCCCTATACACACAGCCCCCCCTATACACACAGCCCCCCTCTATACACACAGCCCCCCTCTATATACACAGCCCCCGCCCTCTCTATACACAGCCCCCCCCTCTCTATACACAGCCCCCCCCCCCCTCTCTATACACAGCCCCCCCTCTCTATACACAGCCCCCCCTCTCTATACACAGCCCCCCCTCTCTATACACAGCCCCCCCCCCCCTCTATATACACAGCCATTCCTCTCTATACACAGCCCCCTCTATATGCACATCCTCTCTATACACAGCCCCCGCCCTCTCTATACACAGCCCCCCTCTCTATACACAGCCCCCCCTCTCTATACACAGCCCCCCTCTCTATACACAGCCCCCCCTCTCTATACACAGCCCTCCCCTCTCTATACACAGCCCCCCCTCTATACACAGCCCCCCCCCTATACACACAGCCCCCCCTATACACACAGCCCCCCTCTATACACACAGCCCCCCTCTATATACACAGCCCCCGCCCTCTCTATACACAGCCCCCGCCCTCTCTATACACAGCCCCCCTCTCTATACACAGCCCCCCCTCTCTATACACAGCCCTCCCCTCTCTATACACAGCCCCCCCTCTATACACAGCCCCCCCCCTATACACACAGCCCCCCCCTATACACACAGCCCCCCTCTATACACACAGCCCCCCTCTATATACACAGCCCCCGCCCTCTCTATACACAGCCCCCCCCTCTCTATACACAGCCCCCCCCCCTCTCTATACACAGCCCCCCCTCTCTATACACAGCCCCCCCTCTCTATACACAGCCCCCCCTCTCTATACACAGCCCCCCCTCTCTATACACAGCCCCCCCCCTCTATATACACAGCCATTCCTCTATATACACAGCCCCCTCTATATGCACATCCTCTCTATACACAGCCCCCGCCCTCTCTATACACAGCCCCCCCTCTCTATACACAGCCCCCCCCTCTCTATACACAGCCCCCCCCCTCTCTATACACAGCCCCCCCCCCTCTCTATACACAGCCCCCCCCCCCCTCTATATACAGCCCCCCCCCCTCTATATACAGCCCCCCCCTCTATATACAGCCCCCCCTATACACACAGCCCCCCTCTATACACACAGCCCCCCTCTATACACACAGCCCCCCTCTATACACACAGCCCCCCTCTATACACACAGCCCGCCCTCTATACACACAGCCCGCCCTCTATACACACAGCCCGCCCTCTATACATACACAGCCCGCCCTCTATACATACACAGCCCGCCCTCTATACATACACAGCCCGCCCTCTATACATACACAGCCCGCCCTCTATACATACACAGCCCCCCCTCTATACATACACAGCCCCCCCTCTATATATACACATCCCCCCCTCTATATATACACATCCCCCCCTCTATATATACACATCCCCCCCTCTATATATACACATCCCCCCCTCTATATATACACATCCCCCCCTCTATATATACACATCCCCCCCTCTATATATACACATCCCCCCCTCTATATATACACAGCCCCCCTCTATATACACAGCCCCCCTCTATATACACAGCCCCCCTCTATATACACAGCCCCCCTCTATATACACAGCCCCTCCATATATACACAGCCCCTCCATACACAGCCCCCCTCTATATACACAGCCCCCTCTATATACACAGCCCCCTCTATATACACAGCCCCCCTCTATATACACAGCCACCTCTATATACACATCCTCTATAGACTGTACCGTGCTACAAAGCTTCGTGTCATCTGCAAAGATAGAAACAGAGCTGTTATTACCATTCTCTATATATACACAGCCCCCCCTCTATATATACACACAGCCCCCCCACCATATACACAGCCCCCCCTCTATATACACAGCCCCCCTCTATATACACAGCCCTCCCTCTATATACACAGCCCCCCCTCTATATACACAGCCCCCCTCTATATACACAGCCATTCCTCTATATACACAGCCCCCCTCTATATACACAGCCCCCCCTCTATATACACATCCTCTATATACACAGCCCCCCCTCTATATACACAGCCCCCCCTCTATATACACAGCCCCCCCTCTATATACACAGCCCCCCCTCTATATACACAGCCCCCCCTCTATATACACAACCCCCCCCTCTATATACACAGCCCCCCCTCTGTCAAGGCTTCTACTCACCTCTTCATAAAAGCAAATTAGATTGGTGACAACTTCTATCCTTAGTAAATCCATGCTGGCTATCACTTATAAGGGACTACATACAGGAATACATAGGGGATAATTGTATTATAAGTCCTTCAAACAATTTTCCCACAATGCACGTTAAACTTACCGGTCTATAGTTTCCTGGGGAAGACCTAGAGCCCTTTTTGAAGATTGGCACCACATTCGCCTTGCGCCAGTCCCTTGGCACAATACCAGACACCAGAGAATCTCTAAATATCATGAACAGGGGTACAGATATTACTGAACTTACCTCTCTAAGAACTCTTGGGTGTAGTCCATCCGGCCCTGGGGATTTGCTTACATTTATATCACTTAACTTACCTTGTACCATCTCTACATTAAGCCAGTTCAGTACATTACATTATGCGTTACCAGCACTGACCTGTACATGATGCGTTACCAGCACTGACCTGTACATGATGCGTTACCAGCACTGACCTGTACATGATGTGTTACCAGCACTGACCTGTACATGATGTGTTACCAGCACTGACCTGTACATGATGTGTTACCAGCACTGACCTGTACATGATGTGTTACCAGCACTGACCTGTACATGATGTGTTACCAGCACTGACCTGTACATGATGTGTTACCAGCACTGACCTGGCCATGATGTGTTACCAGCACTGACCTGGCCAATGTCAGCTCCTTTTTCCATAGTGTATACAGAACTAAAGAACCCATTCAGTAGCTCCGCCTTCTCTTGATCGCCCGTGACAACCTCCCCCATTATTAAGGGGTCCTACATGCTCTGTCCTTGTTTTTTTGCATTTATATATCTAAAAAAAAAATATTTAGGATGAGTTTTGCTTTCTTTGGCCACCTGTCTCTCATTTAGAATTTTTGCTGTTTTTATTACATTTTTACAGATTTTATTAAGCTCCTTGTACTGTTTAAATGTTACCGCTGACCCATCAGATTTGTATTTTTTGAAGGCTATTTTTTTGTTGTTTATTGCTCTTTTAACCTCATTTGTCAGCCATGTAGGATTTAGTTTTAATCGTTTATATTTGTTCCCCTTTGGTATGTATTTAGATGTATAGTTATTTAGAGTTGATATAAAGATGTCCCATTTACCTTCTGTATCAGTATTTGAGAACCCCTCCCCCAGTCTATGTCCTGTAGTGCAGATCTCAGCCCAGGGAAATTTGCCTTTTTAAAGTTATATGTTTTTGCCTTCCCCGCCTGTCTTTGTTTTCTACATTTTAAGTGAAAAGTAACTATATTGTGGTCGCTATTCCCAAGGTTTTCCCGCACAGTTACATTACCAACCAGCTCTGCGTTGTTGGAAATGATCAGATCCCACAAGGCATCACTTCTTGTTGGGTCCTCCACAAACTGGCCCATAAAATTATCCTGCAATAAATTTAGGAATTGTCGCCCCTTTGTAGTTTTAGCCAACCCCGGACCCCAATCTATATCTGGATAGTTATAATCTCCCATTATTACCACTGTACCTGCCCGGGCGGCCCTCTCTATTTGTTTATACAGCCGACCTTCTATCTCTTCAGTGATATTAGGGGGTCTGTAGATTACACCAAATACTATTTTTTCAGTATTTCCCTCCTTTTGTAATTCTACCCACAGTGATTCCACCTCCTCAGAATCATCACACACTATGGCATCGTTCACACTGACTTTCATACCACTTCTTACATACAGACAGACTCCACCACCTTTTCTGTTCATTCTATCCTTGGGGAACAATGTAAACCCTGCAGATTAACAGCCCAGTCATGTGAGGAGTCCAGCCATGTCTCAGTGACCCCAACTATATCACCAGCCATGTCTCAGTGACCCCAACTATATCACCAGCCATGTCTCAGTGACCCCAACTATATCACCAGCCATGTCTCAGTGACCCCAACTATATCACCAGCCATGTCTCAGTGACCCCAACTATATCCCCAGCCATGTCACAGTGACCCCAACTATATCCCCAGCCATGTCTCAGTGACCCCAACTATATCCCCAGCCATGTCTCAGTGACCCCAACTATATCCCCAGCCATGTCTCAGTGACCCCAACTATATCCCCAGCCATGTCTCAGTGACCCCAACTGTATCACCAGCCATGTCTCAGTGACCCCAACTATATCCCCAGCCATGTCTCAGTGACCCCAACTATATCCCCAGCCATGTCTCAGTGACCCCAACTATATCCCCAGCCATGTCTCAGTGACCCCAACTATATCACCAGCCATGTCTCAGTGACCCCAACTATATCACCAGCCATGTCTCAGTGACCCCAACTATATCACCAGCCATGTCTCAGTGACCCCAACTATATCACCAGCCATGTCTCAGTGACCCCAACTATATCACCAGCCATGTCTCAGTGACCCCAACTATATCACCAGCCATGTCTCAGTGACCCCAACTATATCACCAGCCATGTCTCAGTGACCCCAACTATATCAATATGTTCCTCCAGTATCAAGGCCTCAAGCTCCCCCATTTTATTTGCTAGGCTTCTGGCATTTGTGAACATTCACTTTACATTTCCATCCTTTATGTTATTGGGGTTAATGGGATTCAAGGGTGTAAGTTTTATTTTCCTATGAAGCCTATTCCTATTAACTATTCTAACCCCTCCCCCGCTCCTATTCCTATCAACTATTCTAACCCCTCCCCACTCTTATTCCTATTAACTATTCTAACCCCTCCCCCCGCTCCTATTCCTATTAACTATTCTAACCCCTTCCCCCGCTCCTATTCCTATTAACTATTCTAACCCCTCCCCCCGCTCCTATTCCTATTAACTATTCTAACCCCTCCCCCTGCTCCTATTCCTATTAACTATTCTAACCCCTCCCTCTGCTCCACCCCCAGGTACATTTATAATTCCCACCTCTCTATCTACACTATCTTCCCCCTCTTTGCTGTAGGTTCCCTCCCCCCAAGTCCCTAGATCAAACACTCCTCCACCCTTCTAGCCATCTTCTCCCCAAGCACAGCGCCCCCTCCCCATTGAGGTGCAGCCCATCCTTACGGTAGAGCCGGTAACCGACAGAGAAGTCGGACCAGTTCTCCATGAACCCAAACCCTTCCTTCCTACACCAGCTTCTGAGCCCCTTGTTTACCTCCCTGATCTCCCGCTGCCTCTCTGGTGCGGCTCGTGGTACAGGTCCCTGATCTCCCGCTGCCTCTCTGGTACGGCTCGTGGTACAGGGAATATTTCAGAAAATATTACCTTGGAGGTCCTTGCCTTAAGCTTGCGGCCTAAGTCCCTGAAATCATTTTTAAGGACACTCCACCTACCTCTTACTTTGTCATTGGTGCCAATATGTACCATGACTGCTGGGTCCTCTCCAGCCCCGCCCAGCAACCTGTCAACCCGATTCGCGATGTGCCGAAATCGTGCGCCAGGCAGACAACACACTGTTCGGCGATCCCGGTCTTTGTGACAGATTGCCCTGTCTGTCCCCCTAATAATTGAGTCCCCCACCACTAGTACCTGTCTGGCCTGCCCTGTACTCCTCCCTCCCTCCTTACTGGAGCAGACACCCCCCTGGTGGTCAGAGGCGGTATCCTGCTGCAGTTCTGCTAGCTCTGTAATGGCATCCCCCTCATCTGCCAAGCGGGCAAACTTGTTGGGGTGTGCCAGTTCAGGACTAGCCTCCCTGACACTTTTTCCCCTACCCCTCTTTCTAACTGTAACCCAGCTAACTGTCTGACTGTCCTGCAACTCCGTCCCACTGTCCTCCCCCACCTCTATTCCCGAGAGTGCCTGCTCAGTGAGCACGAGACTCCTCTCCATGTTGTTAATGCTTCTCATTGTTGCCAGTCGCCCCTCTAGATGCAGGATCTGGGCTTCCAAACGGACAACTAGCGCACATCTCGCACAACAATATGCACCTCACACTGCTGGTCAAGGATTGTATACATCGCGCAGGATGTACATTGGACTGCACTTTCCAACATGGAGGCCATCTAGTTATGGGGATTTCACAAATGTATAGGAAAAAAACAGACAGTCAAAATGACACTTAAAATTTTTTGTAGACCTTGTAGGTGCAGAAATTAACACTCACAGCGATCTCAACCTCCTGCTTTCAAACTCCAGTTTTTGTTACTCCTCTTTCACGCCCCCTCTTACACAACAACACTCAGAAGAGCAAGATCTCAGTAAGAGTCCCAAGCTAAGATTTATACACCTGTGCCCAATCTACTCCTCCTCCCCCTAGAGGTGGAAGAGAGAAAAAAATGAAAAAGGGTGTTTAAACTCTAACAGTTATCCCACTATGTGCAAAAGAGAAAAACTTACCCAAAATATGAATGTGGACTATAGGAAGTCGCACCCACTCCACAGATTCACTCCGCACAACAGATAATCACAGTTTTTGTAACTCCTCTTTCACGCCCCCTCTTACACAGCAACACAGAAGAGCTTTCATGAATATCATTCCTCAATAGATGGGGATTGTAATGAGTGAATTATTCTGATCTAGTATAAGTGATAGCGGTTTATCCAGGTTGAAATGTTTTTCTCAGCAGTTGTCACCCCTTTCCTCATGTGTTACACCTCTCCCCTTAAAACCTTCCCTCTCCTTCCGTGATTTAACTTTCAAATTTTTTGTAGGTGGCGAGCAGTTCAATGGAGACTTTATGGAACGAGGACGAGCCCCCTGAACGGGCATCAGTACAGGACTGTCTCAAGGACTATTCATAGGTTGAGGTATCTTGTTGTTTACAGGGTTAGCGATACTAATTATCGTCGTCAGGGCGAATTGAACGTTAGATAATGTTGATGTATGCTCTATTATTGAGACTATTTTTTTATGTAACATTCCTTATCTCCCACGCCTTTCTCTTGGCCGGGGTATACCGTGAGGTATCGGCTGGTTCTGACAGAACCAATGGTTTTGAAGTTTAAATTGTCACAAGTTCTTGTTTATGCTACATGATCCAGGTGTAATGCAATGTCCTATCTGTGCACACAGGTCTACAGGGTACACCGGGTACAAACATATAATACACTACTTTCGGGGATTGATTAAGGGTTTTATAACATATCTATGCCATGGTACTTATTACTACATTTAATGTGAGGGGGCTAAATAGTCCTTTTAAAAGGAGCCTATTCTGGAGGGAGTGGAGAAGGGTAGGGTGTGATGTCATCTGCGCCCATGAGACCCTTTATTAACGGCTGATACTTTTAGACTTAAACATAGGAATTTTCCCAATATCTTTTTTACCCCAAATGTTAAAAAGAAAAAAGGGGTACTGATCGCAGTGAAGGATTCGGTAGCTTTCAGGGCAGTAGATGTTATTAACGACGCTTATAGCAGATATATTATACTAAATTGTGATATTAACAACCGTAAATATACTATAGCTTCTATTTACACTCCGAATAAAAAACAAGGTAATTTCATGAATCATGTCCTCAGGAGAATCTCCAGAATCTCCCAAAATAAATACGGAGCAGTAACATTGGCAGGAGACTTTAATAAAGTGTTATCCCCGCGAATAGATAAAAACCATCACAATATTTCAGACAGAAATACGGAAATCTCAAATATTCTATTTAAAGCGGACCTTTTCGATTCATGGAGAACTCTCAACGCTGAAGAAAGAGACTACACATTCTTTTTTCATGCACTTCTTGTGTATTCACGTATAGATATGATAATAGTGGATAAATGGCTTCTCCAACAGTCGAAAACGTCCTCAATTGGGATTATTAGCTGGTCGGATCATGCTCCCGTTACATCTAGTACTAGCGGAATATAATGCCCCTCCAGTCTTCCAGTGGAGAATCAATAGAACAAAAGCTACAAGATTATTTTCAATTGAACTCCTTATCAGACATAAATGTTTTTTACTCTTTAGTGCGCCCACAAGGCGGTATTGAGAGGGAAATGAATTAAATTAGCATCTCACCAGAAAAAAAATGAGGTCCCATAAAATCTTATCCCTTACATCTCAAATTAAACAATTAGAAGAGGATCATAAAAGAACTCCTACCAATAACCTATTAAAAGAACTAAGAACTTTGAGATTTCAATTGTATCAGGCCCTACATTATAAATTTGATTTCTTTCTTAAAAAAACAAATACCCAATTCTACGGTCATGGCAATAAAGCAGGTAAGATGTTGGCCAATAAATTCAGGACTAAAACAAATAAATCTAAAAATTCCCATATCCTTAACAGTAGGGGAGAAAAAGTACTGAATCCTAAACTAATTGCAAATACACTAGCAGAATATTATGTAAGATTGTACAATTTAAAATTAGACCCTAATACCCCTCAACCCCAGGAGTCACTGATTGATCGCTTTTTATCGAAATTGATCTTCCATTCATAGACTACTGATTCCGAGCTTCTAAACAGTCCCATTACTGAAACCGAACTAGTTCCGGTCATATCTTCCTTAAAACTGAATAAATCTCCCGGACCCGATGGGTTTACGGGGGAATATTATAAGAAATACCAGGGTATTCTTAGTAAACATCTTCTCCCTTTACTTAAACATATCTTTCAATCGGGTTACATCCCACCTGAAATGTTGCAAGCGACAATAATCACGATCCCTAAGCCAGGGAAAATCCCCGATAGGCTGGAAAATTTCCGTCCAATCTGACTTCTCAAAAATATACTCTAAAATTCAAGCCAACAGAATTAATAATATCCTCCCATCACTGATCAAAAATGATCAGATAGGCTTTATCCAACAAAGACAGACAGTGGACGGAACTAGAAGGTTCATTAACTTAATACACCATGTGGAATCCTGTCGAATACCCTCGTTATTATTAACCCTAGACGCCGAGAAGGCGTTCGACAGAATCCACTGGGGATACCTGGGCCAAACGTTATTAAAATTTGGGTTTTCAGACAAAATTAAATCTGCAATTTTGGCACTGTACTCTTGCCCTTCTGCCTCTGTCTTCACCTCGGGTTTCCTGTCTGATAGATTTAATATATCAAATGGGACCAGACAAGGGTGCCCCCTTTCTCCCCTTATTTTTGCCCTATCGATGGAACCCCTTGCGGAAAGTATTAGAATTAACCCGGCAATTACTGGCATAAAAATAGGTGATAAAGACCATCACATTGGATTATTTGCAGATGATATCCTAATAATCCCCGAGATTGTTGAAGAATTAGACAACTTTGGAAGGCTTTCTTATTATAAAATTAATCCCTCTAAGTCTCATATTCTAAATATGGGTTTATCTAATAAAATAGTTACCAGGCTCAAAAACCTATATCCATTCATGTGGGCGGAAGAATCTATTCCTTATCTGGGCATCAAATTGACCTTTCCCTCTAAAAAATTATTTGATCTTAATTATGTCTCTCTATATAAAGACTAAAAAAGAAGTACATCCCAAATGCCCAGCCTAGGGGTGTCATGGTTGGGTAAGGTTTCGGCCATTAAGATGATGATTCTCCCTAAAATCCTGTATACATTCAGAAATGTTCCAATTGCTTTGCCCTACCAGTACGTCCAGCCTCTTCGGTCATTACTTATGAAATATATGTGGAAAGGGAGGAAATCCAGAATTAAAGCATCTTATCTATACCCATCCCTCAAAAACGGAGGAATAAGTTGTCCATCTATAGCATCTTGTTACAAAGCAGTCATTTTAGATCAATTAAAATTCTTATGGCTTGTAGACAAATCAAAGTTATGGGTGGAGATTGAATGTTATAAACTGAACCCCACATCCATAGCCCACATATTAATTGCGGCTCATTTCACTCTACGCCCTCCTCTGGACCTCCCATGATTGCAGCCATTTATTCTGTATGGTCTGCCTATGTCTTACCACGCCATCTATATGAAATCTCACACCTGGAGACTCCCTTGAGGGTGTTGGAAGCTTTTGTACCCCACCTCAAATTAGAAACATGGATACTACAGGGGATAAGTAAACTGGGAGGTTTGTGGGACGGAACGAGTTGTGTGTCTTGAGGATTTACACCGCTCGTTCTCTGTTTCTAACAAAGACTTCTATAAATTTCTCCAGATTAGACATGCCATAGGAACTATCCGGGCACCTATCTCTGCTATTAATTCTGAATTACATAACTGGCTCCATCAAGAGGGATTACATAGAGGAGGAATGTCTTGGTGCTATCATTTCTTAGTCAATAAAAATAACGTGAAGGGGGATATGAATAATCTAGATGGCAGCAAGATATGAATATGTTGTTCTCGGATGACCAGTGGTGCAGAGCTCACTCAATTGTACCCAAACTTTCCAGGTGTCTTGCTCATTTGGAGACATCCAAAAATTGCTTTATAGGTGGTATCTGGTCCCTGACCGTTTGGCTAGATTTACTTCTTCCTCGGGAGTGTGTTGGAGATGTGAAGACAGGGGTACATTTTATCATATATGGTGGCAGTGTTCTAAGTTGGATGCAGTGTGGAAAGAATGGGCAAATTCATTTCCAATGTTTGCGGCTTTCCTGTCATATTGAATCCAGCTTTGGCTTTACTAAATAGACACAGATCAATATTCCTCTTTCCATAAATTTATAATTCTACATATTGTAACTAGACTTCTCGTTGTTAGAAATTGGAACTCACCACATACTCCAACCATGAAGGAAATTATCTCTAGGGTTAATCTTAATGGTTGGCATGAATACAAGGAGGCTTCGGCATGTGACAGGGAAGCCGAATTTCTGACTAGCTGGGACATTTGGTTGCAGGGCCCTCATAACGGTAACGGGTTAACCCCTTAAAGACCTGGGCTTTTTCCGTTTTTTCATTTTGCATTTTTCCTCCTTAACTTTAAAAAATCATAACTCAAAAATTTTCACCTAAAATTATATATAATGGCTTAATTTGTGCGTCACTAATTCTACTTTGTAATGACATTAGTCATTTTACCCAAAAATCTACGGTGAAACGGGAAAAAAAAATCAATGTGCGACAAAATTGATGAAAAAACACTATTTTGTAAGTTTTGGGGGCTTCTGTTTTTACGCAGTACATTTTTTGTCAAAAATGATACCTTATCTTTATTCTGTAGGTCCATACGGTTAAAATGATCCCGACTTATATAGGTTTGATTTTGTATCACATCCGAAAAAAATCATGAATACATGCAGGAAAATTTATACGTTTAAAATGGTCATCTTTTGACCCCTATACCTTTTTTATTTTTCTGTGTTCAGGGCGCTTTGAGGACTCATTTTTTGCGCCGTCATCTGAAGTTTTTAGCGGTACCATTTTTGGTCTGATCAGACTTTTTGATCACTTTTTATTCACTTTTTTGTGGTATAAAAAGTGATAAAAAATGCGCTATTTTGGACTTTTTTTGCGCGTACGCCATTGAACGAGCGATTTAATAAGCAGTATATTTTTATAATTTGGACATTTCCGCACGTGGCGATACCACATATGTTTATTTTTATTATTATTTACATAATGTTTTTTTATTTTTGGAAATGCCGGGTGATTCAAACTTTTCTTAGGGGAAGGGATAATTGAAAGGGTTAATGATTTTTTTTACACTTTTCTTATGCAGTATTATAGCTCCTATAGGGGGGAGGGGCTATAACATTGCATGTACTGATCTTTTACACGGATTGATCCATCTCCATAGGAATGGATCAATCAGTGTTTTCGGCGATTGATTGCTCAAGCCTGGATCTCATTCGGCGATCGGACAGCGCAGGAGAACGTAAGAGACCTCCTCCTGTGCTACAGCTGATCGGGATGATTATACCGCGACGATCCCGAACAGCTCCCTGAGATAACCGGCACATTTTACTTTCGTTTTTAGCCGCGCGGCTCAGCTTTGAGCGCGGGTCCCGCCGCGATATGACGCCGGGCCTGCCGCGATATGATGCGGGGTCACCGTGTGACCCAGTGTCATATCGCAGGACTGGGACCCAGGACGTACCCATACGTCCTGGGTCCTTAAGAGGTTAAGACTGAAAATCTTGATATAACCAGATGGGCCTGTAATTAGTCCTTATGACTAGCTGAAGGATAATTGTATCTTCTAGACCTATTATTGTATGGACAAGACTTGTGCATTGTTCTTGTTATTTGATTGCACTTTATGTAAGGTGTTATCCCTTCCTTTATGCATTTGCTGTTTCTTTTCTGTATTTGAAAACTTTTTAATAAAAAGTATTGTTATAAAAAAATAAAAATAAACATGAAAAGGATCCCCCAGAAGTTTTGGGACTTGGCCTGGCGCTGCTTTCAGGGGAAGCTATATGTGAGGGACAATTTGAAGTGTAGGAGATCTGATGACCGGGGGTGTCCCCGAGAAGAGTGCGGGGACACGCTGGAAAGCATGGACCATTTCCTGCTTCATTGTCCCTTTAATATAGGGGTCTACAACCGGGTGGGCGCTTCCATCGGCTGGAGTCAACTTGCCGGCCTTACCTATCCGGAGTGGGCTTATGGGGCATTCAGGAACCTGGGTGGCCGTGATCGGGGCACTTTATTCTTAGTCAGTTTAGTGGTTAGGTACTACACGTGGAATGCACGGTGTTTAGTGTCTACACAGCGGAAAGTCCTCTCCGAGGTGGAGGTCTGTAGGAACATCACTGGTGACCTCGGGAAGATCAGGTCTTTGGAGTATGGCAGTCTTGGTACCAGTAGGGCTTCTCTCCTATGGAGAGGGTTTTCTTTTGATGTGCCCTAGGTACTAGACCTTCTGGGTAGAGTACCCTTGATTTGGTTAGGGACAGTGATGTAGGGACAGAGAAAGGGTGAGTGTAGGGTCAGTTTGATGAAGGGACAGCAGTAGGGGGAGTCGTAGGGAAAAGTTAGCAGAGAGAGTTTAACCTGTTGGGGACCACGGGCGTATGGATACGCTCCTGCGTCCTGGTACTTAAGGACGTACCTGTACGCCCGTGGGAATTTCGATCCCCGCCGCTAGCCGGACGGGGATCGGACCAGGATGCCTGCTGAAATCATTCAGCAGGCATCCTTTGCAAATGCCTGGGGGGGTCCTGAGACTCCCCCATGTCGGCGATCGTCGTAAATCGCCAATCAATTTAGATTCATGGCGTTTCCGGGCTGATCGGGTCTCTGATGACCCGATCAGCCTGGAAAATAGGGATGATAGGAGCTGTCAGAGGGTGCCGACTCCTCCTATCTCCTGCGATTGGCCGATCAAGACTGATGGCGAATAGCAGGGCAGGGGCAAGGGGGGGGGGGGAATGTTAATTTCCCCCGCTCTGCCCGCCCCTGGATGTTGGGGCCGAGCAGGGGAAAGATGGTGGCAATGTGCGGGGTGCCTGTGGATGTGGCGGGGACCGTGTCGGCACCGGTTACCTGTCTTCACGCGGACCGAGGACCAGGGACTGGCAGCTGACAGTAGGCGGCAGGCAAGAGGAGGCGGTGGCGGTTTCCCAGATACTGCAGTGAAAATTGCCGTAAAGTGATCTTCACTGCTGTATCTAGGAGTTTCAAAACTGCAACTCCCAGCATGCCCAGACAGCCAAAGGCTGTCTGGGCATGCTTGGAGTTGTA
The DNA here is from genome assembly GCF_029499605.1 of Hyla sarda. NCBI lineage: Eukaryota > Metazoa > Chordata > Amphibia > Anura > Hylidae > Hyla > Hyla sarda. The sequence goes on along the minus strand of NW_026609629.1, from coordinate 72,606 downwards.
GTTTTGCAACATCTGGAGGGCCACAGTTTGGAGACCACTGTCCTTCCAGATATTGCAAAACTACAACTCTCAGCATGCCCAGACTGTCCAGGCATGATGAGAGTTGTAGTTCTGTAACATCTAGCCCTTCAGATGTTGCAGAACTACAACTCCCAGCATGCTTGGACAGTTTCAGCATGCTGGGAGTTGTAGTTTTGCAACATCTGGAAGGGCACTGTTTGGAGACCACTATACAGTGGTGTCCAAACTGTAGCGCTCCAGATGTCAAATCAAAGCATGCCGAGACTGTCCAGGCATGCTGGGAGTTTTAGTTTTGTTACATGTGGCCCTTCAGATGTTGCCGATCTACAACTCCCAGCATTCCTGGGCAGTCTGGGCATGCTTGGAATTGAAGTCTTGCAACATCTGGAGGGCTACAGTTTGGAGACCACTACACAGTGGTCTCCAAACTATTCTCCTCCAGTTGTTGCATAACTACAACTCCCAATATGCCCTTCGGCTGTCTGGGAATGCTGGGAGTTGTAGTATTGCAACAACCGGAGGTGCACTGGTTGGGATACATTGTTTCCTAACTCAGTGTTTACAAACCCATGTGCCTCCTGCTATTGCAAAACTGCAACTTCCAGCATGCACTGAAAGACCAGTTTTGCAACAGCTCGAGGCACATGGGTTGGGAAACACTGTGGTAGTCTGTTACCTAACTCAGTGTTTCCCAATCTCAACCAGTGTGCCTCCAGCTGGTGCATAACTACAACTCCAAGCATGCATGGTCTGTCAGTGCATGCTGGAAGTTGTAGTTTCCCCCCCCCCCCCCCTCCCCCACATGAATGTACAGGGTACATTCATGCTGCCGGGTTTACATCAAGTTTCTCGCTTCAAACTTGAGATGCGGCAAATTTTCCGCTGCAGTGGGAAACTCACTGTAAACCCCCGCCTGTCTGAATGTATCCTAAAAACACTACACTAACCCTAAATAAAGAGTAAAACACTACATATACACTACACTAACCGTAAATAAAGAGTGAAACACTACATATACACTACACTAACCCTAAATAAAGAGTAAACACTACATATCCACTACACTAACCCTAAATAAAGAGTAAACACTACACTAACCCTAAATAAAGAGTAAACACTACACTAACCCTAAATAAAGAGTAAACACTACACTAACCCTAAATAAAGAGTAAACACTACACTAACCCTAAATAAAGAGTAAACGCTACATATACACTACACTAACCCTAAATAAAGAGTAAACGCTACATATACACTACACTAACCCTAAATAAAGAGTAAACACTGCATATACACTACACTAACCCTAAATAAAGAGTAAACACTACATATACACTACACTAACCCTAAATAAAGAGTAAACACTGCATATACACTACACTAACCCTAAATAAAGAGTAAACACTACATATACACTAACCCTAAATAAAGAGTAAACACTACATATACACTACACTAACCCTAAATAAAAAGTAAACACTACATATACACTACACTAACCCTAAATAAAGAGTAAACACTGCATATACACTATACTAACCCTAAATAAAGAGTGAACACTACATATACACTACACTACCACATAATAAAGGGTAAAACACTACATATACACCTACACTAACACATAATAAAGGGTAAAACACTACATATACACTACACTAACACATAATAAAGGGTAAAACACTACATATACACTACACTACACTAACACATAATAAAGGGTAAAACACTATATATACACTACACTACACTACCACATAATAAAGGGTAAAACACTACATATACACTACACTACACTAACACATAATAAAGGGTAAAACACTACATATACACTACACTACACTAACACATAATAAAGGGTAAAACACTACATATACACTACACTACACTACCACATAATAAAGGGTAAAACACTACATATACACTACACTACACTAACACATAATAAAGGATAAAACATTACATATACACTACACTACACTAACACATAATAAAGGGTAAAACACTACATATACACTACACTATACTAACACATAATAAAGGGTAAAACACTACATATACACTACACTACACTAACACATAAGGGTAAAACACTACATATACACTACACTACACTAACACATAATAAAGGGTAAAACACTACATATACACTACACTACACTACCACATAATAAAGGGTAAAACACTACATATACACTACACTACACTAACACATAATAAAGGGTAAAACACTACATATACACTACACTAACATAATAAAGGGTAAAACACTACATATACACCTACACTACACTAACACATAATAAAGGGTAAAACACTACATATACACTACACTAACACATAATAAAGGGTAAACACTACATATACACTACCCTACACTAACACATAATAAAGGGTAAAACACTACATATACACTACCCTACACTAACACATAATAAAGGGTAAAACACTACATATACACTACACTAACACATAATAAAGGGTAAAACACTACATATACACTACACTACACTAACACATAATAAAGGGTAAAACATTACATATACACTACACTACACTAACACATAATAAAGGGTAAAACACTACATATACACTACACTACACTAACACATAATAAAGGGTAAAACACTACATATACACTACACTACACTAACACATAATAAAGGATAAAACACTACATATACACTACACTAACACATAATAAAGGGTAAAACACTACATATACACTACACTACACTAACACATAATAAAGGGTAAAACACTACATATACACTACACTACACTACACATAATAAAGGGTAAAACACTACATATACACTACACTACACTAACACATAATAAAGGGTAAAACACTACATATACACTACACTACACTAACACATAATAAAGGGTAAAACACTACATATACACTACACTAACACATAATAAAGGGTAAAACACTACATATACACTACACTACACTAACACATAATAAAGGGTAAACACTACATATACACTACACTACACTAACACATAATAAAGGGTAAAACACTACATATACACTACACTAACACATAATAAAGGGTAAAACACTACATATACACTACACTACACTAACACATAATAAAGGGTAAAACACTACATATACACTACACTACACTAACACATAATAAAGGGTAAAACACTACATATACACTACACTACACTAACACATAATAAAGGGTAAAACACTACATATACACTACACTACACTAACACATAATAAAGGGTAAAACACTACATATACACTACACTAACACATAATAAAGGGTAAAACACTACATATACACTACACTACACTAACACATAGTAAAGGGTAAAACACTACATATACACTACACTAACACATAATAAAGGGTAAAACACTACATATACACTACACTACACTAACACATAATAAAGGGTAAAATACTACATATACACTACACTACACTAACACATAATAAAGGGTAAAACACTACATATACAATACACTACACTAACACATAATAAAGGGTAAAACACTACATATACACTACACTACACTAACACATAATAAAGGGTAAAACACTACATATACACTACACTACACTAACACATAGTAAAGGGTAAAACACTACATATACACTACACTACACTAACACATAATAAAGAGTAAAACACTACATATACACTACACTACACTAACACATAGTAAAGGGTAAAACACTACATATACACTACACTACACTAACATATAATAAAGAGTAAACACTACATATACACTACACTAACCCTAAATAAAGAGTAAACACTACATATACACTACACTACACTAACACATAGTGTAGTGTAGTGTATATGTAGTGTTTTACCCTTTATTAACACATAATAAAGGGTAAAACACTACATATACACTACACTAACATATAATAAAGAGTAAACACTACATATACACTACACTAACCCTAAATAAAGAGTAAACACTACATATACACTACACTACACTAACACATAATAAAGGGTAAAACACTACATATACACCTACACTACACTAACACATAATAAAGGGTAAAACACTACATATACACTACACTACACTAACCCTAAATAAAGAGTAAACACTACAGATACACTACACTACACTAACACATAATAAAGGGTAAAACACTACATATACACTACACTACACTAACACATAATAAAGGATAAAACACTACATATACACTACACTACACTAACACATAATAAAGGGTAAAACACTACATATACACTACACTACACTACCACATAATAAAGGGTAAAACACTACATATACACTACACTACACTAACACATAATAAAGGGTAAAACACTACATATACACTACACTACACTAACACATAATAAAGAGTAAACACTACATATACACTACACTACACTAACACATAATAAAGGGTAAAACACTACATATACACTACACTACACTAACACATAATAAAGGGTAAAACACTACATATACACTACACTACACTAACCCTAAATAAAGAGTAAACACTACATATACACTACACTAACCATAAATAAAGAGAAAAACACTACACTACACTAAGCCTAAATAAAGAGTAAACACTACATATACACTACACTAACCCTAAATAAAGAGTAAAACACTACATATACACTACACTACCCCTAAATAAAGAGTAAACACTACATATACACTACACTAACCCTAAATAAAGAGAAAAACACTACATATACACTATACGAACCCTAAATAAAGAGTGAACACTACTCTTTATTTAGGGTAAGTGTAGTGTATATGTAGTGTTCACTCTTTATTTAGGGTTCGTATAGTGTATATGTAGTGTTTTACCCTTTATTATGTGTTAGTGTTAGTGTAATGTATATGTAGTGTTTTACCCTTTATTATGTGGTAGTGTAGTGTATATGTAGTGTTTACTCTTTATTTAGGGTAAGTGTAGTGTATATGTAAACACTACATATACACTACACTACCACATAATAAAGGGTAAAACACTACATATACACTACACTACACTAACACATAATAAAGGGTAAAACACTACATATACACTACACTACACTAACACATAATAAAGGGTAAAACACTACATATACACTACACTACACTAACACATAATAAAGGGTAAAACACTACATATACACTACACTACCACATAATAAAGGGTAAAACACTACATATACACTACACTACACTACACTAACACATAATAAAGGGTAAAACACTACATATACACTACACTACACTACCACATAATAAAGGGTAAAACACTACATATACACTACACTACACTAACACATAATAAAGGGTAAACACTACATATACACTACACTACACTACCACATAATAAAGGGTAAAACACTACATATATACTACACTACACTAACACATAATAAAGGGTAAACACTACATATACACTACACTACACTAACACATAATAAAGGGTAAAACACTACACTACACTACACTAACACATAATAAAGCGTAAAACACTACATATACACTACACTACACTAACACATAATAAAGGGTAAAACACTACATATACACTACACTACACTAACACATAATAAAGGGTAAAACACTACATATACACTACACTACACTAACACATAATAAAGGGTAAAACACTACATATACACTACACTACCACATAATAAAGGGTAAAACACTACATATACACTACACTACACTAACACATAATAAAGGGTAAAACACTACATATACACTACACTAACACATAATAAAGGGTAAAACACTACATATACACTACACTACCATATAATAAAGAGTAAACACTACATATACACTACACTAACCCTAAATAAAGAGAAAAACACTACATATACACTACACTAACCCTAAATAAAGAGAAAAACACTACACTACACTATACTACACTAAGCCTAAATAAAGAGGGAAACACTACATCTAAAAAACACTAACCCTAAATAAAGAGAAAAACACTACAGATACACTACACTAACCCTATATAAAGAGTAAACACTACATATACACTACACTAACCCTATATAAAGAGTGAAACACTACACTACACTACCCCTAAATAAAGAGTAAACATTACATATACACTACACTACACTACCCCTAAATAAAGAGAAAAACACTACATATACACTATACGAACCCTAAATAAAGAGTGAACACTACATATACACTACACTTACCCTAAATAAAGAGTAAACACTACATATACACTACACTACCACATAATAAAGAGTAAACACTACATATACACTACACTAACCCTATATAAAGAGTAAACACTACATATACACTACACTAACCCTATATAAAGAGTGAAACACTACACTACCCCTAAATAAAGAGTAAACACTACATATACACTACACTACACTACCCCTAAATAAAGAGTAAACACTGCATATACACTATACGAACCCTAAATAAAGAGTGAACACTACATATACACTACACTTACCCTAAATAAAGAGTAAACACTACATATACACTACACTACCACATAATAAAGAGTAAACACTACAGATACACTACACTACCCCTAAATAAAGAGTAAACACTACATATACACTACACTAACCCTATATAAAGAGAAAAACACTACATATACACTATACGAACCCTAAATAAAGAGTAAACACTACATATACACTACACTACACTACCCCTAAATAAAGAGTAAACATTACATATACACTACACTAACCCTATATAAAGAGAAAAACACTACATATACACTACACTAACCCTAAATAAAGGTGGAGGAGGCAGGTGTAACGCTTGCATCCAGGTACACCCCTATGCGATCCCTAATTTAGTCCTCAAATGCGCATGGCACTCTCTCACTCCGGAGTCCTGTCTTATTTCAAGGAAACAGTTTAGGGCCACATATGGGGTATTTTCGTACTTGGGAGAAATTGTGCTACAAATTTTGGGGGGCTTTTTCTCCCTTTACTTTTTTTTTTTTTTTTTTTTTACACTAACATGCTGGTGTTGCCCCATACTTTTCATTTTCACAAGCGGTAAAAGGAAATAAAGACCCCCAAAATTTGCAATGCAATTTCTCCTGAGTAAGGAAATTCCCCATATGTCGGCGTAAAATGCTCTGCGGGCGCACAACAAGGCTCAGGAGTGAGAGCGCACCATGTACATTTGAGGCCTAAATTGGTGATTTGCACAGGGGTGGCTGATTTTACAGCGGTTCTGACATAAACGCAAAAAAAGTAATACCCACATGTGACCCTATTCTGGAAACTACATCCCTCACGTAATGTAATAAGGGGTACAGTGAGCATTTACACCCCACAGGTGTCTGACAGATTTTTTAAACAGTGGTCCATGAGAATGAAGAATATAATTTTTCATTTGCGCAGCCCACTGTTCCAAAGATCTGTCAAACACCTGTGGGATGTGAAGGCTCCCTGCACCCCTTGTTACGTGCCTTGAGGGGTGTAGTTTCCAAAATAGTATGCCATTTTTTTTTATTTTTTTTTTTGCTGTTCTGGCCCAATAGGGGCTTCCTAAATGTGACATGACCCCCAAAAACCATTTCAGCAAAATTCCCTTTCCAAAATCCCATTGTTGCACCTTCTGAGCCCTCTACTGCGCCTGCCGAACACTTGACATACACATATGAGGTATTTCCTTGCTTGAGAGAAATGGGGTTACAAATTTAGGGGGACATTTTCAACTATAACTCCTTGTGAAAATGAAAAGTTTGGGGTAACACCAGCATTTTAGTGAAAAAAAAATTTCATTTTCATATCCAACTTCAACGCAAAGTCGTCAAACACCTGTGAGGTGCTAAGGCTCACTGGACCCCTTGTTACGTGCCTTGAGGGGTGTAGTTTCCCAAATATTAAACCTTGTGGTTTTGTTTTTGCTGTTCTGGCCCAATAGGGGCTTCCTTAATATGACATGCCATCCAATAACCATTTCAGCAAAACTCACTCTCCAAAATCCCATTGTCGCTCCTTCCCATCTGAGCCTTGTAGTGCACACACAGAGCACTGGACATACACATATGTGGTATTTCCTTACTCAAGAGAAATTGGGTTACACATTTTGGGGGGGATTTTTCTCCTATTACCTGCTATAAAAATAAAAAATATGGGTCTACAATAAAATACGAGTGTAAAAAAATGAAGATTTTGAAGTTTCTCCTCCACTTTGCTGCTATTCCTGTGAAACATCTAAAGGGTTAAACTTTCTGAATGTCATTTTGTATACTTTGAGGGATGCAGTTTTTATAATGGGGTCATTCATGGGGTATTTCCAAAATGAAGACCCTTCAAATCCATTTCAATTCTGAACTGGTCCCTGAAAAGTTCCAATTTTGAAAATCTTGTGAAAAATTTGAAAATTGCTGCTGAACTTTGAAGCCTCTGATGTCTCCAAAAGTAAAAACATCTCAACTTTATGATGCAAATATAATATATAGTATATAATAATATAAAGATATCTCCTGTATGATGGTGACATAATATATTGTATATAATAATATAAAGATATCTCCTGTATGATGGTGACATAATATATTGTATATAATAATATAAAGATATCTCCTGTATGATGGTGACATAATATATTGTATATAATAATATATAGATATCTCCTGTATGATGGGGACATAATATATTGTATATAATAATATATAGATATCTCCTGTATGATGGGGACATAATATATTGTATATAATATAATAATATAAAGATATCTCCTGTATGATGGGGACATAATATATTGTATATAATAATATAAAGATATCTCCTGTGTGATGATGACATAATATATTGTATATAATATAATAATATAAAGATATCTCCTGTATGATGGTGACATAATATATTGTATATAATATAATAATATAAAGATATCTCCTGTATGATGGTGACATAATATATTGTATATAATAATATAAAGATATCTCCTGTATGATGGGGACATAATATATTGTATATAATAATATAAAGATATCTCCTGTATGATGGTGACATAATATATTGTATATAATAATATAAAGATATCTCCTGTATGATGGTGACATAATATATTGTATATAATAATATATAGATATCTCCTGTATGATGGGGACATAATATATTGTATATAATAATATAAAGATATCTCCTGTATGATGGTGACATAATATATTGTATATAATATAATAATATAAAGATATCTCCTGTATGATGGGGACATAATATATTGTATATAATAATATAAAGATATCTCCTGTGTGATGATGACATAATATATTGTATATAATATAATAATATAAAGATATCTCCTGTATGATGGTGACATAATATATTGTATATAATAATATAAAGATATCTCCTGTATGATGGTGACATAATATATTGTATATAATAATATAAAGATATCTCCTGTATGATGGTGACATAATATATTGTATATAATAATATATAGATATCTCCTGTATGATGGGGACATAATATATTGTATATAATAATATAAAGATATCTCCTGTATGATGGTGACATAATATATTGTATATAATATAATAATATAAAGATATCTCCTGTATGATGGGGACATAATATATTGTATATAATAATATAAAGATATCTCCTGTGTGATGATGACATAATATATTGTATATAATAATATAAAGATATCTCCTGTATGATGATGACATAATATATTGTATATGATATAATAATATAAAGATATCTCCTGTATGATGGGGACATAATATATTGTATATAATATAATAATATAAAGATATCTCCTGTATGATGGTGACATAATATATTGTATATAATAATATAAAGATATCTCCTGTATGATGGTGATATAATATATTGTATATAATAATATAAAGATATCTACTGTATGATGGGGACATAATATACTGTATATAATAATATAAAGATATCTCCTGTATGATGTGGACATAATATATTGTATATAATAATATAAAGATATCTCCTGTATGATGATGACATAATATATTGTATATAATATAATAATATAAAGATATCTCCTGTATGATGGTGACATAATATATTGTATATAATAATATAATGATATCTCCTGTATGATGGGGACATAATATATTGTATATAATAATATAAAGATATCTCCTGTATGATGATGACATAATATATTGTATATAATAATATAAAGATATCTCCTGTATGATGGTGACATAATATATTGTATATAATAATATAAAGATATCTCCTGTATGATGATGACATAATATATTGTATATGATATAATAATATAAAGATATCTCCTGTATGATGGGGACATAATATATTGTATATAATATAATAATATAAAGATATCTCCTGTATGATGGTGACATAATATATTGTATATAATAATATAAAGATATCTCCTGTATGATGGGGACATAATATATTGTATATAATAATATAAAGATATCTCCTGTATGATGTGGACATAATATATTGTATATAATAATATAAAGATATCTCCTGTATGATGATGACATAATATATTGTATATAATATAATAATATAAAGATATCTCCTGTATGATGGTGACATAATATATTGTATATAATATAATAATATAAAGATATCTCCTGTATGATGGGGATGTTACGCCGAGCGCTCCGGGTCCCCGCTCCTCCCCGGAGCGCTCGCTTCACTCTCCCCGCAGCAGCGCTCCGGTCACGTCCTCTGACCCGGGGCGCTGCGATTCCGCTGCCAGCCGGGATGCGATTCGCAATGCGGGTAGCGCCCGCTCGCGATGCGCACCCCGGCTCCCCTACCTGACTCGCTCTCCGTCTGTTCTGTCCCGGCGCGCGCGGCCCCGCTCCCTAGGGCGCGCGCGCGCCGGGTCTCTGCGATTTAAAGGGCCACTGCGCCGCTGATTGGCGCAGTGGTTCCAATTAGTGTGTTCACCTGTGCACTTCCCTATATCACCTCACTTCCCCTGCACTCCCTTGCCGGATCTTGTTGCCTTAGTGCCAGTGAAAGCGTTCCTTGTGTGTTCCTTGCCTGTGTTTCCAGACCTTCTGCCGTTGCCCCTGACTACGATCCTTGCTGCCTGCCCCGACCTTCTGCTACGTCCGACCTTGCTTTTGCCTACTCCCTTGTACCGCGCCTATCTTCAGCAGCCAGAGAGGTGAGCCGTTGCTAGTGGATACGACCTGGTCACTACCGCCGCAGCAAGACCATCCCGCTTTGCGGCGGGCTCTGGTGAAAACCAGTAGTGGCTTAGAACCGGTCCACTAGCACGGTCCACGCCAATCCCTCTCTGGCACAGAGGATCCACTACCTGCCAGCCGGCATCGTGACAGGGGACATAATATATTGTATATAATAATATAAAGATGTCTCCTGTATGATGGTGACATAATATATTGTATATAATATAATAATATAAAGATATCTCCTGTATGATGGGGACATAATATATTGTATATAATAATATAAAGATATCTCCTGTATGATGGTGACATAATATATTGTATATAATAATATAAAGATATCTCCTGTATGATGGTGACATAATATATTGTATATAATAATATAGAGATATCTCCTGTATGATGGGGACATAATATATTGTATATAATAATATAAAGATATCTCCTGTATGATGGGGACATAATATATTGTATATAATATAATAATATAAAGATATCTCCTGTATGATGGGGACATAATATATTGTATATAATAATATAAAGATATCTCCTGTATGATGGTGACATAATATATTGTATATAATAATATAAAGATATCTCCTGTATGATGGTGACATAATATATTGTATATAATAATATAAAGATATCTCCTGTATGATGGGGACATAATATATTGTATATAATAATATAAAGATATCTCCTGTATGATGGGGACATAATATATTGTATATAATAATATAAAGATATCTCCTGTATGATGGGGACATAATATATTGTATATAATAATATAAAGATATCTCCTGTATGATGGGGACATAATATATTGTATATAATATAATAATATAAAGATATCTCCTGTATGATGGTGACATAATATATTGTATATAATATAATAATATAAAGATATCTCCTGTATGATGGGGACATAATATATTGTATATAATAATATAAAGATATCTCCTGTATGATGGTGACATAATATATTGTATATAATAATATAAAGATATCTCCTGTATGATGGTGACATAATATATTGTATATAATAATATAAAGATATCTCCTGTATGATGGGGACATAATATATTGTATATAATATAAAGATATCTCCTGTATGATGGGGACATAATATATTGTATATAATAATATAAAGATATCTCCTGTATGATGGGGACATAATATATTGTATATAATATAATAATATAAAGATATCTCCTGTATGATGGTGACATAATATATTGTATATAATAATATAAAGATATCTCCTGTATGATGGGGACATAATATATTGTATACAATAATATAAAGATATCTCCTGTATGATGGGGACATAATATATTGTACATAATATAATAATATAAAGATATCTCCTGTATGATGGTGACATAATATATTGTATATAATATAATAATATAAAGATATCTCCTGTATGATTGGGACATAATATATTGTATATAATAATATAAAGATATCTCCTGTACGATGAGGACATAATATATTGTATATAATAATATAAAGATATCTTCTGTATGATGGTGACATAATATATTGTATATAATATAATAATATAAAGATATCTCCTGTATGATGGTGACATAATATATTGTATATAATATAATAATATAAAGATATCTCCTGTATGATGGTGACATAATATATTGTATATAATATAATAATATAAAGATATCTCCTGTATGATGGTGACATAATATATAGTATATAATAATATAAATATATCTTCTGTATGATGGGGACATAATATATTGTATATAATAATATAAAGATATCTCCTGTATGATGGTGACATAATATATTGTATATAATAATATAAAGATATCTTCTGTATGATGGGGACATAATATATTGTATATAATATAATAATATAAAGATATCTCCTATATGATGGGGACATAATATATTGTATATAATAATATAAAGATATCTCCTGTATGATGGTGACATAATATATTGTATATAATAATATAAAGATATCTCCTGTATGATGGTGACATAATATATTGTATATAATAATATAAAGATATCTTCTGTATGATGGTGACATAATATATTGTATATAATAATATAAAGATATCTCCTGTATGATGGGGACATAATATACTGTATATAATAATATAAAGATATCTCCTATATGATGGGGACATAATATATTGTATATAATAATATAAAGATATCTCCTGTATGATGGTGACATAATATATTGTATATAATAATATAAAGATATCTCCTGTATGATGGTGACATAATATATTGTATATAATAATATAAAGATATCTCCTGTATGATGGGGACATAATATATTGTATATAATAATATAAAGACATCTCCTGTATGATGGGGACATAATATACTGTATATAATAATATAAAGATATCTCCTATATGATGGGGATATAATATATTGTATATAATAATATAAAGATATCTCCTGTATGATGGTGACATAATATATTGTATATAATATAATAATATAAAGATATCTCTTGTATGATGGGGACATAATATATTGTATATAATAATATAAAGATATCTCCTGTATGATGGTGACATAATATATTGTATATAATAATATAAAGATATCTCCTGTATGATGGTGACATAATATATTGTATATAATATAAAGATATCTCCTGTATGATGGTGACATAATATATTGTATATAATAATATAAAGATATCTCCTGTATGATGGTGACATAATATATAGTATATAATATAATAATATAAAGATATCTCCTGTATGATGATGACATAATATATTGTATATAATATAATAATATAAAGATATCTCCTGTATGATGGTGACATAATATATTGTATATAATAATATAAAGATATCTTCTGTATGATGGGGACATAATATATTGTATATAATAATATAAAGATATCTCCTGTATGATGGTGACATAATATATTGTATATAATAATATAAAGATATCTCCTGTATGATGGTGACATAATATATTGTATATAATAATATAAAGATATCTCCTGTATGATGGGGACATAATATATTGTATATAATAATATAAAGATATCTCCTGTATGATGGGGACATAATATATTGTATATAATAATATAAAGATATCTCCTGTATGATGGGGACATAATATATTGTATATAATATAAAGATATCTCCTGTATGATGGTGACATAATATATTGTATATAATAATATAAAGATATCTCCTATATGATGGGGATATAATATATTGTATATAATAATATAAAGATATCTTCTGTATGATGGGGACATAATATATTGTATATAATATAATAATATAAAGATATCTCCTGTATGATGGTGAAATAATATATTGTATATAATAATATAAAGATATCTCCTGTATGATGGTGACATAATATATTGTATATATAATATAAAGATATCTCCTGTATGATGGTGACATAATATATTGTATATAATAATATAAAGATATCTCCTGTATGATGGTGAAATAATATATTGTATATAATAATATAAAGATATCTCCTGTATGATGGTGACATAATATATTGTATATATAATATAAAGATATCTCCTGTATGATGGGGACATAATATATTGTATATAATATAATGATATAAAGATATCTCCTGTATGATGGGGACATAATATATTGTATATAATAATATAAAGATATCTCCTGTATGATGGGGACATAATATACTGTATATAATAATATAAAGAAATCTCCTGTATGATGGTGACATAATATATTGTATATAATATAATAATATAAAGATATCTCTTGTATGATGGGGACATAATATATTGTATATAATAATATAAAGATATCTCCTGTATGATGGTGTCATAATATATTGTATATAATAATATAAAGATATCTCCTGTATGATGGTGACATAATATATTGTATATAATAATATAAAGATATCTCCTGTATGATGGTGACATAATATATTGTATATAATAATAATATAAAGATATCTCCTGTATGATGGGGACATAATATATTGTATATAATAATAATATAAAGATATCTCCTGTATGATGGGGACATAATATATTGTATATAATAATATAAAGATATCTCCTGTATGATGGGGACATAATATATTGTATATAATAATATAAAGATATCTCCTGTATGATGGTGACATAATATATTGTATATAATAATATAAAGATATCTCCTGTACGATGGGGACATAATATATTGTATATAATAATATAAAGATATTTCCTGTATGATGGTGACATAATATATTGTATATAATAATATAAAGATATCTCCTGTATGATGGGGACATAATATACTGTATATAATAATATAAAGATATCTCCTGTATGATGGGGATATAATATATTGTATATAATAATATAAAGAAATCTCCTGTATGATGGTGACATAATATATTGTATATAATAATATAAAGATATCTCCTGTATGATGGTGACATAATATATTGTATATAATATAATAATATAAAGATATCTCCTGTATGATGGTGACATAATATATTGTATATAATATAATAATATAAAGATATCTCTTGTATGATGGGGACATAATATACTGTATATAATATAAAGATATCTCCTGTATGATGGTGACATAATATATTGTATATAATATAAAGATATCTCCTGTATGATGGTGACATAATATATTGTATATAATAATATAAAGATATCTCCTGTATGATGGGGACATAATATATTGTATATAATAATATAAAGATGTCTCCTGTATGATGGGGACATAATATATTGTATATAATATAAAGATATCTCCTGTATGATGGTGACATAATATATTGTATATAATAATATAAAGATATCTCCTGTATGATGGGGACATAATATATTGTATATAATAATATAAAGATATCTCCTGTATGATGGTGACATAATATATTGTATATAATATAAAGATATCTCCTGTATGATGGTGACATAATATATTGTATATAATAATATAAAGATATCTCCTGTATGATGGTGACATAATATATTGTATATAATAATATAAAGATATCTCCTGTATGATGGTGACATAATATATTGTATATAATAATATAAAGATGTCTCCTGTATGATGGGGACATAATATATTGTATATAATAATATAAAGATATCTCCTGTATGATGGTGACATAATATATTGTATATTATAATATAAAGATATCTCCTGTACGATGGGGACATAATATATTGTATATAATAATATAAAGATATTTCCTGTATGATGGTGACATAATATATTGTATATAATAATATAAAGATATCTCCTGTATGATGGTGACATAATATATTGTATATAATAATATATAGATATCTCCTGTATGATGGGGACATAATATATTGTATATAATAATATATAGATATCTCCTGTATGATGGGGACATAATATATTGTATATAATATAATAATATAAAGATATCTCCTGTATGATGGGGACATAATATATTGTATATAATAATATAAAGATATCTCCTGTGTGATGATGACATAATATATTGTATATAATATAATAATATAAAGATATCTCCTGTATGATGGTGACATAATATATTGTATATAATATAATAATATAAAGATATCTCCTGTATGATGGTGACATAATATATTGTATATAATAATATAAAGATATCTCCTGTATGATGGGGACATAATATATTGTATATAATAATATAAAGATATCTCCTGTATGATGGTGACATAATATATTGTATATAATAATATAAAGATATCTCCTGTATGATGGTGACATAATATATTGTATATAATAATATATAGATATCTCCTGTATGATGGGGACATAATATATTGTATATAATAATATAAAGATATCTCCTGTATGATGGTGACATAATATATTGTATATAATATAATAATATAAAGATATCTCCTGTATGATGGGGACATAATATATTGTATATAATAATATAAAGATATCTCCTGTGTGATGATGACATAATATATTGTATATAATATAATAATATAAAGATATCTCCTGTATGATGGTGACATAATATATTGTATATAATAATATAAAGATATCTCCTGTATGATGGTGACATAATATATTGTATATAATAATATAAAGATATCTCCTGTATGATGGTGACATAATATATTGTATATAATAATATATAGATATCTCCTGTATGATGGGGACATAATATATTGTATATAATAATATAAAGATATCTCCTGTATGATGGGGACATAATATATTGTATATAATATAATAATATAAAGATATCTCCTGTATGATGGGGACATAATATATTGTATATAATAATATAAAGATATCTCCTGTGTGATGATGACATAATATATTGTATATAATAATATAAAGATATCTCCTGTATGATGGTGACATAATATATTGTATATAATAATATAAAGATATCTCCTGTATGATGGTGACATAATATATTGTATATAATAATATAAAGATATCTCCTGTATGATGGTGACATAATATATTGCATATAATAATATAAAGATATCTCCTGTATGATGGTGACATAATATATTGTATATAATAATATAAAGATATCTCCTGTATGATGATGACATAATATATTGTATATGATATAATAATATAAAGATATCTCCTGTATGATGGGGACATAATATATTGTATATAATATAATAATATAAAGATATCTCCTGTATGATGGTGACATAATATATTGTATATAATAATATAAAGATATCTCCTGTATGATGGTGATATAATATATTGTATATAATAATATAAAGATATCTACTGTATGATGGGGACATAATATACTGTATATAATAATATAAAGATATCTCCTGTATGATGTGGACATAATATATTGTATATAATAATATAAAGATATCTCCTGTATGATGATGACATAATATATTGTATATAATATAATAATATAAAGATATCTCCTGTATGATGGTGACATAATATATTGTATATAATAATATAATGATATCTCCTGTATGATGGGGACATAATATATTGTATATAATAATATAAAGATATCTCCTGTATGATGATGACATAATATATTGTATATAATAATATAAAGATATCTCCTGTATGATGGTGACATAATATATTGTATATAATAATATAAAGATATCTCCTGTATGATGATGACATAATATATTGTATATGATATAATAATATAAAGATATCTCCTGTATGATGGGGACATAATATATTGTATATAATATAATAATATAAAGATATCTCCTGTATGATGGTGACATAATATATTGTATATAATAATATAAAGATATCTCCTGTATGATGGGGACATAATATATTGTATATAATAATATAAAGATATCTCCTGTATGATGTGGACATAATATATTGTATATAATAATATAAAGATATCTCCTGTATGATGGGGACATAATGTATTGTATATAATAATATAAAGATATCTCCTGTATGATGGTGACATAATATATTGTATATAATATAATAATATAAAGATATCTCCTGTATGATGGTGACATAATATATTGTATATAATATAATAATATAAAGATATCTCCTGTATGATGGGGATGTTACGCCGAGCGCTCCGGGTCCCCGCTCCTCCCCGGAGCGCTCGCTTCACTCTCCCCGCAGCAGCGCTCCGGTCACGTCCTCTGACCCGGGGCGCTGCGATTCCGCTGCCAGCCGGGATGCGATTCGCAATGCGGGTAGCGCCCGCTCGCGATGCGCACCCCGGCTCCCCTACCTGACTCGCTCTCCGTCTGTTCTGTCCCGGCGCGCGCGGCCCCGCTCCCTAGGGCGCGCGCGCGCCGGGTCTCTGCGATTTAAAGGGCCACTGCGCCGCTGATTGGCGCAGTGGTTCCAATTAGTGTGTTCACCTGTGCACTTCCCTATATCACCTCACTTCCCCTGCACTCCCTTGCCGGATCTTGTTGCCTTAGTGCCAGTGAAAGCGTTCCTTGTGTGTTCCTTGCCTGTGTTTCCAGACCTTCTGCCGTTGCCCCTGACTACGATCCTTGCTGCCTGCCCCGACCTTCTGCTACGTCCGACCTTGCTTTTGCCTACTCCCTTGTACCGCGCCTATCTTCAGCAGCCAGAGAGGTGAGCCGTTGCTAGTGGATACGACCTGGTCACTACCGCCGCAGCAAGACCATCCCGCTTTGCGGCGGGCTCTGGTGAAAACCAGTAGTGGCTTAGAACCGGTCCACTAGCACGGTCCACGCCAATCCCTCTCTGGCACAGAGGATCCACTACCTGCCAGCCGGCATCGTGACAGGGGACATAATATATTGTATATAATAATATAAAGATGTCTCCTGTATGATGGTGACATAATATATTGTATATAATATAATAATATAAAGATATCTCCTGTATGATGGGGACATAATATATTGTATATAATAATATAAAGATATCTCCTGTATGATGGTGACATAATATATTGTATATAATAATATAAAGATATCTCCTGTATGATGGTGACATAATATATTGTATATAATAATATAGAGATATCTCCTGTATGATGGGGACATAATATATTGTATATAATAATATAAAGATATCTCCTGTATGATGGGGACATAATATATTGTATATAATATAATAATATAAAGATATCTCCTGTATGATGGGGACATAATATATTGTATATAATAATATAAAGATATCTCCTGTATGATGGTGACATAATATATTGTATATAATAATATAAAGATATCTCCTGTATGATGGTGACATAATATATTGTATATAATAATATAAAGATATCTCCTGTATGATGGGGACATAATATATTGTATATAATAATATAAAGATATCTCCTGTATGATGGGGACATAATATATTGTATATAATAATATAAAGATATCTCCTGTATGATGGGGACATAATATATTGTATATAATAATATAAAGATATCTCCTGTATGATGGGGACATAATATATTGTATATAATATAATAATATAAAGATATCTCCTGTATGATGGTGACATAATATATTGTATATAATATAATAATATAAAGATATCTCCTGTATGATGGGGACATAATATATTGTATATAATAATATAAAGATATCTCCTGTATGATGGTGACATAATATATTGTATATAATAATATAAAGATATCTCCTGTATGATGGTGACATAATATATTGTATATAATAATATAAAGATATCTCCTGTATGATGGGGACATAATATATTGTATATAATATAAAGATATCTCCTGTATGATGGGGACATAATATATTGTATATAATAATATAAAGATATCTCCTGTATGATGGGGACATAATATATTGTATATAATATAATAATATAAAGATATCTCCTGTATGATGGTGACATAATATATTGTATATAATAATATAAAGATATCTCCTGTATGATGGGGACATAATATATTGTATACAATAATATAAAGATATCTCCTGTATGATGGGGACATAATATATTGTATATAATATAATAATATAAAGATATCTCCTGTATGATTGGGACATAATATATTGTATATAATAATATAAAGATATCTCCTGTACGATGAGGACATAATATATTGTATATAATAATATAAAGATATCTTCTGTATGATGGTGACATAATATATTGTATATAATATAATAATATAAAGATATCTCCTGTATGATGGTGACATAATATATTGTATATAATATAATAATATAAAGATATCTCCTGTATGATGGTGACATAATATATTGTATATAATATAATAATATAAAGATATCTCCTGTATGATGGTGACATAATATATAGTATATAATAATATAAATATATCTTCTGTATGATGGGGACATAATATATTGTATATAATAATATAAAGATATCTCCTGTATGATGGTGACATAATATATTGTATATAATAATATAAAGATATCTTCTGTATGATGGGGACATAATATATTGTATATAATATAATAATATAAAGATATCTCCTATATGATGGGGACATAATATATTGTATATAATAATATAAAGATATCTCCTGTATGATGGTGACATAATATATTGTATATAATAATATAAAGATATCTCCTGTATGATGGTGACATAATATATTGTATATAATAATATAAAGATATCTTCTGTATGATGGTGACATAATATATTGTATATAATAATATAAAGATATCTCCTGTATGATGGGGACATAATATACTGTATATAATAATATAAAGATATCTCCTATATGATGGGGACATAATATATTGTATATAATAATATAAAGATATCTCCTGTATGATGGTGACATAATATATTGTATATAATAATATAAAGATATCTCCTGTATGATGGTGACATAATATATTGTATATAATAATATAAAGATATCTCCTGTATGATGGGGACATAATATATTGTATATAATAATATAAAGACATCTCCTGTATGATGGGGACATAATATACTGTATATAATAATATAAAGATATCTCCTATATGATGGGGATATAATATATTGTATATAATAATATAAAGATATCTCCTGTATGATGGTGACATAATATATTGTATATAATATAATAATATAAAGATATCTCTTGTATGATGGGGACATAATATATTGTATATAATAATATAAAGATATCTCCTGTATGATGGTGACATAATATATTGTATATAATAATATAAAGATATCTCCTGTATGATGGTGACATAATATATTGTATATAATATAAAGATATCTCCTGTATGATGGTGACATAATATATTGTATATAATAATATAAAGATATCTCCTGTATGATGGTGACATAATATATAGTATATAATATAATAATATAAAGATATCTCCTGTATGATGATGACATAATATATTGTATATAATATAATAATATAAAGATATCTCCTGTATGATGGTGACATAATATATTGTATATAATAATATAAAGATATCTTCTGTATGATGGGGACATAATATATTGTATATAATAATATAAAGATATCTCCTGTATGATGGTGACATAATATATTGTATATAATAATATAAAGATATCTCCTGTATGATGGTGACATAATATATTGTATATAATAATATAAAGATATCTCCTGTATGATGGGGACATAATATATTGTATATAATAATATAAAGATATCTCCTGTATGATGGGGACATAATATATTGTATATAATAATATAAAGATATCTCCTGTATGATGGGGACATAATATATTGTATATAATAATATAAAGATATCTCCTGTATGATGGTGACATAATATATTGTATATAATAATATAAAGATATCTCCTGTATGATGGGGACATAATATATTGTATATAATAATATAAAGATATCTCCTGTATGATGGGGACATAATATATTGTATATAATAATATAAAGATATCTCCTGTATGATGGGGACATAATATATTGTATATAATATAAAGATATCTCCTGTATGATGGTGACATAATATATTGTATATAATAATATAAAGATATCTCCTATATGATGGGGATATAATATATTGTATATAATAATATAAAGATATCTTCTGTATGATGGGGACATAATATATTGTATATAATATAATAATATAAAGATATCTCCTGTATGATGGTGAAATAATATATTGTATATAATAATATAAAGATATCTTCTGTATGATGGGGACATAATATATTGTATATAATATAATAATATAAAGATATCTCCTGTATGATGGGGACATAATATATTGTATATAATAATATAAAGATATCTTCTGTATGATGGTGAAATAATATATTGTATATAATAATATAAAGATATCTCCTGTATGATGGTGACATAATATATTGTATATATAATATAAAGATATCTCCTGTATGATGGGGACATAATATATTGTATATAATATAATGATATAAAGATATCTCCTGTATGATGGGGACATAATATATTGTATATAATAATATAAAGATATCTCCTGTATGATGGGGACATAATATACTGTATATAATAATATAAAGAAATCTCCTGTATGATGGTGACATAATATATTGTATATAATATAATAATATAAAGATATCTCTTGTATGATGGGGACATAATATACTGTATATAATATAAAGATATCTCCTATATGATGGTGACATAATATATTGTATATAATAATATAAAGATATCTCCTGTATGATGGTGTCATAATATATTGTATATAATAATATAAAGATATCTCCTGTATGATGGTGACATAATATATTGTATATAATAATATAAAGATATCTCCTGTATGATGGTGACATAATATATTGTATATAATAATAATATAAAGATATCTCCTGTATGATGGGGACATAATATATTGTATATAATAATAATATAAAGATATCTCCTGTATGATGGGGACATAATATATTGTATATAATAATATAAAGATATCTCCTGTATGATGGGGACATAATATATTGTATATAATAATATAAAGATATCTCCTGTATGATGGTGACATAATATATTGTATATAATAATATAAAGATATCTCCTGTACGATGGGGACATAATATATTGTATATAATAATATAAAGATATTTCCTGTATGATGGTGACATAATATATTGTATATAATAATATAAAGATATCTCCTGTATGATGGGGACATAATATACTGTATATAATAATATAAAGATATCTCCTGTATGATGGGGATATAATATATTGTATATAATAATATAAAGAAATCTCCTGTATGATGGTGACATAATATATTGTATATAATAATATAAAGATATCTCCTGTATGATGGTGACATAATATATTGTATATAATATAATAATATAAAGATATCTCCTGTATGATGGTGACATAATATATTGTATATAATATAATAATATAAAGATATCTCTTGTATGATGGGGACATAATATACTGTATATAATATAAAGATATCTCCTATATGATGGTGACATAATATATTGTATATAATAATATAAAGATATCTCCTGTATGATGGTGACATAATATATTGTATATAATATAAAGATATCTCCTGTATGATGGTGACATAATATATTGTATATAATAATATAAAGATATCTCCTGTATGATGGGGACATAATATATTGTATATAATAATATAAAGATGTCTCCTGTATGATGGGGACATAATATATTGTATATAATATAAAGATATCTCCTGTATGATGGTGACATAATATATTGTATATAATAATATAAAGATATCTCCTGTATGATGGGGACATAATATATTGTATATAATAATATAAAGATATCTCCTGTATGATGGTGACATAATATATTGTATATAATATAAAGATATCTCCTGTATGATGGTGACATAATATATTGTATATAATAATATAAAGATATCTCCTGTATGATGGTGACATAATATATTGTATATAATAATATAAAGATATCTCCTGTATGATGGTGACATAATATATTGTATATAATAATATAAAGATGTCTCCTGTATGATGGGGACATAATATATTGTATATAATAATATAAAGATATCTCCTGTATGATGGTGACATAATATATTGTATATTATAATATAAAGATATCTCCTGTACGATGGGGACATAATATATTGTATATAATAATATAAAGATATTTCCTGTATGATGGTGACATAATATATTGTATATAATAATATAAAGATATCTCCTGTATGATGGGGACATAATATATTGTATATAATAATATAAAGATATCTCCTGTATGATGGGGACATAATATATTGTATATAATATAATAATATAAAGATATCTCCTGTATGATGGGGACATAATATATTGTATATAATAATATAAAGATATCTCCTGTATGATGGGGACATAATATATTGTATATAATATAGTAATATAAAGATATCTCCTGTATGATGGTGACATAATATATTGTATATAATATAATAATATAAAGATATCTCCTGTATGATGGTGACACAATATATTGTATATAATAATATAAAGATATCTCCTGTATGATGGGGACATAATATATAGTATATAATAATATAAAGATATCTCCTGTATGATGGTGACATAATATATTGTATATAATAATATAAAGATATCTCCTGTATGATGGGGACATAATAGATTGTATATAATATAATAATATAAAGATATCTCCTGTATGATGGGGACATAATATATAGTATATAATAATATAAAGATATCTCCTGTATGATGGGGACATAATATATTGTATATAATATAAAGATATCTCCTGTATGATGGGGACATAATATATTGTATATAATAATATAAAGATATCTCCTGTATGATGGTGACATAATATATTGTATATAATAATATAAAGATATCTCCTGTATGATGGTGACATAATATATTGTATATAATAATATAAAGATATCTCCTGTATGATGGTGACATAATATATTGTATATAATATAATAATATAAAGATGTCTCCTATATGATGGTGACATAATATATTGTATATAATAATATAAAGATATCTCCTGTATGATGGGGTCATAATATATTGTATATAATAATATAAAGATATCTCCTGTATGATGGTGACATAATATATTGTATATAATAATATAAAGATATCTCCTGTATGATGGTGACATAATATATTGTATATAATAATATAAAGATATCTCCTGTATGATGGTGACATAATATATTGTATATAATATAAAGATATCTCCTGTATGATGGGGACATAATATATTGTATATAATAATATAAAGATATCTCCTGTATGATGGGGACATAATATATTGTATATAATAATATAAAGATATCTCCTGTATGATGGTGACATAATATATTGTATATAATAATATAAAGATATCTCCTGTATGATGGTGACATAATATATTGTATATAATAATATAAAGATATCTCCTGTATGATGGTGACATAATATATTGTATATAATATAATAATATAAAGATGTCTCCTATATGATGGTGACATAATATATTGTATATAATAATATAAAGATATCTCCTGTATGATGGGGACATAATATATTGTATATAATAATATAAAGATATCTCCTGTATGATGGTGACATAATATATTGTATATAATAATATAAAGATATCTTCTGTATGATGGTGACATAATATATTGTATATAATAATATAAAGATATCTCCTGTATGATGGTGACATAATATATTGTATATAATAATATAAAGATATCTCCTGTATGATGGTGACATAATATATTGTATATAATAATATAAAGATATCTTCTGTATGATGGGGACATAATATATTGTATATAATAATATAAAGATATCTCCTGTATGATGGTGACATAATATATTGTATATAATAATATAAAGATATCTCCTGTTTGATGGAGACATAATATATTGTATATAATATAATAATATAAAGATATCTCTTGTATGATGGTGACATAATATATTGTATATAATAATAATATAAAGATATCTCCTGTATGATGGTGACATAATATATTGTATATAATAATAATATAAATATATCTCCTGTATGATGGTGACATAATATATTGTATATAATAATATAAAGATATCTCCTGTATGATGGTGACATAATATATTGTATATAATAATATAAAGATATCTCCTGTATGATGGTGACATAATATATTGTATATAATATAATAATATAAAGATACCTCCTGTATGATGGTGACATAATATATTGTATATAATAATATAAAGATATCTCCTGTATGATGGGGACATAATATATTGTATATAATAATATAAAGATATCTCCTGTATGATGGGGACATAATATATTGTATATAATAATATAAAGATATCTCCTGTATGATGGTGACATAATATATTGTATATAATAATATAAAGATACCTCCTGTATGATGGTGACATAATATATTGTATATAATAATATAAAGATATCTCCTGTATGATGGGGACATAATATATTGTATATAATAATATAAAGATATCTCCTGTATGATGGGGACATAATATATTGTATATAATAATATAAAGATATCTCCTGTATGATGGTGACATAATATATTGTATATAATAATATAAAGATATCTCCTGTATGATGGGGACATAATATATTGTATATAATAATATAAAGATATCTCCTGTATTATGGGGACATAATATATTGTATATAATATAATAATATAAAGATATCTCCTGTATGATGGTGACATAATATATTGTATATAATAATATAAAGATATCTCCTGTATTATGGGGACATAATATATTGTATATAATATAATAATATAAAGATATCTCTTGTATGATGGTGACATAATATATTGTATATAATAATAATATAAAGATATCTCCTGTATGATGGTGACATAATATATTGTATATAATAATAATATAAATATATCTCCTGTATGATGGTGACATAATATATTGTATATAATAATATAAAGATATCTCCTGTATGATGGTGACATAATATATTGTATATAATAATATAAAGATATCTCCTGTATGATGGTGACATAATATATTGTATATAATAATATAAAGATATCTCCTGTATGATGGGGACATAATATATTGTATATAATAATATAAAGATATCTCCTGTATGATGGTGACATAATATATTGTATATAATAATATAAAGATACCTCCTGTATGATGGTGACATAATATATTGTATATAATAATATAAAGATATCTCCTGTATGATGGGGACATAATATATTGTATATAATAATATAAAGATATCTCCTGTATGATGGGGACATAATATATTGTATATAATATAATAATATAAAGATATCTCCTGTATGATGGTGACATAATATATTGTATATAATATAAAGATATCTCCTGTATGATGGTGACATAATATATTGTATATAATATAATAATATAAAGATATCTCCTGTATGATGGTGACATAATATATTGTATATAATATAATAATATAAAGATATCTCCTGTATGATGGTGACATAATATATTGTATATAATAATATAAAGATATCTCCTGTATGATGGGGACATAATATATTGTATATAATATAATAATATAAAGATATCTCCTGTATGATGGTGACATAATATATTGTATATAATAATATAAAGATATCTCCTGTATGATGGTGACATAATATATTGTATATAATAATATAAAGATATCTCCTGTATGATGGAGACATAATATATTGTATATAATAATATAAAGATATCTCCTGTATGATGGGGACATAATATATTGTACATAATAATATAAAGATATCTCCTGTATGATGGGGACATAATATATTGTATATAACAATATAAAGATATCTCCTGTATGATGGGGACATAATATATTGTATATAACAATATAAAGCTATCTCCTGTATGATGGGGACATAATATATTGTATCTAATATAATAATGCACAAAAATGGATTGCCGCTCACCACACCCGTAGCTGCTCCTGAGTTCGTGCTGCGGACACGCCGGTTCCGCCTCCGGCTCACACAATTAGCAGCAAAGAAGATAGTCCGGCACAGAACTGAAGTATGCAGGTAAAAACTCAGAATTTTATTTCAGCATAACGCAGTACACAGAAGCCTGACGCGTTTCGCACCAAAGTGCTTAGTCGTAGGTAACAAACAACCACAATGAACGTCTTAAAATACACAAAATAGCGGTCACATGACCATACACATCATAAAATCGTTCTCATACAAAACATGGCGCTGGAGCATCGGGTTGGGAAACACCAATTGTTTTTTTTTTGAGAACATGTTCACACCTGGGTGCGCCCAAGACATTTGTTGTTACAATAGAATTATTCTAAAGAACAGTGTAAACATTATGTGTGGAAGCCCTGGATAGATTCCAGGAGTTGGTAGAGCGGGATCTAGTGAAATTAAGGGATAGGACCTCTTCTGTTAAAATCTATGATAACCTTAATAAATGTGAACATAAAGCATTGAAAGAAATTATGGATAACAAGTCCATTGTTATACGTAATGCCGATAAAGGCGGTAACGTTATTGTCCTAGATGCAGGTCTCTATAAGAAACTTAATACAGAAGTCCTATCCGACACGGATACTTACCTGAAACTTAGAGGTGACCCCACTAAATCCTTTCAAATAGACCTTAAAAAAACGCTTAAGGAGGGTGTTGCTTTGGGAGCTATAGATGAAAAATTGGAAGAATATCTCTTTGTAGCCAATCCCATTACACCGGTGTTTCACTCACTCCCCAAGGTACACAAAGGGGTTTTTCCACCTCCCCTGAGACCCATTGTCGCAGGCATTGGGTCTCTTGTGGAGCGCCTTGGGGAGTGGGTGGACCACTATCTCCAACCTTTAACAAAAATTACCCCTACTTTTATCCAGGATACGAAACATGTCATTAATATCTTGGATAAAATACAATGGAATCAGGAGTTGTCATGGGCAACATGCGATGTTATTGGTCTATATCCATCCATCCCTTGGAACAAGGGATTGGAGGCGTTATCTATACATATGGAAAGATTTAGTACGTACTCCCCTGGTCTGAGGGAATTTATCACCATCGCCACGGAATTTTTGCTTAGGCATAATTATTTCGTGTTCGATGGTGATTTCTACCTTCAGACCAGGGGAGCTTCAATGGGGGCGAAATACTCCCCCTCCTTTGCGAACATTTTCATGTTCCAGTGGGAACAGATGTTCATTTTCAATATTGACAACCCCTTTAGCAGCCACATATATTGGATCGGACGATTCATAGATGATCTCCTCATAATTTGGGGAGGGTCAGAGGAGCAGTTTAAACAATTTGTACATTATGTAGGCAGAAATGAACTTAACCTTAGATTCACCTACCATTTTGATAAAAAGGAGATTAATTTCCTGGACATCACAGTGGTGGGTGAAGGAGACCATATAGAAATACTCCCGTTCAGAAAGGAGACAGCTACTAATTCGATACTGTTGGCCTCATCCTGCCACCCTAAACATGTCCTGGATAACATCCCCTTTGGGGAACTGTGTAGAATAAAACGGAATTGTTCCAGTGACAGCAAATTTAGAGTGGCAGCATCAGAACTACATGTAAGGTTTAAGAATAGAGGGTACAGTGAGCACACCATCGACTTAGCTCAGGAGAAAGTGAATGGCATTACCAGAAAGGAGTTAGTCACCTACTCTAGGAGAAAGCAACCAAGGAGAGGAGGATACAACACGGAGGGGATAGTAGGTAAAAACAAAAACAAAAATAAAAGTGTCACCAAACCATATTTCGTAACACCATATGGTGTAAATTTTGGACAAATTAAGGGTATCATCAAAAAATACATACCAGTATTGGAATCTGATCCGATACTAAAAGAAATAGTGTCGGAAGGTATAGAAATAGTATCCAAAAAGGGCCCCTCAATAGGCTCAAAAATTTCGCCCAGTCTGTTCCAGAGCAACAAATCGTCTAGTAGCAAACACAATTGGCTAACAACTGTGGGAAATAGGAAATGTGGAAACACAAGATGTCTCACGTGTGACCATATGGTAAACACTGACACGGTGACATCTTGTTCCACAGGTAACCTATATAAATTACGGGACTTCACAAATTGTAATACTAAGTCTATTGTCTATGTAGCCACCTGCACCATCTGCAAGATACAGTACGTAGGTTGTTCTAGTAATTCTCTAAAAATGAGATTTAGAAAACATGTCTCAGATGCTAAAAGCAATATTACAGGTATGTCGATGCTATCCCGTCACTTTAGGGAGGTACATGGAGGAGATGTGACGGACCTACGGGTATCGGGGGTTGAAAGGGTTACCTTGGGTCCGAGGGGGGTGAGATCTTAGGAATAAACTTTTCAACAGGGAGGCATATTGGATATTCCTCCTTGGCACGAGGCATCCCCTCGGTCTAAATAAGAGATTAGATTTAGCTCTCACCTGCCCTTAGACCCCAAACAGATAGTTATGTTTACATGTATTATCAACATAATTATGAATGATACATGTATAAACTAATACCTAATTATGAATTAATACATAACAACAATAAATAATCAAAACAAAAAATATGATACCTAAGCTACTGTTCTTGCAGATGAGTGCTCTTACTTGGTTTTTCTCGATTCAAATCAGGAATCAATGATGTAAATGTTTACACTGTTCTTTAGAATAATTCTATTGTAACAACAAATGTCTTGGGCGCACCCAGGTGTGAACATGTTCTAAAAAATTGGTGTTTCCCAACCCGATGCTCCAGCGCCATGTTTTGTATGAGAACGATTTTATGATGTGTATGGTCATGTGACCGCTATTTTGTGTATTTTAAGACGTTCATTGTGGTTGTTTGTTACCTACGACTAAGCACTTTGGTGCGAAACGCGTCAGGCTTCTGTGTACTGCGTTATGCTGAAATAAAATTCTGAGTTTTTACCTGCATACTTCAGTTCTGTGCCGGACTATCTTCTTTGCTGATAATATAATAATATAAAGATATCTCCTGTATGATGGTGACATAATATATTGTATATAATAATATAAAGATATCTCCTGTATGATGGGGACATAATATATTGTAAATAATAATAGAAAGATATCTCCTGTATGATGGTGACATAATATATTGTATATAATAATATATAGATATCTCCTGTATGATGGGGACATAATATATTGTATATAATAATATATAGATATCTCCTGTATGATGGGGACATAATATATTGTATATAATATAATAGTATAAAGATATCTCCTGTATGATGGGGACATAATATATTGTATATAATAATAGAAAGATATCTCCTGTATGATGGTGACATAATATATTGTATATAATAATATAAAGATATCTCCTGTATGATGGGGACATAATATATTGTATATAATAATATATAGATATCTCCTGTATGATGGTGACATAATATATTGTATATAATAATATAAAGATATCTCCTGTATGATGGTGACATAATATATTGTATATAATAATATAAAGATATCTCCTGTATGATGGGGACATAATATATTGTATATAATAATAGAAAGATATCTCCTGTATGATGGTGACATAATATATTGTATATAATAATATAAAGATATCTCCTGTATGATGGTGACATAATATATTGTATATAATAATATAAAGATATCTCCTGTATGATGGTGACATAATATATTGTATATAATAATATAAAGATATCTCCTGTATGATGGTGACATAATATATTGTATATAATATAATAATATAAAGATGTCTCCTATATGATGGTGACATAATATATTGTATATAATAATATAAAGATATCTCCTGTATGATGGGGACATAATATATTGTATATAATAATATAAAGATATCTCCTGTATGATGGTGACATAATATATTGTATATAATAATATAAAGATATCTTCTGTATGATGGTGACATAATATATTGTATATAATAATATAAAGATATCTCCTGTATGATGGTGACATAATATATTGTATATAATAATATAAAGATATCTCCTGTATGATGGTGACATAATATATTGTATATAATAATATAAAGATATCTTCTGTATGATGGGGACATAATATATTGTATATAATAATATAAAGATATCTCCTGTATGATGGTGACATAATATATTGTATATAATAATATAAAGATATCTCCTGTATGATGGTGACATAATATATTGTATATAATAATATAAAGATATCTCCTGTTTGATGGAGACATAATATATTGTATATAATATAATAATATAAAGATATCTCTTGTATGATGGTGACATAATATATTGTATATAATAATAATATAAAGATATCTCCTGTATGATGGTGACATAATATATTGTATATAATAATAATATAAATATATCTCCTGTATGATGGTGACATAATATATTGTATATAATAATATAAAGATATCTCCTGTATGATGGTGACATAATATATTGTATATAATAATATAAAGATATCTCCTGTATGATGGTGACATAATATATTGTATATAATATAATAATATAAAGATACCTCCTGTATGATGGTGACATAATATATTGTATATAATAATATAAAGATATCTCCTGTATGATGGGGACATAATATATTGTATATAATAATATAAAGATATCTCCTGTATGATGGTGACATAATATATTGTATATAATAATATAAAGATACCTCCTGTATGATGGTGACATAATATATTGTATATAATAATATAAAGATATCTCCTGTATGATGGGGACATAATATATTGTATATAATAATATAAAGATATCTCCTGTATGATGGGGACATAATATATTGTATATAATAATATAAAGATATCTCCTGTATGATGGTGACATAATATATTGTATATAATATAATAATATAAAGATATCTCCTGTATGATGGGGACATAATATATTGTATATAATAATATAAAGATATCTCCTGTATTATGGGGACATAATATATTGTATATAATATAATAATATAAAGATATCTCCTGTATGATGGTGACATAATATATTGTATATAATAATATAAAGATATCTCCTGTATTATGGGGACATAATATATTGTATATAATATAATAATATAAAGATATCTCTTGTATGATGGTGACATAATATATTGTATATAATAATAATATAAAGATATCTCCTGTATGATGGTGACATAATATATTGTATATAATAATAATATAAATATATCTCCTGTATGATGGTGACATAATATATTGTATATAATAATATAAAGATATCTCCTGTATGATGGTGACATAATATATTGTATATAATAATATAAAGATATCTCCTGTATGATGGTGACATAATATATTGTATATAATAATATAAAGATATCTCCTGTATGATGGGGACATAATATATTGTATATAATAATATAAAGATATCTCCTGTATGATGGTGACATAATATATTGTATATAATAATATAAAGATACCTCCTGTATGATGGTGACATAATATATTGTATATAATAATATAAAGATATCTCCTGTATGATGGGGACATAATATATTGTATATAATAATATAAAGATATCTCCTGTATGATGGGGACATAATATATTGTATATAATATAATAATATAAAGATATCTCCTGTATGATGGTGACATAATATATTGTATATAATATAAAGATATCTCCTGTATGATGGTGACATAATATATTGTATATAATAATATAAAGATATCTCCTGTATGATGGAGACATAATATATTGTATATAATAATATAAAGATATCTCCTGTATGATGGGGACATAATATATTGTACATAATAATATAAAGATATCTCCTGTATGATGGGGACATAATATATTGTATATAACAATATAAAGATATCTCCTGTATGATGGGGACATAATATATTGTATATAACAATATAAAGCTATCTCCTGTATGATGGGGACATAATATATTGTATCTAATATAATAATGCACAAAAATGGATTGCCGCTCACCACACCCGTAGCTGCTCCTGAGTTCGTGCTGCGGACACGCCGGTTCCGCCTCCGGCTCACACAATTAGCAGCAAAGAAGATAGTCCGGCACAGAACTGAAGTATGCAGGTAAAAACTCAGAATTTTATTTCAGCATAACGCAGTACACAGAAGCCTGACGCGTTTCGCACCAAAGTGCTTAGTCGTAGGTAACAAACAACCACAATGAACGTCTTAAAATACACAAAATAGCGGTCACATGACCATACACATCATAAAATCGTTCTCATACAAAACATGGCGCTGGAGCATCGGGTTGGGAAACACCAATTGTTTTTTTTTTGAGAACATGTTCACACCTGGGTGCGCCCAAGACATTTGTTGTTACAATAGAATTATTCTAAAGAACAGTGTAAACATTATGTGTGGAAGCCCTGGATAGATTCCAGGAGTTGGTAGAGCGGGATCTAGTGAAATTAAGGGATAGGACCTCTTCTGTTAAAATCTATGATAACCTTAATAAATGTGAACATAAAGCATTGAAAGAAATTATGGATAACAAGTCCATTGTTATACGTAATGCCGATAAAGGCGGTAACGTTATTGTCCTAGATGCAGGTCTCTATAAGAAACTTAATACAGAAGTCCTATCCGACACGGATACTTACCTGAAACTTAGAGGTGACCCCACTAAATCCTTTCAAATAGACCTTAAAAAAACGCTTAAGGAGGGTGTTGCTTTGGGAGCTATAGATGAAAAATTGGAAGAATATCTCTTTGTAGCCAATCCCATTACACCGGTGTTTCACTCACTCCCCAAGGTACACAAAGGGGTTTTTCCACCTCCCCTGAGACCCATTGTCGCAGGCATTGGGTCTCTTGTGGAGCGCCTTGGGGAGTGGGTGGACCACTATCTCCAACCTTTAACAAAAATTACCCCTACTTTTATCCAGGATACGAAACATGTCATTAATATCTTGGATAAAATACAATGGAATCAGGAGTTGTCATGGGCAACATGCGATGTTATTGGTCTATATCCATCCATCCCTTGGAACAAGGGATTGGAGGCGTTATCTATACATATGGAAAGATTTAGTACGTACTCCCCTGGTCTGAGGGAATTTATCACCATCGCCACGGAATTTTTGCTTAGGCATAATTATTTCGTGTTCGATGGTGATTTCTACCTTCAGACCAGGGGAGCTTCAATGGGGGCGAAATACTCCCCCTCCTTTGCGAACATTTTCATGTTCCAGTGGGAACAGATGTTCATTTTCAATATTGACAACCCCTTTAGCAGCCACATATATTGGATCGGACGATTCATAGATGATCTCCTCATAATTTGGGGAGGGTCAGAGGAGCAGTTTAAACAATTTGTACATTATGTAGGCAGAAATGAACTTAACCTTAGATTCACCTACCATTTTGATAAAAAGGAGATTAATTTCCTGGACATCACAGTGGTGGGTGAAGGAGACCATATAGAAATACTCCCGTTCAGAAAGGAGACAGCTACTAATTCGATACTGTTGGCCTCATCCTGCCACCCTAAACATGTCCTGGATAACATCCCCTTTGGGGAACTGTGTAGAATAAAACGGAATTGTTCCAGTGACAGCAAATTTAGAGTGGCAGCATCAGAACTACATGTAAGGTTTAAGAATAGAGGGTACAGTGAGCACACCATCGACTTAGCTCAGGAGAAAGTGAATGGCATTACCAGAAAGGAGTTAGTCACCTACTCTAGGAGAAAGCAACCAAGGAGAGGAGGATACAACACGGAGGGGATAGTAGGTAAAAACAAAAACAAAAATAAAAGTGTCACCAAACCATATTTCGTAACACCATATAGTGTAAATTTTGGACAAATTAAGGGTATCATCAAAAAATACATACCAGTATTGGAATCTGATCCGATACTAAAAGAAATAGTGTCGGAAGGTATAGAAATAGTATCCAAAAAGGGCCCCTCAATAGGCTCAAAAATTTCGCCCAGTCTGTTCCAGAGCAACAAATCGTCTAGTAGCAAACACAATTGGCTAACAACTGTGGGAAATAGGAAATGTGGAAACACAAGATGTCTCACGTGTGACCATATGGTAAACACTGACACGGTGACATCTTGTTCCACAGGTAACCTATATAAATTACGGGACTTCACAAATTGTAATACTAAGTCTATTGTCTATGTAGCCACCTGCACCATCTGCAAGATACAGTATGTAGGTTGTTCTAGTAACTCTCTAAAAATGAGATTTAGAAAACATGTCTCAGATGCTAAAAGCAATATTACAGGTATGTCGATGTTATCCCGTCACTTTAGGGAGGTACATGGAGGAGATGTGACGGACCTACGGGTATCGGGGGTTGAAAGGGTTACCTTGGGTCCGAGGGGGGTGAGATCTTAGGAATAAACTTTTCAACAGGGAGGCATATTGGATATTCCTCCTTGGCACGAGGTATCCCCTCGGTCTAAATAAGAGATTAGATTTAGCTCTCACCTGCCCTTAGACCCCAAACAGATAGTTATGTTTACATGTATTATCAACATAATTATGAATGATACATGTATAAACTAATACCTAATTATGAATTAATACATAACAACAATAAATAATCAAAACAAAAAATATGATACCTAAGCTACTGTTCTTGCAGATGAGTGCTCTTACTTGGTTTTTCTCGATTCAAATCAGGAATCAATGATGTAAATGTTTACACTGTTCTTTAGAATAATTCTATTGTAACAACAAATGTCTTGGGCGCACCCAGGTGTGAACATGTTCTAAAAAATTGGTGTTTCCCAACCCGATGCTCCAGCGCCATGTTTTGTATGAGAACGATTTTATGATGTGTATGGTCATGTGACCGCTATTTTGTGTATTTTAAGACGTTCATTGTGGTTGTTTGTTACCTACGACTAAGCACTTTGGTGCGAAACGCGTCAGGCTTCTGTGTACTGCGTTATGCTGAAATAAAATTCTGAGTTTTTACCTGCATACTTCAGTTCTGTGCCGGACTATCTTCTTTGCTGATAATATAATAATATAAAGATATCTCCTGTATGATGGTGACATAATATATTGTATATATAATATAAAGATATCTCCTGTATGATGGTGACATAATATATTGTATATAATATAAAGATATCTCCTGTATGATGGGGACATAATATATTGTATATAATAATATAAAGATATCTCCTGTATGATGGGGACATAATATATTGTATATAATATAATAATATAAAGATATCTCCTGTATGATGGGGACATAATATATTGTATATAATAATATAAAGATATCTCCTGTATGATGGGGACATAATATATTGTATATAATAATATAAAGATATCTCCTGTATGATGGGGACGTAATATATTGTATATAATAATATAAAGATATCTCCTGTATGATGGGGACATAATATATTGTATATAATAATATAAAGATATCTCCTGTATGATGGGGACATAATATATTGTATATAATATAATAATATAAAGATATCTCCTGTATGATGGTGACATAATATATTGTATATATAATATAAAGATATCTCCTGTATGATGGGGACATAATATATTGTATATAATAATATAAAGATATCTCCTGTATGATGGGGACATAATATATTGTATATAATAATATAAAGATATCTCCTGTATGATGGGGACATAATATATTGTATATATAATATAAAGATATCTCCTGTATGATGGTGACATAATATATTGTATATAATAATATAAAGATATCTCCTGTATGATGGGGACATAATATATTGTATATAATATAATAATATAAAGATATCTCCTGTGTGATGGGGACATAATATATTGTATATAATATAAAGATATCTCCTGTATGATGGTGACATAATATATTGTATATAATAATATAAAGATATCTCCTGTATGATGGGGACATAATATATTGTATATAATAATATAAAGATATCTCCTGTATGATGGGGACATAATATATTGTATATAATAATATAGAGATATCTCCTGTATGATGGGGACATAATATATTGTATATAATAATATAAAGATATCTCCTGTATGATGGGGACATAATATATTGTATATAATAATATATAGATATCTCCTGTATGATGGTGACATAATATATTGTATATAATAATATAAAGATATCTCCTGTATGATGGGGACATAATATATTGTATATAATAATATAAAGATATCTCCTGTATGATGGTGACATAATATATTGTATATAATAATATAAAGATATCCCCTGTATGATGGTGACATAATATATTGTATATAATAATATAAAGATATCTCCTGTATGATGGTGACATAATATATTGTATATAATAATATAAAGATATCTCCTGTATGATGGGGACATAATATATTGTATATAATAATATAAAGATATCTCCTGTATGATGGTGACATAATATATTGTATATAATATAATAATATAAAGATATCTCCTGTATGATGGGGACATAATATATTGTATATAATATAATAATATAAAGATATCTCCTGTATGATGCAAACATCAAGTAGACATATTGATGGAGATTTATCAAAGGATTTAGACTGTTTTTTCCTGTCTAAATTTGTCGCACAGAAAGTCGCAGTCTAAATATGTGCGACTCTTCTGTGACTTTTGCTGTAGAGGATTTTTAGAACATGATGCATGCGTCTATTTTAGACAGAAATGCATTGGAAAATGCATTGGTGCTGAATTTATCAAGTGCGACTTTTGTGCGACAAGTCGCATCTGCCCAAAATACGCTGAAATGTCCGACCATGTTGGAGAAGGTCTAAATGCAGTTTAAGCTGTAGACCCTGAAGTCTGAGCACAGAATTTATCCAGGGCTGTGAGACCTATAGACAGGAGACGACCACATACACTGGTCTATAAGCATGCCCAGAATAGACTAGATTAGGAAATCTCCCCCATTGTATATGTGAATTAATATATAATTTATTTAGAATGTTTATTCTCCTTACAAGCAGAGCTTCAAAGTTAGAAAAATGCAACATTTTTAAATTTTTCTTGAAGTATCGAGGGAAATTTACCACTAACATAAAGTAGAATATGTCATGAAAAAAAATCTCGGAATCAGAATGAAAAGTAAAAGCATCAGAGTTATTAATGTTTAAAGTGACAGTGGTCAGAAATGCAAAAAATGCTCCCGTCCTTAGGGTCCCCAAGAAGTTAAATGGGTACTCCGGTCCTGAGACATTTTTTTTTTTAAACTTGAAGTTTACTGAGACATCTTATCCCCTATCCAAAAGCCGCTGGGGACCTCCGCAATCTTGTATTCGCCACCCACCTGTTTTAGCTGCACGCCGCGGTGGCAGCTCACAAACAGCCGGGTGGCACGACAACGCCCCGTGTGATGTCACTCCCCCCCACTATGCAAGTCTATGGGAGGGGGCGTGACGGTCGTCACGATACTACGGCCCCGTGGTCGCCACCCGGCTGTTTGTGAGTAGGTACCACGGCGTGCAGCTAAAACAGGTGGGTGGCGAATACAAGATTGGGGAGGTCCCCAGCGGTGAGACATCTTATCCCCTATGCTTTTGATAGGGGAAAAAGATGTCTCAGGGCCGGAGTACCCCTTTAAAATGTAATGTCAGGATTGCCATCCATCTTCCTGGAGGTGGGCTATGCATGTACACCCTCGTCTTTTTGTTTTGTTTTCAGAATATGTGTTGTGTAAAAGGCTTACAGGCAACCGAACTTGGGCGTAAGGTGGGTTGTATTGTTTTGTATTTGTATATGGTGTCATGAAGTTGTATTTGTATAGTTGGTTTGGGTATAGATTATGTTGGGTGGGGGAATTGGTGGAGGTTTGGAGGGGCTGGCATGGGTCAGTTATGGACTGGACTGGATATCCATGAGGGTGGTTGTGCGAGTGATGGGTTAGTCTAGTGTAAGATGTTTTTGTTTGTTCCGTCATGTGTATATATATATTTTCTAAGTGTATATAGTTTATGTATATATTTGCATTTATGTTATGTATTTGGGTTTTATATTTGTCTTGTATATAGTATTATATAGTGTGGATTGGTTATTTTATTTCATGAGGGGATGGGGATAGGCAGTAGGACCAGATTTAGTTAGTATTTTTGTATTATTTTACTTTAATGTTAGTTATATTATGGCAGCGTAGAGAAAAAAATAAGGTATATGTATATCTGTGTGTATGTATATGTGTGTAGAAAAAAAAGAATTTAAAAATGAATAAAAAAAAAAGAAACAAGGGGTGGTGTGTAAGTTGTGAGAGTTATGTGCGGTTCAGTTAAGCAAAGTGAAGCTATTTTTTATGTTTATGTTTAAGTAAAGAGAGTGTGTGTGATAGTATTTTTGATAATAAATATATAGGTATATGGTATATATGTGTGTGATAGTATTTTTGATAATAAATATATAGGTATATGGTATATATGTGTGTGATAGTATTTTTGATAATAAATATATAGGTATATGGTATATATGTGTGTGATAGTATTTTTGATAATAATATATAGGTATATTGTATATATGTGTGTGATAGTATTTTTGATAATAATATATAGGTATATGGTATATATGTGTGTGATAGTATTTTTGATAATAACATATAGGTATATGGTATATATGTGTGTAATAGTATTTTTGATAATAAATATATAGGTATATGGTATGTATGTGTGTGTGATAGTATTTTTGATAATAAATATATAGGTATATTGTATGTGTGTGATAGTATTTTTAATAATAAATATATAGGTATATGGTATATATGTGTGTAATAGTATTTTTGATAATAAATATATAGGTATATGGTATGTATGTGTGTGTGATAGTATTTTTGATAATAAATATATAGGTATATGGTATGTATGTGTGTGTGATAGTATTTTTGATAATAAATATATAGGTATATTGTATGTGTGTGATAGTATTTTTAATAATAAATATATAGGTATATGGTATATATGTGTGTGATAGTATTTTTGATAATAAATATATAGGTATATTGTATATGTGTGTGTGATAGTATTTTTGATAATAAATATATAGGTATATTGTTAGTTTAGTAAGGTTAAGCTGCCGGTTCGGCAGATTTTGTTGTCTTTGGTTTGGTTTTATGTTATTTTCTGTCATTGCTATTTAAGCTTGTTATTCTGTTTTGTCAAGTTTTTTATATTTATAATAAAAAGAGTTACTTAATATGTGATGATATCAGCCGCTCCTCTTATATAGAGATTATATCAGTACTGGAGCGTTATAAGAGGAGCGGCTGATATCACATATGATGTAATATATAGAGATTATATCAGTACTGGAGCGTTATAAGAGGAGCGGCTGATATCACATATGATGTAATATATAGAGATTATATCAGTACTGGAGCGTTATAAGAGGAGCGGCTGATATCACATATGATGTAATATATAGAGATTATATCAGTACTGGAGCGTTATAAGAGGAGCGGCTGATATCATCACATATGATGTAATATATAGAGGTTATATCAGTACTGGAGTGTTATAAGAGGAGCGGCTGATATCATCACATATGATGTAATATATAGAGATTATATCAGTACTGGAGTGTTATAAGGGGTGAGGCTGATATCATCACATATGATGTAATATATAGAGATTATATCAGTACTGGAGTGTTATAAGAGGAGCGGCTGATATCACATATGATGTAATATATAGAGATTATATCAGTACTGGAGCGTTATAAGAGGAGCGGCTGATATCAGTCACATATGATGTAATATATAGAGGTTATATCAGTACTGGAGTGTTATAAGAGGAGCGGCTGATATCATCACATATGATGTAATATATAGAGATTATATCAGTACTGGAGTGTTATAAGAGGAGCGGCTGATATCATCACATATGATGTAATATATAGAGGTTATATCAGTACTGGAGCGTTATAAGAGGAGCGGCTGATATCATCACATATGATGTAATATATAGAGATTATATCAGTACTGGAGCGTTATATTACATCATATGTGATATCAGCCGCTCCTCTTATAACGCTCCAGTACTGATATAATCTCTATATATTACATCATATGTGATATCAGCCGCTCTTCTTATAACGCTCCAGTACTGATATAATCTCTATATATTACATCATATGTGATATCAGCTGCTCCTCTTATAACGCTCCAGTACTGATATAACCTCTACATATTACATCATATGTGATATCAGCCGCTCCTCTTATAACACTCCAGTACTGATATAACCTCTATATATTACATCATATGTGATGATATCAGCCGCTCCTCTTATAACGCTCCAGTACTGATATAACCTCTATATATTACATCATATGTGATGATATCAGCCGCTCCTCTTATAACGCTCCAGTACTGATATATAATCTCTATATATTACATCATATGTAATGATATCAGCTGCTCCTCTTATAACGCTCCAGTACTGATATAACCTCTATATATTACATCATATGTGATATCAGCCGCTTCTCTTATAACGCTCCAGTACTGATACAATCTCTATATATTACATCATATGTGATATCGGCAGCTCCCCTTATAACGCTCCAGTACTGATAT
Source organism: Hyla sarda (assembly GCF_029499605.1). NCBI lineage: Eukaryota > Metazoa > Chordata > Amphibia > Anura > Hylidae > Hyla > Hyla sarda. Next base: position 29,483 of record NW_026609629.1, on the reverse strand, counting down.
AATCTCTATATATTACATCATATGTGATGATATCAGCTGCTCCTCTTATAACGCTCCAGTACTGATATAATCTCTATATATTACATCATATGTGATGATATCAGCCGCTCCTCTTATAACGCTCCAGTACTGATATAACCTCTATATATTACATCATATGTGATGATATCAGCCGCTCCTCTTATAACGCTCCAGTACTGATATAACCTCTATATATTACAACATATGTGATGATATCAGCCGCTCCTCTTATAACGCTCCAGTACTGATATAACCTCTATATATTACATCATATGTGACATCAGCCGCTCCTCTTATAACGCTCCAGTACTGATATAACCTCTATATATTACATCATATGTGATATCAGCCGCTTCTCTTATAACGCTCCAGTACTGATACAATCTCTATATATTACATCATATGTGATATCGGCAGCTCCCCTTATAACGCTCCAGTACTGATATAATCTCTATATATTACATCATATGTGATGATATCAGCTGCTCCTCTTATAACGCTCCAGTACTGATATAATCTCTATATATTACATCATATGTGATGATATCAGCCGCTCCTCTTATAACACTCCAGTACTGATATAACCTCTATATATTACATCATATGTGATGATATCAGCCGCTCCTCTTATAACGCTCCAGTACTGATATAACCTCTATATATTACATCATATGTGATGATATCAGCCGCTCCTCTTATAACGCTCCAGTACTGATATAACCTCTATATATTACAACATATGTGATGATATCAGCCGCTCCTCTTATAACGCTCCAGTACTGATATAACCTCTATATATTACATCATATGTGACATCAGCCGCTCCTCTTATAACGCTCCAGTACTGATATAATCTCTATATATTACATCATATGTGATGATATCAGCCGCTCCTCTTATAACGCTCCAGTACTGATATAATCTCTATATATTACATCATATGTGATGATATCAGCCGCTCCTCTTATAACGCTCCAGTACTGATATATAATCTCTATATATTACATCATATGTGATGATATCAGCCGCTCCTCTTATAACGCTCCAGTACTGATATATAATCTCTATATATTACATCATATGTGATGATATCAGCCGCTCCTCTTATAACGCTCCAGTACTGATATAACCTCTATATATTACATCATATGTGATGATATCAGCCGCTCCTCTTATAACGCTCCAGTACTGATATAATCTCTATATATTACATCATATGTGATGATATCAGCCGCTTCTCTTATAACGCTCCAGTACTGATATAACCTCTATATATTACATCATATGTGATATCAGCCGCTCCTCTTATAACGCTCCAGTACTGATATAATCTCTATATATTACATCATATGTGATGATATCAGCCGCTTCTCTTATAACACTCCAGTACTGATATAACCTCTATATATTACATCATATGTGATATCAGCCGCTCCTCTTATAACGCTCCAGTACTGATATAATCTCTATATATTACATCATATGTGACTGATATCAGCCGCTCCTCTTATAACGCTCCAGTACTGATATATAATCTCTATATATTACATCATATGTGATGATATCAGTCGCTCTCTTATAATGCTCCAGTACTGATATAATCTCTATTTATTACATCATATGTGATATCAGCCGCTCCTCTTATAACGCTCCAGTACTGATATAATCTCTATATATTACATCATTTGTGATCGGGGCTCCATACGTGTACTAGTGACAGGAAAGATTGCCTACATACCTATACAAGATCTTACCCTAGCATAGCGGTCTGAGCTGTGCCATAATCGTGCAATGAGGGCACGCCTATAGAGGGCATGCACTATAGTGAAGGAATAAGATAAGGGAGGGTTGGGAGGGTTCCACAAACGACACGTGCTCCGCCCCTGTAGGAGAGGGAGGAGTTATATACACACGCCCCCACCTGTTCCCAATGAGCCCCACCTGGAAGTGCAGGGAGCGATAATTACTTCCGCCCCTCTCACAAATGCAGCCCTGCAGGCTTTATACTTGTGATCGGGGCTCCATACGTGTACTAGTGACAGGAAAGATTGCCTACATACCTATACAAGATCTTACCCTAGCATAGCGGTCTGAGTTGTGCCATAACCGCGCAATGAGGGCCTATAGAGGGCAAAAAGCAACCATGCTAGGATGAATACAATTCCTGAAATAACACGTCCTACACCCAGCATCAATGTTCACATACCCGAAGTAGACTATACCTAGTGTGCTGAAAGAGTAGCCCTGACCAACTAGTGACTACTAGAGGTGGTAACCATACCTTTGAAACCGTGGTAGTAACGTCCATCTGTAAAGAATCAACCTGAGAATAACCTTCCCTGCCAAATATACTAACTGAACTATACCTATCACCATCCCTACTTGTGACATTACTTCAAATGGACACGGAAAGGCTAACTTCATGGCAGGTCTGAAAAGCACCAATCCCCTGCTATTTAAGAGGCAAAAACTAAACTGACAGGTAAATGACAAGAAATACCTATCTACCTGATAGACCGTGTGGATCATGTCGCATGACAAGGTTCACGAAGGCACCTTACCTGATTGAGACTGTAACAGACATACCTAACTAGCCACTGTACTGACCCAACTGGACTTGGAAGTGATGACCCATTGCAGATGACAGCTCCCTGCGAGAGCAACGTATCTGTAGACGTGACCAGTGTTTAGATGAACCATCATGTCTGTAGACCTGACAGGTCTTTGTGACACCGTCGTGCCTGAACCCGTCACAGGTCCCCGCGGAACCATCGAGCCTGTAGACATGACAGGTCTTTGTGAAATCATTGTGCCTGTAAACGTCACAGGTCTTTGTAAACCACTATTTTTTTTCTTTTCTTCTCAAATACGTAAGTGTGAAATGCCATATTGAGATTGTATACGATCTGAAACGTGTCAGATTACCTACATAACCATGTCAAATCAATTGCTCTGAAATGAGACAGCAGCAACCACGATTCAATCCCCGATCTTAAAGAAATGAGTCCTGAAACTGTATTAAATGCAGAATATATCTGCAACTAAATGCTGGCCCTCCTTAAAAGAGAACGTGCAATTATGCCGGATAGTTGAATCAGTGTACTATAACGAAATTATAACGTCATCGAGAAATACAACAGACGAGGTTGTATCTGACCTGAAAACGTGTCAGGTCGTAACAAATATAACACACGACAAAATTGCTCTGAAAACGAGTCAGTAGCAACTGGCATTACCCCTTTTAACCTGAAGAGGAGTCAGGCAACAGGGTAACATCATGAGTATTCCTGACAAGATACCTGTATGAAGCTGGCGTGTTGTTCTGAAGGCGTGTCAGTAACAAAAATGACCAATTGTGTCCAATACCCTAAGCAAAGGATCTACCTCCCCTGTGTGCACCACATGAAACATGTTAACCGTATGTGCGGCATAACCTGCTAACAGTATACCCAACTACAAGTCGCTACTCAATATGTTATTGCTCTGAGACATGTCTAACAATAACCTATGTGTTGCATCCCCCCCTGCAGACGTAGGAGGTTTAAGAATATGTGCTCGATATATCTGCAATGAATGTAAGCACCATATGAATACTGTAATCGTGTCTTGTAAATATATGTACAGCCAGAGGTGCAACTGCTATTCAACACTAGGAACGAATGCACATAACCTACCCGCATACAACTATGGTAGTATGCAACAAATGCTGTGTACTGGTGCATGTATCATACACAAGCTGGGAGCGTAAGTACCGTGAAAACGTAAGGAACGTTATGAATTTATGCTCTAACATCATTATGAGTACCTCATACATGCCTAGAAAATAAAGTGTAAACATATATCTAAAAAGATAGACAACGTGCAACTATGCCAGATAGCTGAATATGTCTACTATAAGTAACTGATAACGTGGTCATGAAATACCACGGAGGAGGCTGTATCTGTCCTGAGAACGTCTCAGGTCATGACAATAAACCACAATGTAATTGCTCTGAAAATTTGTCGGTAGCAACCGACATTAACTCCTTAAGCTGAAGGAGTCAGGCAAATAGGGCAACGTCTAACAAAGCTGTATAACCTTTCCGTATAAACACTATGCACGAATATGCAGTATGGAAGCTATGAGCATGAGTACAGTAAAGCTACGGGAGCATATGTGTAGTGTAGACTCTAAGGATGGAAATGCAGAAAAACTATTACCCATGTGCAGTACAACAAAATAAAGCTATGAACGTAACCAGACTATGAGCGTAACGTGCACCTATGCCAGATAGTTGAATCTGTGTACTATAACGAAATAACATAATCGAGAAATACAACAGACGAGGTTGTATCTGACCTGAAAACGTGTCAGGTCATAACAAATACACCAACGATAAAATTGCTCTGAATACGAGTCAGTAGCAACCGACATTACCCCTTAACCTGAAGAGGAGTCAGGCAACAGGGTAACATTGTGACTATTCCTGAAATTGGTTGCTCTGAATGTGAGTCAGTAACAACCGCGATTTAACCCCTGAAGGAACGAGTCAGGTGACCGGGTATTGAACAGCCGATTAGTGCCACTAAAATGATGACCACCCTTGAACGAGTACCTGTGCCGGATAGTTGAATATGTGTACTATAACTAACTGATAACTTAGTCATGAAATACAACAGAGGAGGTTGTATCTGACCTGAGAACGTGTCAGATCATGACAATAAACAACAATGCGATTGCTCTGAACGAGTCAGTAGAAACCGACATTGACCCCTTAACCTGAAGAGGATTCAGGCAATAGGGCTACATCCTGACAAACCTGAGTGAACTTTCCGTATAAAAGACTATGCACGAATACACAGAATGAATGCTATGAACATACGTACAGTAAAAGCTACGGCAGCATGTGTGTAGTGTAGACGCTATGGATGAACATGCAGAATAAATACCATTACCCATGTGCAGTAAACGCTATGGATGTTAGTGCAGAGAACATAACAGAATGAATGCTACATGTACACAGAATAAGTACAACGTGTCAGCATAATAATTACTACCATCGTATGTACAGAATGAATGCTACATGTACGCAGAATAAGTACTACAAGGTGTCAGCATAATAATTACTACCATCATATGTACAGAATGAATGCTACGTGTACGCAGAATAAGTACTACAACGTGTCCGCATAATAATTACTACCATCGTATGTACGGAATGAATGCTACATGTACGCAGAATAAGTACTACAAGGTGTCCGCATAATAATTACTACCATCGTATGTACAGAATGAATGCTACATGTACGCAGAATAAGTACTACAACGTGTCAGCATAATAATTACTACCATCGTATGTACAGAATGAATGCTACATGTACGCAGAAGAAGTACTACAACGTGTCAGCATAATAATTACTACCATCGTATGTACAGAATGAATGCTACATGTACACAGAATAAGTACTACAACGTGTCAGCATAATAATTACTACCATCGTATGTACAGAATGAATGCTACATGTACGCAGAATAAGTACAACAACGTGTCAGCATAATAAACACTACCATCGTATGTACAGAATGAATGCTACATGTACGCAGAATAAGTACTACAACGTGTCAGCATAATAATTACTACCATCGTATGTACAGAATGAATGCTACATGTACGCAGAATAAGTACTACAACGTGTCAGCATAATAATTACTACCATCGTATGTACAGAATGAATGCTACATGTACGCAGAATAAGTACAACAACGTGTCAGCATAATAAACACTACCATCGTATGTACAGAATGAATGCTACATGTACGCAGAATAAGTACTACAACGTGTCCGCATAATAATTACTACCATCGTATGTACAGAATGAATGCTACATGTACGCAGAATAAGTACTACAACGTGTCAGCATAATAATTACTACCATCGTATGTACAGAATGAATGCTACATGTACACAGAATAAGTACAACAACTTGTCAGCATAATAATTACTACCATCGTATGTACAGAATGAATGCTACATGTACGCAGAAGTACTACAACGTGTCAGCATAATAAACACTACCATCGTATGTACAGAATGAATGATACATGTACGCAGAATAAGTACAACAACGTGTCAGCATAATAAACACTACCATCGTATGTACAGAATGAATGCTACATGTACGCAGAAGTACTACAACGTGTCAGCATAATAATTACTACCATCGTATGTACAGAATGAATGCTACATGTACGCAGAATAAGTACTACAAGGTGTCCGCATAATAATTACTACCATCGTATGTACAGACTGAATGCTACATGTACACAGAATAAGTACTACAACGTGTCAGCATAATAATTACTACCATCGTATGTACAGAATGAATGCTACATGTACGGAGAATAAGTACTACAAGGTGTCAGCATAATAATTACTACCATCGTATGTACAGACTGAATGCTACATGTACACAGAATAAGTACTACAACGTGTCAGCATAATAATTACTACCATCGTATGTACAGAATGAATGCTACATGTACGCAGAAGTACTACAACGTGTCAGCATAATAATTACTACCATCGTATGTACAGAATGAATGATACATGTACGCAGAATAAGTACTGCAACGTGTCAGCATAATAATTACTACCATCGTATGTACAGAATGAATGCTACATGTACGCAGAATAAGTACTACAAGGTGTCAGCATAATAATTACTACCATCGTATGTACAGAATGAATGCTCCATGTACGCAGAATAAGTACTACAACGTGTCAGCATAATAATTACTACCATCGTATGTACAGAATGAATGCTACATGTACACAGAATAAGTATTACAACGTGTCAGCATAATAAACACTACCATCGTATGTACAGACTGAATGCTACGAATGTCCGTGTAGTGTATTGCTACAATTCTATGTGCAATATACATGACATGAACATGTCTGTGGTATGAATACAACGAGCGTATATGTGGTATAAATGCTATGAGCGTATAGTATGATACTAAGAGCAGTATAATGCTATGAGTATACTTGCAGTATCAATGCTAAGAGCGTATGTGCCTGATGTAGGCCATGTTTATGTGCAGTATAAATGCTACAAGTACATGTGCAGTATAAGCGTCGAGCATATGTGCTACGAATTAATATGTGGTATGACGCTATGAGGTATGAGTACTATGAGCAGTATAATGTTGTGAACATGCTATGAGCGCGTGGCCACAACTGCACGAAACAGCATGTCACTATGTGAGAACCATAGGAAACCTGCGTGTATGAATGCGGTGAACATGTGAACAACAAAACCATAACCGTGTAACCAATACAACCGCCATGAGCGTATGAACCCTGCGTGTATGAATGCGATGAACGTGTGAACAACTAAACAATGACCGTGTAACCAATATAACTGCCATGAGCGTATGAACCCTGCGTGTATGAATGCGATGAACGTGTGAACAACTAAACCATAACCGTGTGACCGATGTAACTGCCATGAGCGTATGAACCCTGCATGTATGAATGCGATGAACATGTGAACAACAAAACAATGACCGTGTAACCAATATAACTGCCATGAGGGTATGAACCCTGCGTGTATGAATGCGATGAACGTGTGAACAACAAAACCATAACCGTGTGACCAATGTAACTGCCATGAGCGTATGAACCCGGCATGTATGAATGCGATGAACGTGTGAACAACAAAACCATAACCGTGTGACCGATGTAACTGCCATGAGCGTATGAAACCTGCGTGTATGAATGCGGTGAACGCGTGAACAACAAAACAATGACCGTGTAACCAATATAACTGCCATGAGGGTATGAACCCTGCGTGTATGAATGCGATGAACGTGTGAACAACAAAACCATAACCGTGTGACCAATGTAACTGCCATGAGCGTATGAACCCGGCATGTATGAATGCGATGAACGTGTGAACAACAAAACAATGACCGTGTGACCAATGTAATTGCCATGAGCGTATGAACTAGGCATGTATGAATGCGATGAACGTGTGAACAACAAAACAATGACCGTGTAACGAATATAACTGCCATGAGGGTATGAACCCTGCATGTATGAATGCGATGAACGTGTGAACAACAAAACCATAACCGTGTGACCGATGTAACTGCCATGAGCGTATGAAACCTGCGTGTATGAATGCGGTGAACGCGTGAACAACAAAACAATGACCGTGTAACCAATATAACTGCCATGAGGGTATGAACCCTGCGTGTATGAATGCGATGAACGTGTGAACAACAAAACCATAACCGTGTGACCAATGTAACTGCCATGAGCGTATGAACCCGGCATGTATGAATGCGATGAACGTGTGAACAACAAAACCATAACCGTGTGACCGATGTAACTGCCATGAGCGTATGAAACCTGCGTGTATGAATGCGGTGAACGCGTGAACAACAAAACAATGACCGTGTAACCAATATAACTGCCATGAGGGTATGAACCCTGCGTGTATGAATGCGATGAACGTGTGAACAACAAAACCATAACCGTGTGACCAATGTAACTGCCATGAGCGTATGAAACCTGCGTGTATGAATGCGGTGAACGTGTGAACAACAAAACAATGACCGTGTAACCCATATAACTGCCATGAGGGTATGAACCCTGCGTGTATGAATGCGATGAACGTGTGAACAACAAAACCATAACCGTGTGACCAATGTAACTGCCATGAGCGTATAAAACCTGCGTGTATGAATGCAGTGAACGCGTGAACAACAAAACCATGACCGTGCAACCAATACAACCGCCATGAGCATATGAACCGTATGAACCCTGCGGTGAACATGTGAACAACTTAAGAACCGTGAGAGTGTGACCACTATAACTGCCATGAGTGTATGAACCGTATAATTGCTATAGGCAGTATACTGCCGTAACCAGTATGAAATACCATTAACATATGAACCGAATGATACTTTGAGCGTATGAACCAGTGATAATTACGAGGTGTTTGATTGCCATGAACGTAACATGGTAGAAAGAACGTAAGACCGTGAACATGCCAAGAATATGTGAACAGCATTAATGCCAAGTTTGTGGACCGTGTAGAACACCAGCGAGTAAGAGAATAACCATGAGGTGAACAGCATAAACCAGTTTGCACAGTATAAATGCTGTGAATGTATCGTCAGTGAGTATATGTACCGTATATAATGATATTCGCACATGAAACTGTATACATACTATGCGCGTACGAGCAGTGTGCCATAAGCGTATGAATTAACCATGAGAGTACGGACAATAAGAAACTCATGGAGTTATCAAACCGTGAAGATGCTCTACTCGTGTGCACCTTGTACCAGTAATACGTGTACGCCCATTATAACTATATCAGATGCTCTACTCGTGTGCCCCTTGTACCAGTAATGCGTGTACGCCCATTATAACTATATCAGATGCTCTACTCGTGTGCACCTTGTACCAGTAATGTGTGTACGCCCATTATAACTATATCAGATGCTCTACTCGTGTGCACCTTGTACCAGTAATGCGTGTACGCCCATTATAACTATATCAGATGCTCTACTCGTGTGCCCCTTGTACCAGTAATACGTGTACGCCCATTATAACTATATCAGATGCTCTACTCGTGTGCCCCTTGTACCTGTAATACGTGTACGCCCATTATAACTATATCAGATGCTCTACTCGTGTGCCCCTTGTACCAGTAATGCGTGTACGCCCATTATAACTATATCAGATGCTCTACTCGTGTGCACCTTGTACCAGTAATACGTGTACGCCCATTATAACTATATCAGATGCTCTACTCGTGTGCACCTTGTACCAGTAATGCGTGTACGCCCATTATAACTATATCAGATGCTCTACTCGTGTGCCCCTTGTACCAGTAATGCGTGTACGCCCATTATAACTATATCAGACGCTCTACTCGTGTGCCCCTTGTACCAGTAATGCGTGTACGCCCATTATAACTATATCAGACGCTCTACTCGTGTGCACCTTGTACCAGTAATACGTGTACGCCCATTATAACTATATCAGATGCTCTACTCGTGTGCCCCTTGTACCAGTAATGCGTGTACGCCCATTATAACTATATCAGATGCTCTACTCGTGTGCCCCTTGTACCAGTAATGCGTGTACGCCCATTATAACTATATCAGATGCTCTACTCGTGTGCACCTTGTACCAGTAATGCGTGTACGCCCATTATAACTATATCAGATGCTCTACTCGTGTGCCCCTTGTACCAGTAATACGTGTACGCCCATTATAACTATATCAGATGCTCTACTCGTGTGCACCTTGTACCAGTAATACGTGTACGCCCATTATAACTATATCAGATGCTCTACTCGTCTGCCCCTTGTACCAGTAATACGTGTACGCCCATTATAACTATATCAGATGCTCTACTCGTCTGCCCCTTGTACCAGTAATGCGTGTACGCCCATTATAACTATATCAGATGCTCTACTCGTGTGCCCCTTGTACCAGTAATGCGTGTATGCCCATTATAACTATATCAGATGCTCTACTTGTGTGCACCTTGTACCAGTAATACGTGTACGCCCATTATAACTATATCAGATGCTCTACTCGTGTGCACCTTGTACCAGTAATGCGTGTACGCCCATTATAACTATATCAGATGCTCTACTCGTGTGCACCTTGTACCAGTAATGTGTGTACGCCCATTATAACTATATCAGATGCTCCACTCGTCTGCCCCTTGTACCAGTAATACGTGTACGCCCATTATAACTATATCAGATGCTCCACTCATGTGCCCCTTGTACCAGTAATGCATGTACGCCCATTATAACTATATCAGATGCTCTACTCGTGTGCACCTTGTACCAGTAATACGTGTACGCCCATTATAACTATATCAGATGCTCTACTCGTGTGCACCTTGTACCAGTAATGCGTGTACGCCCATTATAACTATATCAGATGCTCTACTCGTCTGCCCCTTGTACCAGTAATGCGTGTACGCCCATTATAACTATATGAGATGCTCTACTCGTGTGCACCTTGTACCAGTAATGCGTGTACGCCCATTATAACTATATCAGATGCTCTACTCGTCTGCCCCTTGTACCAGTAATACGTGTACGCCCATTATAACTATATTAGATGCTCTACTCGTCTGCCCCTTGTACCAGTAATACGTGTACGCCTATTATAACTATATCAGATGCTCTACTCGTGTGCCCCTTGTACCAGTAATACGTGTACGCCCATTATAACTATATCAGATGCTCTACTCGTGTGCACCTTGTACCAGTAATACGTGTACGCCCATTATAACTATATCAGATGCTCTACTCGTGTGCCCCTTGTACCAGTAATGCGTGTACGCCCATTATAACTATATCAGATGCTCTACTCGTGTGCCCCTTGTACCAGTAATACGTGTACGCCCATTATAACTATATCAGATGCTCTACTCGTGTGCACCTTGTACCAGTAATACGTGTACGCCCATTATAACTATATCAGATGCTCTACTCGTGTGCCCCTTGTACCAGTAATGCGTGTACGCCCATTATAACTATATCAGATGCTCTACTCGTGTGCCCCTTGTACCAGTAATGCGTGTACGCCCATTATAACTATATCAGATGCTCTACTCGTGTGCACCTTGTACCAGTAATGCGTGTACGCCCATTATAACTATATCAGATGCTCTACTCGTGTGCCCCTTGTACCTGTAATACGTGTACGCCCATTATAACTATATCATATGCTCTACTCGTGTGCACCTTGTACCGGTAATACGTGTACGCCCATTATAACTATATCAGATGCTCTACTCGTCTGCCCCTTGTACCAGTAATGCGTGTACGCCCATTATAACTATATCAGATGCTCTACTCGTCTGCCCCTTGTACCAGTAATGCGTGTACGCCCATTATAACTATATCAGATGCTCTACTCGTGTGCCCCTTGTACCAGTAATGCGTGTACGCCCATTATAACTATATCAGATGCTCTACTCGTGTGCACCTTGTACCAGTAATACGTGTACGCCCATTATAACTATATCAGATGCTCTACTCGTGTGCCCCTTGTACCAGTAATGCGTGTACGCCCATTATAACTATATCAGATGCTCTACTCGTCTGCCCCTTGTACCAGTAATGCGTGTACGCCCATTATAACTATATCAGATGCTCTACTCGTGTGCCCCTTGTACCAGTAATACGTGTACGCCCATTATAACTATATCAGATGCTCTACTCGTGTGCACCTTGTACCAGTAATACGTGTACGCCCATTATAACTATATCAGATGCTCTACTCGTGTGCACCTTGTACCAGTAATACGTGTACGCCCATTATAACTATATCAGATGCTCTACTCGTGTGCCCCTTGTACCAGTAATACGTGTACGCCCATTATAACTATATCAGATGCTCTACTCGTGTGCCCCTTGTACCAGTAATGCGTGTACGCCCATTATAACTATATCAGATGCTCTACTCGTGTGCCCCTTGTACCAGTAATACGTGTACGCCCATTATAACTATATCAGATGCTCTACTCGTGTGCACCTTGTACCAGTAATACGTGTACGCCCATTATAACTATATCAGATGCTCTACTCGTGTGCACCTTGTACCAGTAATACGTGTACGCCCATTATAACTATATCAGATGCTCTACTCGTGTGCCCCTTGTACCAGTAATGCGTGTACGCCCATTATAACTATATCAGATGCTCTACTCGTGTGCCCCTTGTACCAGTAATGCGTGTACGCCCATTATAACTATATCAGATGCTCTACTCGTGTGCCCCTTGTACCAGTAATACGTGTACGCCCATTATAACTATATCAGATGCTCTACTCGTGTGCCCCTTGTACCAGTAATACGTGTACGCCCATTATAACTATATCAGATGCTCTACTCGTCTGCCCCTTGTACCGGTAATGCGTGTACGCCCATTATAACTATATCAGATGCTCTACTCGTGTGCCCCTTGTACCGGTAATACGTGTACGCCCATTATAACTATATCATATGCTCTACTCGTGTGCACCTTGTACCGGTAATACGTGTACGCCCATTATAACTATATCAGATGCTCTACTCGTCTGCCCCTTGTACCAGTAATGCGTGTACGCCCATTATAACTATATCAGATGCTCTACTCGTCTGCCCCTTGTACCAGTAATGCGTGTACGCCCATTATAACTATATCAGATGCTCTACTCGTGTGCCCCTTGTACCAGTAATGCGTGTACGCCCATTATAACTATATCAGATGCTCTACTCGTGTGCACCTTGTACCAGTAATACGTGTACGCCCATTATAACTATATCAGATGCTCTACTCGTGTGCCCCTTGTACCAGTAATGCGTGTACGCCCATTATAACTATATCAGATGCTCTACTCGTCTGCCCCTTGTACCAGTAATGCGTGTACAACCATTATAACTATATCAGATGCTCTACTCGTGTGCCCCTTGTACCAGTAATACGTGTACGCCCATTATAACTATATCAGATGCTCTACTCGTGTGCACCTTGTACCAGTAATACGTGTACGCCCATTATAACTATATCAGATGCTCTACTCGTGTGCACCTTGTACCAGTAATACGTGTACGCCCATTATAACTATATCAGATGCTCTACTCGTGTGCCCCTTGTACCAGTAATACGTGTACGCCCATTATAACTATATCAGATGCTCTACTCGTGTGCCCCTTGTACCAGTAATGCGTGTACGCCCATTATAACTATATCAGATGCTCTACTCGTGTGCCCCTTGTACCAGTAATACGTGTACGCCCATTATAACTATATCAGATGCTCTACTCGTGTGCACCTTGTACCAGTAATACGTGTACGCCCATTATAACTATATCAGATGCTCTACTCGTGTGCACCTTGTACCAGTAATACGTGTACGCCCATTATAACTATATCAGATGCTCTACTTGTGTGCCCCTTGTACCAGTAATGCGTGTACGCCCATTATAACTATATCAGATGCTCTACTCGTGTGCCCCTTGTACCAGTAATGCGTGTACGCCCATTATAACTATATCAGATGCTCTACTCGTGTGCCCCTTGTACCAGTAATGCGTGTACGCCCATTATAACTATATCAGATGCTCTACTCGTGTGCCCCTTGTACCAGTAATACGTGTACGCCCATTATAACTATATCAGATGCTCTACTCGTGTGCACCTTTTACCAGTAATACGTGTACGCCCATTATAACTATATCAGATGCTCTACTCGTGTGCACCTTGTACCAGTAATGCGTGTACGCCCATTATAACTATATCAGATGCTCTACTCGTGTGCCCCTTGTACCAGTAATGCGTGTACGCCCATTATAACTATATCAGATGCTCTACTCGTGTGCCCCTTGTATCAGTAATACGTGTACGCCCATTATAACTATATCAGATGCTCTACTCGTGTGCCCCTTGTACCAGTAATACGTGTACGCCCATTATAACTATATCAGATGCTCTACTCGTGTGCACCTTGTACCAGTAATACGTGTACGCCCATTATAACTATATCAGATGCTCTACTCGTGTGCACCTTGTACCAGTAATACGTGTACGCCCATTATAACTATATCAGATGCTCTACTCGTGTGCCCCTTGTACCAGTAATGCGTGTACGCCCATTATAACTATATCAGATGCTCTACTCGTGTGCACCTTGTACCAGTAATACGTGTACGCCCATTATAACTATATCAGATGCTCTACTCGTCTGCCCCTTGTACCAGTAATACGTGTACGCCCATAATAAACCAAGCGTATGAACCGTATGGATACCATGATCGTGCAAATAACACTGTGTATACTATGATTTATTTGGATGTAGCCTATGTTATATCTCTACAGAGCATTGCACCCTACTATATACTATATTGAAACAAGACAGTCTACAGAGCACTGCATCACCACACACAGCATATGCTACCCTGCAACGTGATCCTCTGCAGAGTATTGCACCACACCAAACAGTAAATGCCACCCTGTGTTGCAACGAGACCCTTCGCAGAGCATTGCACCACACTGGACATGCTAACTGTAACGACCCGCTGCAGAGCATTGCACTATGCCCTATATAATATGTTGTATTGAAACCATCCCATCTGCAGAGCATTGCACTAACTGTATAAAGTTTGTTTATAATGAGACCATCTGCAGAGTATAGCACTATACTGTATATAGTATATATTATATTGTAACAAGACCATCTGCAGAGCATTGCACCATAGCTGTATATCATGTATACTATATTGTAATGAGACCATCTGCAGAGCATTGCACCATAACTATATATCATGTATACTATATTGTAATGAGACCATCTGCAGAGCATTGCACCTTAACTGTATATCATGTATACTATATTGTAACGAGACCATCTGCAGATTATTGCACCATAACTGTATATCATGTATACTATATTGTAACGAGACCATCTGCAGAGCACTGCACTATACCGTCATACAGTACATGTTATATTGTAACGAGACCCTTTGCAGAGCATTACACTGTACTGTATACTGCAAAGGCACCGTATACCCCGCAGAGCACCGCACCACACAGCAAAAGTTATATTGAAACGACTCTTTGCAGAGCATTGCACCACACTGTATACAGCAAACTTTATATTGAAACAACCCTCCGCAGAGCATTACACTATACTTTAGATTAACGATAGCAGACAAGCTGACAGGACCGCATAACGAGGACTGGGCAGCTGCCGCAACCTGTCCCAAGGGCATAGACAATTGTAGCTGTGCGGGTGGCGGGCGGTCCACATGTCGCCATGAGGCAGCTAGCGGGCTGCGCGAAATGCTGAGGCCGCACCACCCACAGCACCGATTTACCTCACCTGCTTGCCGCTCCTGGTCCCCACTACCGCTGCGGGCAGAGCCAGCCAGAACCATACCTGTCCTATATTACCTTATAATCAGAGGAGACATCCCCAGATAAGACAGTCAGCACTATACCTGTCCTATATTACCTTATAATCAGAGGAGACATCCCCAGATAAGACAGTCAGCACTATACCTGTCCTATATTACCTTATAATCAGAGGAGACATCATCCCCAGATAAGACAGTCAGCACTATACCTGTCCTATATTACCTTATAATCAGAGGAGACATCATCCCCAGATAAGACAGTCAGCACTATACCTGTCCTATATTACCTTATAATCAGAGGAGACATCATCCCCAGATAAGACAGTCAGCACTATACCTGTCCTATATTACCTTATAATCAGAGGAGACATCACCCCCAGATAAGACAGTCAGCACTATACCTGTCCTATATTACCTTATAATCAGAGGAGACACCCCCAGATAAGACAGTCAGCACTATACCTGCCCTATATTACCTTATAATCAGAGGAGACATCCCCAGATAAGACAGTCAGCACTATACCTGTCCTATATTACCTTATAATCAGAGGAGACATCACCAGATAAGACAGTCAGCACTATACCTGTCCTATATTACCTTATAATCAGAGGAGACATCCCCAGATAAGACAGTCAGCACTATACCTGTCCTATATTACCTTATAATCAGAGGAGACATCATCCCCAGATAAGACAATCAGCACTATACCTGTCCTATATTACCTTATAATCAGAGGAGACATCCCCAGATAAGACAGTCAGCACTATACCTGTTCTATATTACCTTATAATCAGAGGAGACATCCCCAGATAAGACAGTCAGCACTATACCTGTCCTATATTACCTTATAATCAGAGGAGACATCATCCCCAGATAAGACAGTCAGCACTATACCTGTCCTATATTACCTTATAATCAGAGGAGACATCACCCCCAGATAAGACAGTCAGCACTATACCTGTCCTATATTACCTTATAATCAGAGGAGACATCATCCCCAGATAAGACAGTCGGCACTATACCTGTCCTATATTACCTTATAATCAGAGGAGACATCCCCAGATAAGACAGTCAGCACTATACCTGTCCTATATTACCTTATAATCAGAGGAGACATCCCCAGATAAGACAGTCAGCACTATACCTGTCCTATATTACCTTATAATCAGAGGAGACATCATCCCCAGATAAGACAGTCAGCACTATACCTGTCCTATATTACCTTATAATCAGAGGAGACATCATCCCCAGATAAGACAGTCAGCACTATACCTGTCCTATATTACCTTATAATCAGAGGAGACATCACCCCCAGATAAGACAGTCAGCACTATACCTGTCCTATATTACCTTATAATCAGAGGAGACATCATCCCCAGATAAGACAGTCAGCACTATACCTGTCCTATATTACCTTATAATCAGAGGAGACATCATCCCCAGATAAGACAGTCAGCACTATACCTGTCCTATATTACCTTATAATCAGAGGAGACATCACCCCCAGATAAGACAGTCAGCACTATACCTGCCCTATATTACCTTATAATCAGAGTGAGACATCACCCCCAGATAAGACAGTCAGCACTATACCTGTCCTATATTACCTTATAATCAGAGGAGACATCACCCCCAGATAAGACAGTCAGCACTATACCTGCCCTATATTACCTTATAATCAGAGTGAGACATCACCCCCAGATAAGACAGTCAGCACTATACCTGTCCTATATTACCTTATAATCAGAGGAGACACCCCCAGATAAGACAGTCAGCACTATACCTGTCCTATATTACCTTATAATCAGAGGAGACATCACCCCCAGATAAGACAGTCAGCACTATACCTGTCCTATATTACCTTATAATCAGAGGAGACATCATCCCCAGATAAGACAGTCAGCACTATACCTGTCCTATATTACCTTATAATCAGAGGAGACATCCCCAGATAAGACAGTCAGCACTATACCTGTCCTATATTACCTTATAATCAGAGGAGACATCATCCCCAGATAAGACAGTCAGCACTATACCTGTCCTATATTACCTTATAATCAGAGGAGACATCCCCAGATAAGACAGTCAGCACTATACCTGTCCTATATTACCTTATAATCAGAGGAGACATCATCCCCAGATAAGACAGTCAGCACTATACCTGTCCTATATTACCTTATAATCAGAGGAGACATCCCCAGATAAGACAGTCAGCACTATACCTGTCCTATATTACCTTATAATCAGAGGAGACATCATCCCCAGATAAGACAGTCAGCACTATACCTGTCCTATATTACCTTATAATCAGAGGAGACATCATCCCCAGATAAGACAGTCAGCACTATACCTGTCCTATATTACCTTATAATCAGAGGAGACATCCCCAGATAAGACAGTCAGCACTATACCTGTCCTATATTACCTTATAATCAGAGGAGACATCCCCAGATAAGACAGTCAGCACTATACCTGCCCTATATTACCTTATAATCAGAGGAGACATCATCCCCAGATAAGATAGTCAGCACTATACCTGCCCTATATTACCTTATAATCAGAGGAGACATCATCCCCAGATAAGACAGTCAGCACTATACCTGTCCTATATTACCTTATAATCAGAGGAGACATCATCCCCAGATAAGACAGTCAGCACTATACCTGTCCTATATTACCTTATAATCAGAGGAGACATCCCCAGATAAGACAGTCAGCACTATACCTGTCCTATATTACCTTATAATCAGAGGAGACATCCCCAGATAAGACAGTCAGCACTATACCTGCCCTATATTACCTTATAATCAGAGGAGACATCCCCAGATAAGACAGTCAGCACTATACCTGTCCTATATTACCTTATAATCAGAGGAGACATCATCCCCAGATAAGACAGTCAGCACTATACCTGTCCTATATTACCTTATAATCAGAGGAGACATCATCCCCAGATAAGACAGTCAGCACTATACCTGTCCTATATTACCTTATAATCAGAGGAGACATCATCCCCAGATAAGACAGTCAGCACTATACCTGTCCTATATTACCTTATAATCAGAGGAGACATCCCCAGATAAGACAGTCAGCACTATACCTGTCCTATATTACCTTATAATCAGAGGAGACATCATCCCCAGATAAGACAGTCAGCACTATACCTGTCCTATATTACCTTATAATCAGAGGAGACATCATCACCAGATAAGACAGTCAGCACTATACCTGTCCTATATTACCTTATAATCAGAGGAGACATCATCCCCAGATAAGACAGTCAGCACTATACCTGTCCTATATTACCTTATAATCAGAGGAGACATCATCACCAGATAAGACAGTCAGCACTATACCTGTCCTATATTACCTTATAATCAGAGGAGACATCACCCCCAGATAAGACAGTCAGCACTATACCTGTCCTATATTACCTTATAATCAGAGGAGACATCCCCAGATAAGACAGTCAGCACTATACCTGTCCTATATTACCTTATAATCAGAGGAGACATCATCCCCAGATAAGACAGTCAGCACTATACCTGTCCTATATTACCTTATAATCAGAGGAGACATCCCCAGATAAGACAGTCAGCACTATACCTGCCCTATATTACCTTATAATCAGAGGAGACATCCCCAGATAAGACAGTCAGCACTATACCTGTCCTATATTACCTTATAATCAGAGGAGACATCATCCCCAGATAAGACAGTCAGCACTATACCTGTCCTATATTACCTTATAATCAGAGGAGACATCATCCCCAGATAAGACAGTCAGCACTATACCTGTCCTATATTACCTTATAATCAGAGGAGACATCACCAGATAAGACAGTCAGCACTATACCTGTCCTATATTACCTTATAATCAGAGGAGACATCACCCCAGATAAGACAGTCAGCACTATACCTGTCCTATATTACCTTATAATCAGAGGAGACATCCCCAGATAAGACAGTCAGCACTATACCTGTCCTATATTACCTTATAATCAGAGGAGACATCACCCCCAGATAAGACAGTCAGCACTATACCTGTCCTATATTACCTTATAATCAGAGGAGACATCACCAGATAAGACAGTCAGCACCATACCTGTCCTATATTACCTTATAATCAGAGGAGACATCACCAGATAAGACAGTCAGCACTATACCTGTCCTATATTACCTTATAATCAGAGGAGACATCCCCAGATAAGACAGTCAGCACTATACCTGTCCTATATTACCTTATAATCAGAGGAGACATCACCCCCAGATAAGACAGTCAGCACTATACCTGTCCTATATTACCTTATAATCAGAGGAGACATCACCCCCAGATAAGACAGTCAGCACCATACCTGTCCTATATTACCTTATAATCAGAGGAGACATCATCCCCAGATAAGACAGTCAGCACCATACCTGTCCTATATTACCTTATAATCAGAGGAGACATCATCCCCAGATAAGACAGTCAGCACTATACCTGTCCTATATTACCTTATAATCAGAGGAGACATCATCCCCAGATAAGACAGTCAGCACTATACCTGTCCTATATTACCTTATAATCAGAGGAGACATCATCCCCAGATAAGACAGTCAGCACTATACCTGCCCAATATTACCTTATAATCAGAGGAGACATCCCCAGATAAGACAGTCAGCACTATACCTGCCCAATATTACCTTATAATCAGAGTGAGACATCACCCCCAGATAAGACAGTCAGCACTATACCTGCCCAATATTACCTTATAATCAGAGGAGACATCACCCCCAGATAAGACAGTCAGCACTATACCTGTCCTATATTACCTTATAATCAGAGGAGACATCACCCCCAGATAAGACAGTCAGCACTATACCTGCCCAATATTACCTTATAATCAGAGGAGACATCACCCCCAGATAAGACAGTCAGCACTATACCTGTCCTATAT
The DNA here is from genome assembly GCF_029499605.1 of Hyla sarda. Classification (NCBI taxonomy): domain Eukaryota; kingdom Metazoa; phylum Chordata; class Amphibia; order Anura; family Hylidae; genus Hyla; species Hyla sarda. The sequence goes on along the minus strand of NW_026609629.1, from coordinate 8,597 downwards.
TACCTTATAATCAGAGGAGACATCCCCAGATAAGACAGTCAGCACTATACCTGTCCTATATTACCTTATAATCAGAGGAGACATCCCCAGATAAGACAGTCAGCACTATACCTGTCCTATATTACCTTATAATCAGAGGAGACATCATCCCCAGATAAGACAGTCAGCACTATACCTGTCCTATATTACCTTATAATCAGAGGAGACATCCCCAGATAAGACAGTCAGCACTATACCTGTCCTATATTACCTTATAATCAGAGGAGACATCACCCCCAGATAAGACAGTCAGCACTATACCTGTCCTATATTACCTTATAATCAGAGGAGACATCATCCCCAGATAAGACAGTCAGCACCATACCTGCCCTATATTACCTTATAATCAGAGGAGACATCCCCAGATAAGACAGTCAGCACTATACCTGTCCTATATTACCTTATAATCAGAGGAGACATCACCAGATAAGACAGTCAGCACTATACCTGTCCTATATTACCTTATAATCAGAGGAGACACCCCCAGATAAGACAGTCAGCACTATACCTGTCCTATATTACCTTATAATCAGAGGAGACATCATCCCCAGATAAGACAGTCAGCACTATACCTGTCCTATATTACCTTATAATCAGAGGTGACATCACCAGATAAGACAGTCAGCACTATACCTGTCCTATATTACCTTATAATCAGAGGAGACATCATCCCCAGATAAGACAGTCAGCACTATACCTGCCCAATATTACCTTATAATCAGAGGAGACATCCCCAGATAAGACAGTCAGCACTATACCTGTCCTATATTACCTTATAATCAGAGGAGACATCCCCAGATAAGACAGTCAGCACTATACCTGTCCTATATTACCTTATAATCAGAGTGAGACATCATCACCAGATAAGACAGTCAGCACTATACCTGTCCTATATTACCTTATAATCAGAGTGAGACATCACCCCCAGATAAGACAGTCAGCACTATACCTGTCCTATATTACCTTATAATCAGAGGAGACATCATCCCCAGATAAGACAGTCAGCACTATACCTGTCCTATATTACCTTATAATCAGAGGAGACATCCCCAGATAAGACAGTCAGCACTATACCTGTCCTATATTACCTTATAATCAGAGGAGACATCATCCCCAGATAAGACAGTCAGCACTATACCTGTCCTATATTACCTTATAATCAGAGGAGACATCATCCCCAGATAAGACAGTCAGCACTATACCTGTCCTATATTACCTTATAATCAGAGGAGACATCATCCCCAGATAAGACAGTCAGCACTATACCTGTCCTATATTACCTTATAATCAGAGGAGACATCACCCCCAGATAAGACAGTCAGCACTATACCTGTCCTATATTACCTTATAATCAGAGGAGACACCCCCAGATAAGACAGTCAGCACTATACCTGCCCTATATTACCTTATAATCAGAGGAGACATCCCCAGATAAGACAGTCAGCACTATACCTGTCCTATATTACCTTATAATCAGAGGAGACATCACCAGATAAGACAGTCAGCACTATACCTGTCCTATATTACCTTATAATCAGAGGAGACATCCCCAGATAAGACAGTCAGCACTATACCTGTCCTATATTACCTTATAATCAGAGGAGACATCATCCCCAGATAAGACAATCAGCACTATACCTGTCCTATATTACCTTATAATCAGAGGAGACATCCCCAGATAAGACAGTCAGCACTATACCTGTCCTATATTACCTTATAATCAGAGGAGACATCATCCCCAGATAAGACAGTCAGCACTATACCTGTCCTATATTACCTTATAATCAGAGGAGACATCACCCCCAGATAAGACAGTCAGCACTATACCTGTCCTATATTACCTTATAATCAGAGGAGACATCATCCCCAGATAAGACAGTCGGCACTATACCTGTCCTATATTACCTTATAATCAGAGGAGACATCCCCAGATAAGACAGTCAGCACTATACCTGTCCTATATTACCTTATAATCAGAGGAGACATCCCCAGATAAGACAGTCAGCACTATACCTGTCCTATATTACCTTATAATCAGAGGAGACATCATCCCCAGATAAGACAGTCAGCACTATACCTGTCCTATATTACCTTATAATCAGAGGAGACATCATCCCCAGATAAGACAGTCAGCACTATACCTGTCCTATATTACCTTATAATCAGAGGAGACATCACCCCCAGATAAGACAGTCAGCACTATACCTGTCCTATATTACCTTATAATCAGAGGAGACATCATCCCCAGATAAGACAGTCAGCACTATACCTGTCCTATATTACCTTATAATCAGAGGAGACATCATCCCAGATAAGACAGTCAGCACTATACCTGTCCTATATTACCTTATAATCAGAGGAGACATCACCCCCAGATAAGACAGTCAGCACTATACCTGCCCTATATTACCTTATAATCAGAGTGAGACATCACCCCCAGATAAGACAGTCAGCACTATACCTGTCCTATATTACCTTATAATCAGAGGAGACATCACCCCCAGATAAGACAGTCAGCACTATACCTGCCCTATATTACCTTATAATCAGAGTGAGACATCACCCCCAGATAAGACAGTCAGCACTATACCTGTCCTATATTACCTTATAATCAGAGGAGACACCCCCAGATAAGACAGTCAGCACTATACCTGTCCTATATTACCTTATAATCAGAGGAGACATCACCCCCAGATAAGACAGTCAGCACTATACCTGTCCTATATTACCTTATAATCAGAGGAGACATCATCCCCAGATAAGACAGTCAGCACTATACCTGTCCTATATTACCTTATAATCAGAGGAGACATCCCCAGATAAGACAGTCAGCACTATACCTGTCCTATATTACCTTATAATCAGAGGAGACATCATCCCCAGATAAGACAGTCAGCACTATACCTGTCCTATATTACCTTATAATCAGAGGAGACATCATCCCCAGATAAGACAGTCAGCACTATACCTGTCCTATATTACCTTATAATCAGAGGAGACATCATCCCCAGATAAGACAGTCAGCACTATACCTGTCCTATATTACCTTATAATCAGAGGAGACATCCCCAGATAAGACAGTCAGCACTATACCTGTCCTATATTACCTTATAATCAGAGGAGACATCATCCCCAGATAAGACAGTCAGCACTATACCTGTCCTATATTACCTTATAATCAGAGGAGACATCATCCCCAGATAAGACAGTCAGCACTATACCTGTCCTATATTACCTTATAATCAGAGGAGACATCCCCAGATAAGACAGTCAGCACTATACCTGTCCTATATTACCTTATAATCAGAGGAGACATCCCCAGATAAGACAGTCAGCACTATACCTGCCCTATATTACCTTATAATCAGAGGAGACATCCCCAGATAAGACAGTCAGCACTATACCTGTCCTATATTACCTTATAATCAGAGGAGACATCATCCCCAGATAAGACAGTCAGCACTATACCTGTCCTATATTACCTTATAATCAGATGAGACATCCCCAGATAAGACAGTCAGCGCTATACCTGTCCTATATTACCTTATAATCAGAGGAGACATCACCAGATAAGACAGTCAGCACTATACCTGTCCTATATTACCTTATAATCAGAGGAGACATCATCCCCAGATAAGAGTCAGCACTATACCTGTCCTATATTACCTTATAATCAGAGGAGACATCATCCTCAGATAAGACAGTCAGCACTATACCTGCCCTATATTACCTTATAATCAGAGGAGACATCATCCCCAGATAAGACAGTCAGCACTATACCTGTCCTATATTACCTTATAATCAGAGGAGACATCCCCAGATAAGACAGTCAGCACTATACCTGTCCTATATTACCTTATAATCAGAGGAGACATCCCCAGATAAGACAGTCAGCACTATACCTGCCCTATATTACCTTATAATCAGAGGAGACATCATCCCCAGATAAGACAGTCAGCACTATACCTGTCCTATATTACCTTATAATCAGAGGAGACATCATCCCCAGATAAGACAGTCAGCACTATACCTGTCCTATATTACCTTATAATCAGAGGAGACATCCCCAGATAAGACAGTCAGCACTATACCTGTCCTATATTACCTTATAATCAGAGGAGACATCATCCCCAGATAAGACAGTCAGCACTATACCTGTCCTATATTACCTTATAATCAGAGGAGACATCATCACCAGATAAGACAGTCAGCACTATACCTGTCCTATATTACCTTATAATCAGAGGAGACATCCCCAGATAAGACAGTCAGCACTATACCTGTCCTATATTACCTTATAATCAGAGGAGACATCATCCCCAGATAAGACAGTCAGCACTATACCTGCCCTATATTACCTTATAATCAGAGGAGACATCATCCCCAGATAAGACAGTCAGCACTATACCTGTCCTATATTACCTTATAATCAGAGGAGACATCATCACCAGATAAGACAGTCAGCACTATACCTGTCCTATATTACCTTATAATCAGAGGAGACATCACCCCCAGATAAGACAGTCAGCACTATACCTGTCCTATATTACCTTATAATCAGAGGAGACATCCCCAGATAAGACAGTCAGCACTATACCTGTCCTATATTACCTTATAATCAGAGGAGACATCATCCCCAGATAAGACAGTCAGCACTATACCTGTCCTATATTACCTTATAATCAGAGGAGACATCCCCAGATAAGACAGTCAGCACTATACCTGTCCTATATTACCTTATAATCAGAGGAGACATCACCAGATAAGACAGTCAGCACTATACCTGTCCTATATTACCTTATAATCAGAGGAGACATCATCCCCAGATAAGACAGTCAGCACTATACCTGTCCTATATTACCTTATAATCAGAGGAGACATCCCCAGATAAGACAGTCAGCACTATACCTGTCCTATATTACCTTATAATCAGAGGAGACATCACCCCAGATAAGACAGTCAGCACTATACCTGTCCTATATTACCTTATAATCAGAGGAGACATCCCCAGATAAGACAGTCAGCACTATACCTGTCCTATATTACCTTATAATCAGAGGAGACATCACCCCCAGATAAGACAGTCAGCACTATACCTGTCCTATATTACCTTATAATCAGAGGAGACATCCCCCAGATAAGACAGTCAGCACTATACCTGTCCTATATTACCTTATAATCAGAGGAGACATCACCCCCAGATAAGACAGTCAGCACTATACCTGTCCTATATTACCTTATAATCAGAGGAGACATCACCAGATAAGACAGTCAGCACCATACCTGTCCTATATTACCTTATAATCAGAGGAGACATCACCAGATAAGACAGTCAGCACTATACCTGTCCTATATTACCTTATAATCAGAGGAGACATCCCCAGATAAGACAGTCAGCACTATACCTGTCCTATATTACCTTATAATCAGAGGAGACATCACCCCCAGATAAGACAGTCAGCACTATACCTGTCCTATATTACCTTATAATCAGAGGAGACATCACCCCCAGATAAGACAGTCAGCACTATACCTGTCCTATATTACCTTATAATCAGAGGAGACATCCCCAGATAAGACAGTCAGCACCATACCTGTCCTATATTACCTTATAATCAGAGGAGACATCACCAGATAAGACAGTCAGCACCATACCTGTCCTATATTACCTTATAATCAGAGGAGACATCACCAGATAAGACAGTCAGCACCATACCTGTCCTATATTACCTTATAATCAGAGGAGACATCATCCCCAGATAAGACAGTCAGCACTATACCTGTCCTATATTACCTTATAATCAGAGGAGACATCACCCCCAGATAAGACAGTCAGCACTATACCTGTCCTATATTACCTTATAATCAGAGGAGACATCACCAGATAAGACAGTCAGCACCATACCTGTCCTATATTACCTTATAATCAGAGGAGACATCATCCCCAGATAAGACAGTCAGCACTATACCTGTCCTATATTACCTTATAATCAGAGGAGACATCATCCCCAGATAAGACAGTCAGCACTATACCTGTCCTATATTACCTTATAATCAGAGGAGACATCATCCCCAGATAAGACAGTCAGCACTATACCTGCCCAATATTACCTTATAATCAGAGGAGACATCCCCAGATAAGACAGTCAGCACTATACCTGCCCAATATTACCTTATAATCAGAGTGAGACATCATCCCCAGATAAGACAGTCAGCACTATACCTGTCCTATATTACCTTATAATCAGAGGAGACATCACCCCCAGATAAGACAGTCAGCACTATACCTGCCCAATATTACCTTATAATCAGAGGAGACATCACCCCCAGATAAGACAGTCAGCACTATACCTGTCCTATATTACCTTATAATCAGAGGAGACATCCCCAGATAAGACAGTCAGCACTATACCTGTCCTATATTACCTTATAATCAGAGGAGACATCCCCAGATAAGACAGTCAGCACTATACCTGTCCTATATTACCTTATAATCAGAGGAGACATCATCCCCAGATAAGACAGTCAGCACTATACCTGTCCTATATTACCTTATAATCAGAGGAGACATCCCCAGATAAGACAGTCAGCACTATACCTGTCCTATATTACCTTATAATCAGAGGAGACATCACCCCCAGATAAGACAGTCAGCACTATACCTGTCCTATATTACCTTATAATCAGAGGAGACATCATCCCCAGATAAGACAGTCAGCACCATACCTGCCCTATATTACCTTATAATCAGAGGAGACATCCCCAGATAAGACAGTCAGCACTATACCTGTCCTATATTACCTTATAATCAGAGGAGACATCACCAGATAAGACAGTCAGCACTATACCTGTCCTATATTACCTTATAATCAGAGGAGACACCCCCAGATAAGACAGTCAGCACTATACCTGTCCTATATTACCTTATAATCAGAGGAGACATCATCCCCAGATAAGACAGTCAGCACTATACCTGTCCTATATTACCTTATAATCAGAGGTGACATCACCAGATAAGACAGTCAGCACTATACCTGTCCTATATTACCTTATAATCAGAGGAGACATCATCCCCAGATAAGACAGTCAGCACTATACCTGCCCAATATTACCTTATAATCAGAGGAGACATCCCCAGATAAGACAGTCAGCACTATACCTGTCCTATATTACCTTATAATCAGAGGAGACATCCCCAGATAAGACAGTCAGCACTATACCTGTCCTATATTACCTTATAATCAGAGTGAGACATCATCACCAGATAAGACAGTCAGCACTATACCTGTCCTATATTACCTTATAATCAGAGTGAGACATCACCCCCAGATAAGACAGTCAGCACTATACCTGTCCTATATTACCTTATAATCAGAGGAGACATCATCCCCAGATAAGACAGTCAGCACTATACCTGTCCTATATTACCTTATAATCAGAGGAGACATCCCCAGATAAGACAGTCAGCACTATACCTGTCCTGTATTACCTTATAATCAGAGGAGACATCATCCCCAGATAAGACAGTCAGCACTATACCTGTCCTATATTACCTTATAATCAGAGGAGACATCCCCAGATAAGACAGTCAGCACTATACCTGTCCTATATTACCTTATAATCAGAGGAGACATCACCAGATAAGACAGTCAGCACTATACCTGTCCTATATTACCTTATAATCAGAGGAGACATCATCCCCAGATAAGACAGTCAGCACTATACCTGTCCTATATTACCTTATAATCAGAGGAGACATCACCCCCAGATAAGACAGTCAGCACTATACCTGTCCTATATTACCTTATAATCAGAGGAGACATCACCCCCAGATAAGACAGTCAGCACTATACCTGTCCTATATTACCTTATAATCAGAGGAGACATCATCCCCAGATAAGACAGTCAGCACTATACCTGTCCTATATTACCTTATAATCAGAGGAGACATCCCCAGATAAGACAGTCAGCACTATACCTGTCCTATATTACCTTATAATCAGAGGAGATATCCCCAGATAAGACAGTCAGCACTATACCTGTCCTATATTACCTTATAATCAGAGGAGACATCACCCCCAGATAAGACAGTCAGCACTATACCTGCCCTATATTACCTTATAATCAGAGGAGACATCATCCCCAGATAAGACAGTCAGCACTATACCTGTCCTATATTACCTTATAATCAGAGGAGACATCATCCCCAGATAAGACAGTCAGCACTATACCTGTCCTATATTACCTTATAATCAGAGGAGACATCATCCCCAGATAAGACAGTCAGCACTATACCTGTCCTATATTACCTTATAATCAGAGGAGACATCATCCCCAGATAAGACAGTCAGCACTATACCTGTCCTATATTACCTTATAATCAGAGGAGACATCCCCAGATAAGACAGTCAGCACTATACCTGTCCTATATTACCTTATAATCAGAGGAGACATCCCCAGATAAGACAGTCAGCACTATACCTGTCCTATATTACCTTATAATCAGAGGAGACATCATCCCCAGATAAGACAGTCAGCACTATACCTGTCCTATATTA